>NW_027362765.1:244170628-244720628 GCF_046119375.1 Phyllobates terribilis | reverse complement strand
AGAGATATATATATATATATATATATATATATATATATATATATATATATATATAGATATAGATATAGATATATATATATATATATATATATATATATATATATATATATATATCTCTATCTATGTATGTATATGTGTGTGTGTGTGTGTGTGTGTGTGTGTGTAATATCACACACAACAACAATAATATAATATTTGAATACATGTTGATTGTTTATTTTTTGTGTTCAAGAATAAATGTGGAATGCTACGTGGGGTGGAAGGTTTTTTTCTATATTGACAGCATCATTTAAGTGGCATGATCCAGAGTGGACATACAGCCCAGTGCCTGTTGGACCCCTTTGACGCAGTCTGGGTGTCCTTTAGGCCCCTACTTCCACCATAATTGTACTCCTATGAGGAGAATATTTCTACACCATCTTTATACTCCTTTTTAGAAGATTGTTATTGGAGTATTGCAGTATTAAAAAAAAGAAAAAAGTTTTTGTGTTTTTTAAAATATGTTTCATTCACCCCCTGGTTCCTAATGCAAAAATTAATTAAAGGGGTAGTGCACTATTCAGACAACCTCTTCTCAATCCTTATGTTTCCCCCTTGTAGAATAATAATACCTATACTCTCCTCCGGTGCTGTTCCAGCGGTGTTGGCACTGGGTCTCCAGGGGATCACGTGACAGCTGGATCTGATATGTTACTGTGTATGGCTGAAGTAGTGGCCATTAGGCCTCAGGCTGCCATGGCGACCCATTGGCACCCCACAATCGCATTGTAGGGGTGACAATGGGCTGTCAGAGAGCAATCTATCTCTGTCAAAATCTTTACATGCCAGGGTTGCACTGACCGCGCATGTTTAGAGTTTCCATGTGAGCCCAGCTGTGTATGTAACAGCTGGCTCCCTCTCTGGAAGCCACGGCATAACTGCTGTGCCCTCCCGATGCCGTACATGAGCGGAATGGTGCTGTAAATGACACTTCACTATGATGTACATGTACATCAGGGCATACAAATGGGTTAATTAACAATAAGATAAACTCCACTAAGGAAAACCAAATGCCAGAATTGCCATTTTTTTGGTCACTGCAGCCTCTCGATACTCCAAAATTCTACTAATAAAACCAGATTGCCATGCAAAAAAAAAACAAGTCATCACACAGGTCCAATGATGTAAAAAGTCTCAGAAAATGGTGACACAAACAAAAAATTTTCTCCACTTTTTTTTTTAAGACATGCATTATTTTTTTCACCACTAAAATATACAATAAAAAACTATAAATTTGGTATCACCATGATTGGACTGACCTGAAGAATCACTCTATCACTTGCCATTTTTACTGGAAAATGAACGCTGTAAATGCGTAATATGGCAGATTTGTTGGGGGAGGGGGAGTTTTTATTTTTTGGGTTTTTTTTCTCTCCAAAATTTTATCCCACTTGAATTTTTTTTTTTCTGTTTTTCAGTGCTTAAATGGTAAAGTGAGTAATGTCAATCAAAACTACAGCTTGTCACTCACAAAACAAGCCATCATACGGCTATGTCAACAGAAAAAAAAAGTTATGGTTCTTGGAAGAAATTTGAGTAAAAAATAAACTCTAAAACATAAAATGGCCCCTGGGGATAAAAATTAAAATGTATTTTCGTATCATGTGTTTTTTGTTTTGTTTTTTTAAAGAATAGAACTTGTGGAAAACAGGGAGTGCATTTCCGTGTTTTTTTTGTTTTTCCCCCTGATATCATCGAATAAAATAAATGAATAAAAAAATTAAGCCTTATGTATCACATAAAAAACAAACACATATGAATAACTGAATGAGATATATAGCTTTTAAAACACAATACAAAAAAAGTGAAAATGTACCCAGTCATGAATGAGGGAAAATGGCCCAATCTTAAAATAACTAAGAAAATGAGGGAAGCATTTTTTCTGATCCAAAGAGAACCATAATGCACAATATACATTCTAGCCAGCTTCTCTGTAGTATTGAAGTAATTTATGTTGTGCCATGTTGGCACCTGACGTGTCCTTCATGATGCACTTGTCAGTTATTTCATAGTATGAAGCGGATCTGACGTTTTACAATATATCCCGTTTTATTTCACCAGGTGGCTGGTGGCACGTTGTACTGAACTTAGACACCGCTATCGCCATTACCCAGAACTTTGCCAGTTGTACAAACTTCCCGGTTGTTTGGCACAAGACTGTGCGAGGGAGGCCCAAACTGTCCAGAAAGTGGTATAGGTAAGAAGAGAAATGCTAGTATAAGTGAATTACAGTTATATGAAAAAGTTTGGGCACCCCTACTAATCTTAAGCTTAATGTTTTATAAAAATTGGTGTTTTTGCAACAGCTATTTCAGTTTGATATATGTAATAACTGTTGGACACAGTAATGTTTCTGCCTTGAAATGAGGTTTATTGTACTAACAGAAAATGTGCAATCTGCATTCAAACAAAATTTGACAGGTGCATAAGTATGGGCACCCTTATCATTTTCTTGTTTTAAATACTCCTACCTACTTTTTACTGACTTACGAAAGCACTTTTTTTGGTTTTGTAACCTCATTGAGCTTTGAACTTCATAGCCAGGTGTATGCAATCATGAGAAAAGCTACTTAAAGTGGCCACTTGCAAGTTGTTCTCCTGTTTGAATCTCCTCTGAAGAGTGGCATCATGGGCTCCTCAAAACAACTGTCAAATGATCTGAAAACAAAGATTATTCAACATAGTTGTTCAGGGGAAGGATACAAAAAGCTGTCTCAGAGATTTAACCTGTCAGTTTCCACTGTGAGGAACATAGTAAGGAAATGGAAGAACACAGGGACAGTTCTTGCTAAGGCCAGAAGTGGCAGGCCAAGAAAAACATCAGAAAGGCAGAGAAGAAGAATGGTGAGATCAGTCAAGGACAATCCTCAGACCACCTCCAGAGAGCTGCAGCATCAACTTGCTGCAGATGGTGTCACTGTGCATCGGTCAACTATACAACGCACTTTGCACAAGGAGAAGCTGTATGGGAGAGTGATGCGAAAGAAGCCGTTTCTGCAAGCACGCCACAAACAGAGTCGGCTGAGGTATGCAAAAGCACATTTGGAGAAGCCAATTTCTTTTTGGAAGAAGGTCCTGTGGACTGATGAAACTAAGATTGAGTTGTTTGGTCATACAAAAAGGCGTTATGCATGGCGGCAAAAAAACACAGCATTCCAAGAAAAACACTTGCTACCCACAGTAAAATTTGGTGGAGATTCCATGATGCTTTGGGGCTGTGTGGCCAATGCCGGCACCGGGAATCTTGTTAAAGTTGAGGGACGCATTGATTCCACTCAGTATCAGCAGATTCTTGACAATAATGTTCAAGAATCAGTGATAAAGTTGAAGTTACGCAGGGGATGGATCTTTCAGCAAGACAATGATCCAAAACACCGCTCCAAATCTACTCAGGCATTCATGCAGAGGAACAATTACAATGTTCTGGAATGGCCATCCCAGTCCCCAGACCTGAATATCATTGAACATCTGTGGGATCATTTGAAGAGGCTGTCCATGCTCGGCGACCATCAAACTTAACTGAACTGGAATTGTTTTGTAAAGGGAATGGTCAAAAATACCTTCATCCAGGATCCAGGAAATCATTAAAAGCTACAGGAAGCGACTAGAGGCTGTTAATTTTGCAAAAGGAGGATCTACTAAATATTAATGTCACTTTTCTGGTGAGGTGCCCATACTTATGCACCTGTCAAATTTTGTTTGAATGCAGATTGCACATTTTCTGTTAGTACAATAAACCTCATTTCAAGGCAGAAACATTACTGTGTCCAACAGTTATTACATATATCGAACTGAAATAGCTGTTGCAAAAACACCAATTTTTATAAAACATTAAACTTAAGATTAATAGGGGTGCCCAAACTTTTTCATATAACTGTATAACGGAAGGGACTTGCTATGTTCTCTAGTTTACTTGATCATGGTTTTAGAAACTTTTAAATATCTAGAAAAAGTATTTGTGTATCCAAACCTACAATACATCTCAGCTCTAATATAGGCATACCCTATATTATACCACTCAGTTCCGAGTCATTCATCTCACCAGTCCATCCACTGATCTGTTACAGGAGCGCAATTTAACAGTCATCCTTCCACTAATCATGTGCAATTACCTGGTTAACGATCAAAGGTCATCAAGCAAAGTATGAAGCCAGCTCAGGAGCTGAGCCCACTTCATACACAGCAGATGCTGGCTGTACTACATAGCCAGCATCTGGAAATAGCTCCAATTAGTTGGTAGCTAAACTGCAGCAATCTGAGACGATGGCATTTAAATGACTGTACTAAATACTGTGGTGTTGCAGTTTATAGTATAAGCAATTGCATGAGCACAGGTTCTGTTTCCCTAAAGAGACTGAAAAATAAAGTATAAAAAATGCAAAATCAAAAGCTAGAAAAAGCTTGTGTATGGGGAAAAAATCAATATCTCTATCACACATGCGCGTGCATCTCACTAAATTAGAATATGATGAAAAAGTTAATTTATTTCAGTTCTTCAATACAAAAAGTGAAACTCATATAGAGTCATTACAGAGTGATCTATTTCAAGTGTTTATTTCTGTTAATGTTGATGATTATGGCTTACAGCCAATGAAAACACAAAAGTCATGATCTCAGTAAATTAAAATAATTAACAAAAAACACCTACAAAGGCTTCCTATGCATTTAAAAAGGTCCCTTAGTCTGTTTCAGTAGGCTCCCACCCTTTAAATGTAGGTGTTTTTAACCCAGAAGAAGACATGTTGTCTGTCCTTTTAGTTGTAGGCTTGTAGCCCAAAAGTGGCATGGAAGGCAGAGTGGTTACCCATCAGGGGGAGGTTACCTTGCTGTGGTTGATGGGTACACATGAATTGCCCAATTTATGCACTAAAAACCTTTGTTTTTTTTGTAAGTACTTGCTGCTGAGCAAAACCGTTTAGATCTTATATATTCATTATTTTCATTGTTAAGATGTATCTTGGCCATATGGAGTGCTGCTGCATTCTTTTGATATATTTTATAGTTACAGCTTCTCTGGTTTGTGATATATATATATATATATATATATATATATATATATATATATATATATATATATATATATATATATATATATATATATATATATATATAAATAAATCTCAATCTCTGTACATTAAACACAGAAAAGAAAAATGTAATAATAAAAAAAAAGCACTCAAAATGTATACATGCATACCCCAAAATGGTATCAATGGAAATCTCACTTCAGGGTATAAAAAAACAAATCCTCACAAATCTCTATCAACGGAAAAATTAAAAATGTTCAGGGTCTCAAAATATGGCGACACAACAACTAATTTTTTTCCCATCATTAAAATAAATAAAAATAAAAACACTGAAGTTTGGCATCAACATAACATGATTCTCCAGGTCAGTTCAATTATCAGGTCACTTTTACTTCACAATGAAGATCGTAGGAAGACAATGCAAAACACAATGGTGGTAGTGCGGTGTTATTTTTCCACGATTTCACCACACTTCGTTTTTGTTTTTTTTGTTTGTTTGTTTTTTTCCCGACATTTTCCAATACTAGATACACCTCATCCAACAAAAATCAAGCCCTCATACAACTATGTTGACCGAAAAAAAAATGTATGTTGTTGGAGCATACTGCTGAAAATACAAAAATGAAAAAATTCCTGGTCTTTAAAGGGTTTTTCAGGGTCTTGAGAAACTTGTTCAAGAGAAAGGAATAGCCCAAAACTCCTCCTCACACAACATGTGAGAGCTGAAGCCAGTGATTGGTTACTGCGGTCACTGAAGTGATGGATTTGCTTGGGGGGATCCAACTGGTATAAGATTCCCTACCCATGGCTTAGTTTCTTAAAATTCCTGAAAGCCCCTTTTAACATGACAGAGATTTAAAAATGCAGACCCTCCTGTGCTACTTGACTGACAACTCGACTAGGGCTTTAATCATTAGGTCAAGTCTAGAAGATCGGCTTCTAGATCTTTGATGTTTTATGCTGCTCCTTTTCATTACTACTGGGTGTAAAGGAAAGCGCTTTAATTATACTGGTTGGATATTGTGCTGGGTGTCATTAATCCCTTACCAACCTTGTACGTACTGCGTACTTAAGGTGATCTTGCGCGCACTGGAGCTGTGCAATCGCCGCCGAGTGTCAGCTGATTCTGACAGTTGACACGCTGCACGAAGTCCTAGCAGCGGTGCCCGCACCGCTCCCAGCACTTTAACCCCCTAAATGCAGCATTTATTGAACAGACAGAAGCCCTTCTGCTCTTGGATGCACTGCACATGATCTAACTTACTAGTGCCTGGTGACTTATGATCCAGCAGTGTTCGTCTTTGTCTTTTTAGGCGTGCAGAAAAATGCCGTCGGCCACAGTTTTGTGCACTTCTGAAAAGAAGAACACCGCTGAACAGAGGCCAGACGGAGTCCAGAGTAACTCTGCTGCCTCATAGTGAATGGATCCCTCGGGGATGTCATCTGAATCACGTCATTCGGAGATTTAGATGTAAACCCCGATGTAAGTGCTCAGTGTAGGTTAAATGTGATCCAAAATGTTATATAAAATGTTCCTAACAAAAGTTTCAACTCAATCCACAAAAAAAGCAAGTCCCCCACTGAGGTCCGTCATGTGTTAATGGAAATATAGGGGGCTTCCATGTTACTGGTAGTACAAAGGCTCTGGAAACGCGCTATGGCTCCTTGCCCCCCACCGCCTCACCCAGAAAAGAAATCCAGCAAATTCTACTCTCCCAAATCCAAATACCGTCCCTCTCTTCTGAGCCCCAGTTTGTCTAAACCACATTTAGCTTCCACATGTTTTGCATTTCTGTAGCAATCAGAGCCCGCCTAATTTACAGGTGCATGAACTGGTCACTACCACGTACGGGTCACTACCACGGCAGTTTGCAATTGTCACTCCGCAACATCCACTGCTACTTGATTCTGGAAAACACCCATGGAGTCAAAATCGTCATTACATCTGTAGATACATTTCCAAAGGGGTATAATTACCAAAATGGGGTAACTTGAGGGGGAATTCTGCTCTCCTAGCAGTTAGGGGCTCTGTATATGGAGTCTGCAAACTATTCTAGGATAATCTGTGCTCCAGGAGGCAAATATCTCTCTGGCCCTCCCGAGTCTCAGCGTGTGGCTAAGTAGTACTCTACTGCCACATATGGGGTATTGCCATGTTCAGCAGAAATTGTGGGACAAATTTTGATGCCACTTTTCCGTGTGGAAATGTAAATTCTGGGGCTAAAACAAAATTTTGGTGGTAACAATGTAACTATTTTTTCTTTACTGCCCGATGATATAAAATTCTGTTACCCACCTGTGGTGTCAATATGAACACTGCACCCCTAGATTAATTCATTGGGGGGTGTAGTTTGTAAAATGAGGTCACATATGGAGATTTCTGTTGTTCTGGCACCTCAGGGGCTCTGCCAATGTGACATGGCCCCCTCAAATCATTCCAGCTAAATCTGAACTCCAATTTGGTGCTTCTTCTCTTCTAAGCTTTGCACTGTGCCTCAAAAGTAGTTTTCGACCACATATGGTGTATCGGTGTACTCAGGAGAAATTTCACAACACATTTTGAGGTCCATTTTCTCCTACTATCCTTGTGAAAAACTAATTGTTTGTGGGAAAAATATATATTTTTCATTTTCACAGATCAAAGTTGTAAAATTCTGTGAAGCACCTGGGGTGGGGTTCAAGGTGCTCACCACATGTCTAGATAAATTCCTTGAGGGGTCTAGTTTCCATAACGGGGTCACTTGTGGTGGGTTTCCACTGTTTAGGCACGTCGGGCTCTCCAAATACAACATGGCTTCCTAATGATTCCTGTAAATTTTGATTTCAGAAAGCCAAATAGCGCTCCTTCCCTTCCGAGCCCTGCCGTGCTCCTAAACAATAGTTTTCCCCCACATATGGGGTATTGACATATTCAGGAGAAGTTGCACAACAAATTGTGTGGTGCAATCTTTCTTGTTACTCTTGTGAAAATGCAAAATTTGGGGCTAAAAGAACATTTTTGTGGGAAAAATGTGATTTATTTATTTTTACATCTCAATGTTGTAAACTTCTGTGAAGCACCTGGGGGTTCAAGGTGCTCACCACACATATAGGTAAGTTCCCTGAGGGGTCTAGTTTCCAAAATGGTGTCACTTGTGGAGGGCTTCCACTGTCTGTAAACGTGACATGGTGTCCGCTAATTATTCCAGCAAATTTACATTCAAAAAGTCAAATGGCGCTCCTTCTCTTCCAAGCTCTCACGTGCGCCCAAACAGTGGTTTTCCCCAACATATGGGGTATCTGCATTCTCCTGGGGAAATAGCACAACAAATTTTGAAAGAAAAAAAAAATTGGGTCTAAAATAAAATTTGGGTGAAAAAAGTTAAATGTTCATTGTTTTCTTCCACATTCCAAAAATTCCTGTGAAGCACCAGAAGGCTTAATAAACTTCTTGAATGTGGTTTTTAGCACCCTGAGGGGTGCAGTTTTTAGAATGGTGTCACTTTGGGGTATTTTCTGTCATATAGACCCCTCAAAGTCACTTCAAATATGATGTGGTCCCAAAAAAAAAAAAAAAAAGATTTTGTAAAAATTTTTTTTTTTTTTAAATGAGAAATCGCTGGACAACTTTTAACCCTTCTAAAATTCCTAACCAAAAAAACGGTTTCAAAAATTGTGCTGATGTAAAGTAGACATGTGGGAAATGTTATTTATTAACTATTTTATGTGACATATCTCTCTGATTTAAGGGCATAAAAATTTAAAACTGAAAATTGCAGTTTTCAACATTTTTGGCAAATTTCAGTTTTTTTCCCAAATAAACGCAAGTCATATCGAAGAAATTTTACCACTATCATGAAGTACAATATGTCACGAAAAAACAGTCTCCGAATCAGTGGGATCCGTTTATGCTTTCGAGTTATTGCCTCATGAAGTGATGGTGGTCAGAATTGTGAAATTTGGCCTGGTCATAAAGGTGCAAACAGGCTTGAGGGGTAAAGGGGTTATAGTGGACCCATCACCAGGTCAAAAATGCCATATTTTGCTTTTATTTTATACCTGCTGATTTTCTAAATTCTGCAATGCAGTTCCAGAAATATGGGCCTCTCTTATTAAGTGCAATTTTTTATGGTATTTACAAGGGGTTGGTTCTCACAGGATTATCTGGGGACGTGTTTTTAGGCTGCTCTGCAATATTTCCATGACCCACACCACCTTTAAAATATAGAATTAATCCGTATGGTAAATGCTGTGAAATTAAAAAGTAAAATACTCAAATTGTGGATCATTTTTGGTTGCTGCAACGTGGCAAAAAATGCAATCAAACGTCATAAGTACCACAAATTGGTGTCAATGAAAATGCCAGTTTGACATGCAAAAAAACAAGCTCAATTGACTAGAAAAAAAAAAAAAGGGTGCAAGTCTTGGAAAACAGTGACACAAATCAATTTTTGTTTGTTTACTTAGAAACGTCCAAATTTCTTGTCCATACTAAATAAAAAAATAAGA
Source organism: Phyllobates terribilis (assembly GCF_046119375.1). Lineage (NCBI taxonomy): Eukaryota > Metazoa > Chordata > Amphibia > Anura > Dendrobatidae > Phyllobates > Phyllobates terribilis. The sequence continues at coordinate 244,711,074 of NW_027362765.1, read as the reverse complement.
ACACTACAAGTTTGGTATCACTGTAGTTATACTGACCTGGAAAACCATGACAGGTCATTTTTAGCATTTAATGGATACCAGGAAAAGACAAACTCCAAAATAGCAATGACGGAATTCAGTTTTATTTCACCTTAATTTGAATTTTTACCGCGTGATCATTACGGTCAAGTGAGTTCTGATTGGAAAAACTTATTTTAGAACCAGATTTTACTTTCAAGTGATTTTTCCAATGAGTATCTTTTAGAGCTTATAGATCATTCTAAAATGAAGAGATAATCGTTAGCTACCGTTTAATCTCCCGCTGCTGGGATGACATCATGAGCATCAGTCACCTGACTACTGCAGCCAATCCCAGTCATGTGTCCATGTATAGCATTTGACAGCTGTGATCAGGTGACTGTTGTTTTTGATGTCATTACCTTTAGTCCCAGAGGAGACTACTGGAGTGGCTACAGACTCAAACGGAAAGTATTGATTATTTTCTTTATTTTATATGAATTCCTACACTCTGTTAAATATTTTGTCAAAGATCCTGGAAATTCCCTTTAAATATTTGTACCTTGATGAGGGTTATTTTCCTATTAATAAGCAACTTCTTATTTTCCTTTTCTAGGATCTTAAAGCAGGAGCGTCCTGAGCTGGCTGCATTGGCAGACACTGTGGATTTACAGGAATCGACCGGGATCGCATCTGACTCTTCAAGTGACTCGTCCAGCTCCTCATCCTCCAGCTCTTCAGAATCTGGATCAGAGGTGAGGTTCTAAAGTATCACATGAGGATTCTCCTCCCTCCATGCCCATACGTAGTTGGCGTAGATCTAATTTACTTGGCAGCACATGGTAATGAGCATTAGCAGACTTGATGTCTCTACAAGTCTGTGTGCAGCAGTGGGCTGATTTGTTGTGACAGATCTCCTGTAAAGCTAAATCCTGCATCTAAAAACTGCAACAAGTGGAAGTAATGTGATTAGTAGCTTCCACACAAAGCTTGTGGCTCCAATATGGATTTCATACATGTATGTTTGTGTTTTAAGGAATGTTTTTTTCCAAAATGTCCCCTTTTAAAGAAATCGTAGCTAGAAATAGAAGTCCCTGGCTTGTCCTTATCACCTGCTACTTGTTGCCTGCCAGTGTAGGACACCAAGGTAGCTTAGACTGATGTACTGTAGAGTCAGGAAACATCTTAGCGATTTCTGAGTTAAAGGGGCTCTATCAGCACAGAATGACTGAGCAAACCAAGTACAGGCGCTTATGCAATATGGCGTGGCTGAACATTTAAGTTCACCTTCCTGCCTGCTTGTTTTTCCTCGGTCTCCACCCCCTCTTCTTTGATTGACAGCTCTGGCTTCATAGGGCCAGAGAAGGGTGGAGATAGATGGAAACCCTATCAGGTGGGAAGGTGTATATAAATGTTTGACCAATCCATGATGCACCGAACGCCTGTACTTGGTTTGATCAGCCATTCTGGCTGACCGAGTCCCTTTAAAGGGGTTGTGTAACAGTAGACATTGGTAACGTTTCCTATGGCCATTTTTGGGGTGATCACATAGACGGCCTTCCATTTTAGTTAACTCTGTGGCTGCCGGGAAAAAAGCCTAGCAGAGTAGACAGATGTCAAATTTTGTGGGCCCCAGATATCAGACATTGGTGTCATACAAAATATGTAGCCGAGATCAAGGTATTTTTTATAAGCTCTAGTGTACAGGCAAATGTTCTTTCCCTTTAACATTTTACAAAGGATAACATTTTTGCTCAGGTCGATTTTTTGATCCTAGTGGAATTGCCTTGTCTTCATGTAAAAGGGTATAGCTGTGTCTCATATTCCGCTTTGTTCTGCACACAGGACAACTCCAGCTCTGGAGCGGAGACTATGTCACACCGAAAGAAGAAGAGGAGAACGTGCAGTGGGATGGGGAATGGAGACAGCACCACACAGGATGACTGTGTGAGCAAAGAACGGAGCTCCTCCAGGTGACAGCTGGGTCACAGTCTTCAGCCAGAGACAGACATGGCTCCTGTACACGGTTTCTTTGTTCAGATTGCTATAATCTGCTGCTAGGACGTTACCTAACTAGCCCAGTGCCACCATTTTGTAAAGGACATTGCACACATAGACATTATTGGTATGAATCCTAACTCCTGTGAAATTATTACTGAGCCTCAAATTGCCTTTGATGGACGAAGAATGGGTAGCGATGCTTCTTGTGAATATACCTTCATTGAGCATGCTCAGAATCGTACTTGGGTTTTCAGTTGGAATTTAAGGAAATGAAGTGTACGCGGATTTCACAATATCCATCCTTTGGGTCACTTAAATAGTTTAGTGGTTTTAATTCCAGCTCCTGCAGCAAATGAGGTCTGTGCAGGTTGACGCTACCACTTGCCCTGTTTCATTGGCCTTGTGGCACATTTGGTTATTGCTTTCTTAGAGGTTTTCTAACTCCATTAAGTGAAATACAAAGTTCGATTACCCTTAACATCCTGATCGCACATCGATTACAACAAATGCTCCTAGAAATGGGATGTATACAGAAATGACTTATTAGGCTGTCTGTTATACTCCTGAATTAATAATTACTAAAGGAACCGTATGCAGTTTTGGTATAGCTATTCATTTGGCTGTCCCTGGTCTACCGGATTGTAAGATCTTGCCCTATGCAAGCCCCATACCCAAATTTCAATTATTTTTGCTCATTGGTTTTTAATTTCTAATGTAATACCAATTATTGAACTCCTTCAGCTACATTATTTTTGGGGTCAATGTGAATATCTTTACTACTTTTTCTAGATGTTAATACGAATATGTACATCACATATGAATCAGGTCTGCGGGAAACTACATGCTGGTACAGATGGGTCATGGGAGTATTTTTGATGGAAATCATTGAATAGTTATTTAAAGGTAATCTGTCACCTGGGTTTTGCTACCTCATTTGAGAACACCATGATGTAGGGGCAAAGACCCTGATTCCATTGATGTATCACTTAGTTTGAGTGCAGCCGTTGTGATACAATCATTTTTTTTTCTTCTGCAGATCTAGCAGTTCTCTGAATGATGAGCCCTGTATAACCCCGCCCACACCACTGATTGGCTGCTTTCTGTGTACACTGTCTATTGACAGAAAGCAGCGAATGAGTGGTAGGGGTGGGGTTACACAGAGCAGTTGACCAGGAGCCTCCTCGACACCTAGTCCTGTAGTGATGATCTCCTCCTGATAAAACACTGATTTTATTGAAACCGCACGCAGTCTTCACTGCAGTCAGGCTCACCGCTCCTCCATCATGCTGCTCTCAGATTACATTGTGAAAACCTGCTGACAGATCCAGTTTAAGTGGAGCAAATCCTGTTCATGGACCTCTACTGATTTGGCCTATGACTTGCTTGATCTTGGAACTCTGCAGTTGCATTACACTTGCAATAGAGGACAGTGTTGCACCCCTTCCACTTGACTTCTTGGGGTATAAACTTCTGTAGTGTACCGAAGATGCTCTCTACATGTTTGTAGCCAATGTAGATTTCCATTGTTTTATACGCTATAAGAATTATTTTTTTCTTTTTTTATGTGAAAAATAAGATTTTAGACACCATCTTATTTCCTGTTTGCTAATATTATGTATGTCTAGTTACTTAGTGACATGCTTATCTGTCAACCAAATTCACAGAAATATACAGTCCTGCATTAGGCAGTCAATACTGTACAGAAGTATACATGGGTTTAGACCAATGTAATTTGATGAATATTGTTCCCTAGACCAGAACAGCGCCACTCTTGTCTATGGGCTGTGTCCTGTATTGCAACTTGGCAGTACTAAACAGGAAGATCTATGTGACCTCTATACGAATGCATTTTTCTACTCTGTCCCTTTAAATAACTCTGACCTGTAAAAGGGTTACTACAGACCTGATTCAGCACTTGATATAGATTGAGTTTATTAATTTATAATTAACCCCATTTACTTAATGGACTGTCATCACAGGACTATACAAACCTTCTTTATCCCATGGCCGACAGAGTAAATTTAGTTTTCTGGCTGCAGCTTTGAAGTGATGTAATTATCAATTCCCCTAGAAATCCAGAACATTAAACATACCCACAACCCTACTACCCTCCAGGAGTGAGGAATGAAAAAAAAATATTTTTCTGTGATCTCATAGTCCTGGAGATTTCCCTGAGCAGCCAAGTGATCCCAATCTAAACGAATCTCAGCCGCGGGTGTCCTTCTTAATTATATCAACATACAAGAAATGTCTATTCTTAAATTACAGACTGTGATCGCTGTTAATTTAAATCCCTTTCCTCTTTAATTTGTATTTCATTTTATAATAATGTTTTCTAACAAAAATTAAAAATGAGTTTAAAGCTTTGTAATTTGTGCTTCATTTTCCTTTCCAGGAGGACAGGCTGCAGGTTTCTAAGATGATACATGGGCTGATTAAAGATTGAGGATAAACCCTTAGAGACCTACTGTATCTTGCCCAAAAAAAGAACTCTAGGCGACCTAGGTTACTAGTGCTTGCTCTTGTTCACAGCCACTCTTAAAAGGGTTTTCCAGTACTAGGATATCGATGACCTATTCTTGGATAACTTATTAATTTCAGATTGTTGGGGTCATATATCTCGCACCCCCACCATTCCGCTCTGTTATCAGCTCGGGCAACGGCCGGTTGTAAACAGTTTGCAGAGTGGAACCATCACCACAGTCAGACCCTGTAGTGGCTGCTCCTATGTGATAGGAGCCGATCTGAAGCACCTGGGAGCGATTACTAAACCATGTGATAGAGTACAGGAGTTTCACTTTGTACACTTTTGGTCAGAGCTGATCGGTAGCTCGTCAAGTGTTGGACTCCTCCCGATCTGTTATTAGTAACCTATCCTAAGTATAGGTCATCAGTATGCTGGAGCTGAAAAAAAAAACCCTTTTAAAGGATTATTCCCAATGTGTAAAGAAACCACTTGACCAACGGATAGGTGATAATTTGCAGTTTGGTACAGGGCTGTGGAGTCAGTAAACCAAACTACCAACTCCTCACTTTCCCTGACTTCCGACTCCACAGCACTGCCTCACTACTGAGCGTGTACATAAAGTGCAGCACAGATTCATCTCACTGCCTCACTACTGAGCGTGTACATAAAGTGCAGCACAGATTCATCTCACTACTGAGCGTGTACATAAAGTGCAGCACAGATTCATCTCAACTAAAAGCCCAGATCAGGAATAGAGCAGACACTGATAGGACATTTCATAACTTTCTCAAATGAAAAGATTTACAGCACATCCTGCATTGTACTACTGTACCCAATCTAATATATATAATTGTCTTATCCCTTCTGTCTGTCCAGGAAATCCCGCGTCGCTGATTGGTCCGGCCGCGGCTAATCAGCAACGCGGGATTTCAGAAAAAAGATGGCGGCCGTTAGCGGCTCATCTGCCGCACGGAGGTCAGCGGCGATGCAGCCGGGTGATGACCGGCAAGTGTGAAGGGAGGACCGGGGAGCGGCGCCGCCGGTCGGGATGCTTCTGCTGCGAGCAGCCGGTCATCTCCCAGCTGCTCGCAGCGGAAGTACCCGCACAAGCAGCGCCGCTCCCGGGCCCTCACTAATACGACGCTGATTGGTCGCGGCCATCGGCAGCGACCAATCAGCGATATTGGCGCCAAATTTAAAAACCGCTGTGCTGATTGGCGCCAAATTTAAACGGGCTCTCCATCCCTCACTAACACGGTTCGCTGATTGGTCGTGGCCACAACCAATCAGCAATATTGGCGCCAAATTTAAAAACCGCTGTGCTGATTGGCGCCAAATTTAAAAACAGCTCTGCTGATTGCACCCGGTGTACTGCATACATATTCTAGAATACCCAATGCGTTGGAATCGGGCCACCATCTAGTTTATTATATATTTTAGGAGTTGGTCCATTTTATACGGACTCCACCAAAATGGTCACCCACTCCACAACCCTAGTTTGGTAGGGGGTACAACTGCTGGGCCCCTACTGATCCCAAGAGTTAACTTCTGAAATGCCCCAGAATGGTGGCCACATATGCGTGCCACAACTCCATCCATTGTCTATGGGGTGGCTGGAGATATCTGAGCATTGTACTTGGCTATATCCAGAAGTCGCGCAGAGAATGAATAGAACAGTGGCTCGCAAGTGTAGTCACCGGTCTATGCCAATAGGGCATTTCAGAGCCCCATTCTCGCGATCAGTGGCAGTCTCGGCCATTGGACCCCAACCGATTCTAAAGTTATCACCCATCCTTTTGGATAGTAAAAAATTATATATAGTTGAAATGAACTCAATGCTCCTCTGCATATATGTCAGACTCCGCTTATCGGGTGGGACCTGCTTGCTCTGCTGGCCAGCAAAAACATGAGAAGAAAAAGTTGTGTAAGGAAAAAGCAGAGATGTTTTGATGCACAATCAGGAACTTCTTAAAGAAGTTGTGCACTACTTTAGATTACCCCCCCCCCCCCCAATGTATCCCCCCGTGGCCCCTAAGTATTTTTGTAAATTTCCCCTTCACCCGCGTCACACCCAGCATCCACTGCGTGCTTTCCCAATGAATGGGGAGAGGCAGAGCGCATGGTGGATGTCGGGTGTGACGCAGGGGGGAAACCCGCCCACAACCCAGCAGCCACTGTGGAACCAGGAAGAAAAAGACCACCGGGATCACGTGATGCCTGTGAGCGGCCAGTAACTGCCACGGAAGGTAATTACCCCCCCCCCCCCAATGTGTCCCCCAGGGGCCCCTAAGACTTTTTGTAATCTAAAGTAGTGGACAACCCCTTTAATGGATACCGAATAAAGAAAACGACATGTAAGTAACAAACCTTACAGTTGTCTCCTTTACTTCCCTCAGTATGAATGGCGAGACGACTTAACTTTATATTGCACAGATTCTGCGCTGTCTACACACTGTTTATATCCCAATTTCTCTCATGTAGTTTATTACCCTTTCAAAAGTCACCAGTTTTTGCTAGTTTTATTCCCTCTGCTCCCCTGAGTATTCACAAAGCTGGAATGGGCTACAAAACCATAAGTAAGATGCTGGGTGAGAAGGAGACAACTGTTGGTGCAATAGTCAGAAAATGGAATAAATACAAAATGACTGTCAATTGACATTGATCTGGGGCACCATGCACAATCTCACCTCGTGGGTTATTCTTGATCATGAGGAAGATGAGAGATCAATCTAAAACTACATGGGGGAACTTGTTAATGGTCTCAAGGCAGTTGGGACCACAGTCACCAAGAAAACCATTGGTAACACATTATGCCTTTAAAGGTTTAAAATCCTGCAGTGTCCTCAAGGTACCCCTGCTCAAGAAGTCACATGTGCAGGCCCGTCTGAAGTTTGCCAATAAACACCTGGATGATTCTGTGAGTTATTGGGAGAAGGTGCTGTGTTCAAATGAGAAATTTGATCTCTTTGGCATTAACTCAACTCACCGTGTTTGGAGGAAGAAGGATGAGTACAACCCTAAGAACATCGTCCCAACCGTGAAGCATGGGGGAAACATACTTTGGGGGTGCTTCTCTGCAAAGGGGACATGATGACTGCACCGTACATAAGGGAAGATGGATGGGGTCATGTATCGCGAGATTTTAGCCAAAAACCTCCTTCCCTCAGTAAGAGCATTGAAGATGGTTCGTGGCTGGGTCTTCCAGCAAGACAATGACCCAAAACATACAGCAATGGCTGCAAAGGAGTTGCTAAAAAAGAAGCACAGTAAGGTCATGGAGTGGCCTAGCCAGTCTCCAGACCTTAATCCCATAGAAAACGTATGGAGAGAGTTGAAGCTCCGAGTTGCCAAGCGACAACCTCAAAATCTTAATGATTTAGAGACGATCTGCAAAGAGGAGTGGACCAAAATTCCTCCTGACATGTGCGCAACCCTCATCATCAACTACAAAAAACAAGGGTTGGCAAGCACAAGTATTAAGTGTTGTTTGCCAGAGGGATCAAATACTTATTTCTCTCTGCAAAATGCAAATACATTTATCTAATTTATACAATGTGATTTTCTTGATTTTTTTTGGATATTCTCTCAATGTTAAAATGAACCTACCCTTAAAATTATAGACTGTTCATGTCTTTGTCAGTGGGCAAACTTACAAAAACAGCAAGGGATCAAATACTTATTTCCCCCACTGTACATAGCCATCAGCTTGTTTTGGCCCAAAGATTTTTTAAGCCTGCCTGAGTATTCCATTTGTATTTACGGTAATTTGTTTAATCCGCCATACAGTTCTAGAGATTTGAACCATTATATTAGCAATATGCTGAATATTATGGTTGTTTTCTAATGAGCCTGTGTGAAGGTCATTCTGAAGGGAGTGGAAGCACTTTAAGTTGTGACCTCACCTATTGTGAATGGTTGGATCCATTATCAGTGGTGTATAGAAGCGTTCTCCGGCCTGTAATGATAAGGAGCCTACTGAAAGGGACTGAAAGTATGATTCTAAAGAAGAAAAAAAATCAATGGCCAGTGTGAAAATTGCAAGATACCTAAATTAGTTTTTTTTTAATAAATGATATGAAAGAAAAAAAAAACCCTGATTAGAGCTTCTCCTTACATGTGTACGTTGAGATTTAGGGACTTTAAAAGAGAGTGACTTGCATTAATTAACTGCATTTGTGTAGATTCCTGTTTCTCTACCATCCCCATTAGCAAAATGTGCTCCATTATTGACAGTGCCATCCAGCGTAGAGTTGGGTCCAGAAATATTTGCACAGTGACCGAATCTTCGTGATCTTTGGGTTCTGCATGTCACTATTTATTAATTAAATTGAAACAACTGAGTTGCAATTGTAGTGTAGACTTTCAGGTTTAGTTAAAGGGGTTGAACAAAAATATCTTATGAAATGTTTAGGAATTGCAGCCATTTTTCTACAAAGCCTCCTCCTTCTCCTAGGGGCTCTCGTGTTGCTGTTGTGACATATGACCCTGGCTTCAACCAGCGCTGGTGTCACTGTCCCCACCTCCTGTCGAATTGAACATGAAGAGGAAGTGAGAGATCAGCTGCAACCCGTACTTCCTCTTTATGTTCGATTTGTCCGAAGGCGAGGACCGTGACGCCAGTGCTGACTGGGCGCCCTGGTCTCTTGTCAACAACTGTACAAGAGCCCTGGGACTGCGACTGCTGGAACGGTGCCAGCAAGGGAGGTGAGTGTAGGCTTTTTTATTTTATTAGTGCAAACATTTAGATCAAGAAGGGGTTGTCCAAGTAGTGGATAACCCCTTTAAACAAGTGAAATGCATGCTGAATGGGGTTGAGATCTGGTGATTGACTTGGCCATTCAAGAATATTCCGCTGCTTTGCCTTAAAAAAAACTCCTCAGTTGCTTTCACGATATGTTTTGGGTCATTGTCCATCTGTACTGTGATGCGCCATTCAATCAACCATGCTGCATTTAGTTGAATCTGAGCAGAAGTATCGCCCTGTACACTTAAGAATTTATCCGGCTGCTTCAGTCTTCAGTCACATCATCAATAAACTCTAGTGACCCAGTGCCACTTGAAGCCATGCATGCCCATCACACTGCCTCCACCATGTTTTACAGAGGATGTGGTGTGCTTTGGATCATGAGCCGTTCCAAGCCTTCTCCATACTTTGTTCTTCCCATCATCCTTGTACAGGTTGATCTTAGTTTCAAGGAATGCTTTTCCAGAACTGCGCTGGCTTCTTTAGATGTTTTTTTGACAAAGTCTAATCTGGCTTTGCTATTTTTAAGGTTGATTAAAGGTTTGCACCTTGTGGTGAACCCACTATATTTGATCTCATGAAGGCTTCTTTTTATGCTAGAGTTAGATCCTGAAACACCTACCGGTACTTCCTGGAGTGTTCTTCACTTGGGTGGATGTTGTGAAGGGTTTTTTTTATTAATGGAAAGGATTCTGCTATCATCCACCACTGTTGTCTTCTGTGGACGTCCAGGCCTTTTTGAGTACCCAAGCTCACCAGTGCGTGTTTTTTTTTTTGTTGTTTTGGGTTTTTTTTTCCAGAAAGTACCAAATTGTTGATTTGTCCACTCCTAACATTTCTGCCACCTCTGATGGATTTCTTTTTTCTATTCAGCCTACTGATGGACTGTTTCTCTTCAATTGAGAGCTCCTTTTGACTGCATTTTGTGGATTCACAGAAACAGCTTCCAAATGCAGTCAATACAGAGAGAAGCAATATAAATACAGGAAAGCACAGTGCATGTACAGTACAGACCAAAAGTTTGGACACACCTTCTCATTTAATGATTTTTGTGTACTTTCATGACTATGAAAATTTTACATTCACACTGAAGGCATCAAAACTATGAATTAACACATGTGCAATTATATACTTAACAAAAAAGTGTGAAACAACTGAAAATATGTCTTATATTTTAGGTTCTTCAAAGTAGCCACCTTTTGCTTTGATGACTGCTTTGCACACTCTTGGCATTCTCTTGATGAGCTTCAAGAGGTAGTCACCAGAAATGGTTTTCACTTCACAGGTGTGCCCTGTCAGGTTTAATAAGTGTGATTTCTTGCCTTATAAATGGGGTTGGAACCATCAGTTGTGTTGTGCAGAAGTCTGGTGGATACACAGCTGATAGTCCTACTGAATAGACTGTTAGAATTTGTATTATGGCAAGAAAAAAGCAGCTAAGTAAAGAAAAACGAGTGGCCATCATTACTTTAAGAAATGAAGGTCAGTCAGTCCGAAAAATTGGGCAAACTTTGAAAGTGTCCCCAAGTGCAGTTGCAAAAACCATGAAGCGCTACAAAGAAACTGGCTAACATGAGGACCGCCCCAGGAAAGGAAGACCAAGAGTCACCTCTGCTTCTGAGGATAAGTTTATCCGAGTCACCAGCCTCAGAAATCGCAGGTTAACAGCAGCTCAGATTAGAGACCAGGTCAATGCCACACAGAGTTCTAGCAGCAGACACATCTCTTCAACAACTGTTAAGAGGAGACTTTGTGCAGCAGGCCTTCATGGTAAAATAGCTGCTAGGAAACCACTGCTAAGGACAGGCAACAAGCAGAAGAGACTTGTATGGGCTAAAGAACACAAGGAATAGACATTAGACCAGTGGAAATCTGTGCTTTGGTCTGATGAGTCCAAATTTGAGATCTTTGGTTCCAACCACCGTGTCTTTGTGCGACGCAGAAAAGGTGAACGGATGGACTCTACATGCCTGGTTCCCACCGTGAAGCCTGGAGGAGGAGGTGTGATGGTCTGGGGGTGTTTTGCTGGTGACACTGTTGGGGATTTATTCAAAATTGAAGGCATACTGAACCAGCATGGCTACCACAGCATCTTGCAGCGGCATGCTATTCCATCCGGTTTGCGTTTAGTTGGACCATCATTTATTTTCCAACAGGACATGACCCCAAACACACCTCCAGGCTGTGTAAGGGCTATTTGACCAAGAGGGAGAGTGATGGGGTGCTACGCCAGATGACCTGGCCTTCACAGTCACCAGACCTGAACCCAATCGAGATGGTTTGGGGTGAGCTGGACCACAGAGTGAAGGCAAAAGGGCCAACAAGTGCTAAGCATCTCTGGGAACTCCTTCAAGATTGTTGGAAGACCATTTCCGGTGACTACTAGTGTTGAGCGAGTATGTTGTGTCCGAGTATGCTCGGGCCGAGCTCCGAGTATTTACAGCTGCTCGGTAATATGTTTGAATCGCTCCCGTGTGCATGATTTGCAACTGTTTGGCAGCTTTATTACATGTGAGGAATGTGTAAGAAATAGACATTCCTCCCATGTAATAAAGCTGTCAAACAGTTGCAAATCATGCACACGGGAGCGATTCAAACATATCACCGAGCAGCTGTAAATACTCGGAGCTCGGCCCGAGCGTACTCGGCGAATGGGTTAACAGAACATACTCGCTCAACACTAGTGACTACCTCTTGAAGCTCATCAAGAGAATGCCAAGAGCCAAGAGTGTGCAAAGCAGTCATCAAAGCAAAAGGTGGCTACTTTGAAGAACCTAGAATATAAGACATATTTTCAGTTGTTTCACACTTTTTTGTTAAGTATATAATTCCACATGTGTTAATTCATAGTTTTGATGCCTTCAGTGTGAATGTACAATTTTCATAGTCATGAAAATACAGAAAAATCTTTAAATGAGAAGGTGTGTCCAAACTTTTGGTCTGTACTGTATATACAGGTGCATCTCGCTAAATTAGAATATCAAAAAGTTTGTTTATTTCAGTTCTTCATTACAGAAAGTGAAACTCATATATTATATAGAGTCATTACAAACAGAGTGATCTATTTCAAGTGTTTATTTCTGTTAATGTTGATGATTATGGCTTACAGCCAATGAAAACACAAAAGTCATGATCTCAGTAAATTAAAATAATTAACAAAAAACAAGTGCAAAGGCTTCTGAAGTGTTTAAAAAGGTACTCTGCCGACAAGCTTTTTGGAGATGGAAATTTCATTCTCCAGCAGGACTTGGCACCTGTCCACACGGCCAAAAGTACCAATACCTGGTTTAAAAACAGTAGTATCACTGTGCTTGATTGGCCAGCAAACTCGCCTGACCTTAACCCCATAGAGAATCTATGGGGTATTGTCAAGAGGAAGATGAGACACCAGACCCAACAATGCAGACGAGCTGAAGGCTGCTATCAAAGCAACCTGGGCTTCCATAACACCTCAGCAGTGCCACAGGCTGATCGCCTCCATGCCACGCCACATTGATGCAGTAATTGATGCAAAAGGAGCCCCGACCAAATATTGAGAGCATTTACTGAACATACATGTCAGTAGGCCAACATTTTGTATATTAAAAACATTTTTAACCCCTTTACAACCCAAGGTGGTTTGCACGTTAATGACCAGGCCAATTTTTGCAATTCTGACCACTGTCACTTTATGAGGTAATTACTCTGGAACGCTTCAACGGATCCCCCTGATTCTGAGATTGTTTTTTCGTGACATATTGTACTTCATGATTATGGTAAAATTTCTTCGATATCCCTTGCATTTATTTGTGAAAGAAACGGAAATTTGGCGAAAATTTTGAAAATTTTGCAATTTTCAAAATTTTAATTTTTATGCCCTTAAATCAGAGAGATATGTCACACAAAATAGTTAATAAATAACATTTCCCACATGTCTACTTTACATCAGCACAATTTTGGAATAAATTTTTTTTTTGTTATGGAGCTATAAGGGTTAAAAGTTGACCAGCGATTTCTCATTTTTCCAAAATGGGGTCACTTGTGGGGGAGCTCCAATGTTTAGGCACACAGGGGCTCTCCAAACGCAACATGGTGTGTGTCCGCTAACAATTTGAGCCGATTTTCCATTCAATTTGTTAGCGGACACCATGTCGCGTTTGGAGGGCCCCTGTGTGCCTAAACAGTGGAAACACCCACAAGTGACCCCATTTTGGAAACTAGACCCCTCAAGGATTTTATCAAGGGGTATAGTGTACATTTTGAGCCCAGAGGTACGACACAGAATTTGATAACATTAGGTCATCATATTGAATAAGTTGTCATTAGTCTTGAGCGCAAGTGCTCGCTACTTGAGTTTGCATGGGGTACTCAGGTATGCACCATGTACTGCGTGTGCTCGAGTGACATGCTCGAGTCCCTGCCCCGCATGTTTCACGGTTATTAGACACCCAAAAAAAAAACATGCGGGGATCGCTCGTGCATGGCAGGCAATCCCCGCAAAGTTTTTTTGGCCGCGAAGCATATGGGGTGGAGACTCGAGCATGTCACTCAAATACCCACGATACTCAATGCATACCAGAGCACCCGATGCAAAATCAAGTAGCGAGCACTTGCGCTCAACACTAGTTGCCATATCGTCATTTTTTTTCTTACTTTTGAAAAAAATCCCAACCTCATCACAACCCTAACCCCAACCCCAGCCCTAACCCTAGCCCAACCCTAACCCTAGCACAACCCTAACCCGAGAGTTTATTTTTTACGCCGTTCCTCGTGTGGTATAAGTGATTGGACGACTTTATTCTTCGGGTCGGTGCGATTACGGCGATACCAGAATCATATGGGGTTTTAATGATTGACAGCTGTAACACACTAAAAGACGCATTTTTTGTAAAATCTAGTTTTTGCATCGCCATATTTTGAGAGCTATAATTTTTCCAGATTTTGGCAGACAGTCATGTGACGGCTCGTTTTTTGCGGGATGACTTGACATTGTTATTGGTGCCATTTTCAGGCACGTGACATTTTTTGATCGCTTTCTATTCCGATTTTTGGGAGGCAGAATAAACAAAAGCCACCAATTCAGGAATTGTTTTTTTTTTTTATTTTTTTTATTCTGTTCCACGTGTGGTAAAATTGATAAGAGAGCTTTATTCTTCGGGTCAGTACGTTTACAGTGGTACCACATTTATATAGTTTTTCTATGTTTTGGTGCTTTTACACAAAGCTATTTTATAGAAAAAATTATTTTTTTGCATCGCTTTATTCTGAGAGCTATAACTTTTTGATTTTTCGGATGATGGAGCTGTATGGCGGCTTGTTTTTTGCGGGACAAGATGACATTTTCAGCGGTACCATTTTTATTTATATTCGTCTTTTTGATCGCGTGTTATTCCATTTTGTGTTTGGCAGTATGGTGATAAAGCATTGTTTTTTGCTTCGTTTTTTATATTTTTTTTTTTACAGTGTTCACTGAAGGGGTTAACTAGTGGGACAGTTTTATAGGTCAGGTCGTTCCAGACGCTTCAATACCAAATATGTGTACTTTTATTGTTTGTTTGCTTTTTTTTCATAATATTTATTGATGGGTACATTATATTTTTATTTTTGGTGGATTATTTTTTTTATTTTTTTTTTAATATTTTTACAATTTTTTTTAATATTTTTTTTCACTTTCTGAGAGCTTTTACACTGTTTTACTTTGTCCCACTCTGGGACTTTAACTTTTTTTATTCTGATCGCCTGCACAGCATAGGGATGGAGCACCATCCCTGTGCTATGCAGGCAGTCAGTGCTGCACAGTGAGAACATTGTGTGGTTGTGCACTGCGCATGACCAAACAATGTTCCTGCTGCCTGGTGACCCGGATGTTGTCATGACGACATCGGGTCGTCATGGCAACACCTGGGAAGCCGCGGCAGACAGCGCTGGAGGCCGGAAGAGGAGGTGAGTATATCGATCACCTCCCCTTGCCACCGCAATGCTGCGATCGACTTCGGTCGCAGCATTGCGGGGGTTATTGTGCCGGGAGCGGTGCGGGACCGCTCCCTGCACATAGTACCGGGTGTCAGCTGTGACGATCAGCTGACACCCGGCGGCGATCGCGCCCGCACAGCCTGTGTGCGCGCGCGATCGCGATGACGTACTAATACGGGTCAGGCTCTTAAAGCCCAGGGCACTGACGCGTATTAATACGTCATGGGCTGTAAAGGGGTTAAAGCTGTTATACAGTATTCTAATTTACTGAGATAATGACTTTGTGTTTTCATTGGCTGTAAGCCATAATCATCAACATTAACAGAAATAAACACTTGAAATAGATCACTCTGTTTGTAATGACACTCTATAATATATGACTTTCACTTTTTGTATTGAAGAACTGAAATTAACTTATTGATGATATTCTAATTTAGAGTATCCTATGTGATGTATACGCCAGTCTTAGTGTCTCCTATGTGATGTATATACAGCAGTCTCAGTGAATCCTGTCTTATGTATATACATCATTTACAGTGTATCCTATGTGATGTATATTTAGCAGTCTCAATGTATCCAGTGATGTGTGCTGCAGTCTTAGTATCTCCTATGTGATGTACACAGCAGAACTCCCACTGCTTGAGTCCTATAAACCTTGTAACCAGTGATGAATTTTCCACCTCTAGGAAACATGAATTGAAGTATGCATGTGTGTTTGGAACAACTAACTTCTGTGAGCAGTTATTTTCAAAACGTATTATTAGTGATGAGCGAGTATGTTCGGTTAACCCTTTCGCCGAGTATACTCGGCCGAGCACCGAGTATTTATAGAATGCTCGGGCTTTAAGTTTTCGTCGCTCCGGGAACATGATTTGCGACTGTTTGACAGATTTAACCCCTTAACGACCATGAGTCTTTCTGTTTTGTGTTTTCATTTTTTGCTCCCCTTCTTCCCAGAGCCAGAACTTTTTAAATTTTCCTTCAATATGGCTGTGTGAGGGCTTATTTTTTGCAGGACGAGTTGTTCTTTTAAACGCCATCACTGGTTTTACCATATCGTGTGCTGGAAAACGGGAAAAAAATTCCAAGTTAGGTGAAATTGCAAAAAAATGCAATTCCACAGTTGTTTTTTGGGTCCTTTTTTTACCACGTTCACTGATTGCTAAAACTGACCTGCCATCATTATTCTCCAGGTCATTACGAGTTCGTAGACACCAAACATGTATAGGTTCTTTTTTATATAAGTGGTGAAAAAAAAATCCAAAGTTTGCTAAAAAAAAAAAATAAAAAATGACCCCATTTTCCAAGACCCGTAGCGTCTCCATTTTTCGGGATTTGGGGCCAGGTGAGGGCTTATTTTTTGCACACCGGGCTGACGTTTTTATTGATACTATTTTGGGGTAGATCCGATGTTTTGATCGCCCATTATTGCATTTTATTGCAATGTTGCAGCGACCAAAAAAACGTAAATCTGGTGTTTAGAATTTTTTCCTCGTTACGCCGTTTACCGATCAGATTAATTCTTCTTTTATATTGATAGATCGGGCGATTCTGAACGCGGCGATACCAAATATGTATATGTGTGTTTTTTCTTTAATTATTTTATTTTGAATGGGGCAAAAGGGGAGTGATTTAAACTTTTATATTTTTTTAATATTTTTAAAAACTTTTTTTTTACACTTTCTGCATGCTTCAATAGTCTCCATAGGAGACTAGAAGCTGCAGTTGTCTGATTGCTTCTACTGCATACAGGCGATGAGCAGATCGCTTGTATGCAGCAGAAATACTCACTTGCTATGAGCGCCGACCACTAGGTGGCGCTCATAGCAATTGAGACATGACAACCACAGGCGTCTGCTGCAGACCCTGGGTTGTCATGCCCACCCATCGATGACCCGCGATCACCTGGCGGGGTCACCAATGGGTGGGGCTTAGGACGCGCTTCCCGGAAGCACGAGTTAAATGCCGCTGTCAGAGATTCCACCTGCGGCTGTTGCGGGCACATGTCAGCTGTAAGAATCAGCTGACATGTGCCCGGTTCAGTGCGGGCTCAGCACCGGAGCCCCCGCTGAACCTGCCTTTCCGACCAGGTGCGTACTATTACTGACCTGGTCGGAAAGGGGTTAATACATGTGAGGAATGCCTGTTTTTCCAGCATTCCTCACATGTATTAAATCTGTCAAACAGTTGCAAATCATGTTCACGGAGCGACGAAAACTTAAAGCCCGAGCATTCTATAAATACTCGGTGCTCGGCCGAGTATACTCGGCGAAAGGGTTAACCGAACATACTCGCTCATCACTACTTATTATCACACAAGTTGACTGCTCTCCAGACCGATGCCGACCTGGAAAAGTAGTTGCAAGTAGCAGCCTCATATATACCACCTATAATCATCACCCACAATCATCACCCACAGCGACTCTATATTTTCTTGTGTTGTACATATCACGCAGGATCAGTTTTTTGGAAGATTTAACATGTACGCAAAACCCCTCCTCGTTTGTAAGGTCATTCTTGAATGTGCTATAGCCCTGCACATTAACAGCTCAGCCAAAGCTGCCATCCAGCCATGTCTGTATTAATTCTAATTCCCCCATCTTGGTGGTGAGGTATCTGGTATTTGTATACCGTACAGACCAAAAGTTTGGACACACCTTCTCATTTAAAGATTTTTCTGTATTTTCATAACTATGAAAATTGTACATTCACACTGAAGGCATCAAAACTATGAATTAACACATGTGCAATTATATACTTAACAAAAAAGTGTGAAACAGCTGAAAATATGTCTTATATTCTTGGTTCTTCAAAGTAGCCACCTTTTGCTTTGATGACTGCTTTGCACACTCTTGGCATTCTCTTGATGAGCTTCAAGAGGTAGTCACCGGAAATGGTTTTCACTTCACAGGTGTGCCCTGTCAGGTTTAATAATTGGGATTTCTTGCCTTATAAATGGGGTTGGGACCATCAGTTGTGTTGTGCAGAAGTCTGGTGGATACACAGCTGATGGTCCTACTGAATAGACTGTTAGCTGCTTTTTTATTGCCATAATACAAATTCTAAGTAAAGAAAAACAAGTGGCCATCATTACTTTAAGAAATGAAGGTCTGTCAGTGTGAAAAATTGGGCAAACTTTGAAAGTGTCCCCAAGTGTATTTGCAAAAACCATCAAGCGCTACAAAGAAACTGGCTCACATGAGGACCGCCCCAGGAAAGGAAGACCAAGAGTCACCTCTGCTTCTGAGGATAAGTTTATCCGAGTCACCAGCCTCAGAAATCGCAGGTTAACAGCAGCTCAGATTAGAGACCAGGTCAATGCCACAGAGTTCTAGCAGCAGACACATCTCTTCAACAACTGTTAAGAGGAGACTTTGTGCAGCAGGCCTTCATGGTAAAATAGCTGCTAGGAAACCACTGCTAAGGACATGCAACAAGCAGAAGAGACTTGTTTGGGCTAAAGAACACAAGGAATGGACATTAGACCAGTGGAAATCTGTGCTTTGGTCTGATGAGTCCAAATTTGAGATCTTTGGTTCCAACCACCGTGTCTTTGTGCGACGCAGAAAAGGTGAACGGATGGATTCTACATGCCTGGTTCCCACCGTGAAGCATGGAGGAGGAGGTGTGATGGTGTGGGGGTGCTTTGCTGGTGACACTGTTGTGTTGGGGATTTATTCAAAATTGAAGGCATACTGAACCAGCATGGCTACCACAGCATCTTGCAGCGGCATGCTATTCCATCCGGTTTGCGTTTAGTTGGACCATCATTTATTTTTCAACAGGACAATGACCCCAAACACACCTCCAGGCTGTGTAAGGGCTATTTGACCAAGAAGGAGAGTGATGGGGTGCTACGCCAGATGGCCTGGCCTCCACAGTCACCAGACCTGAACCCAGTCGAGATGGTTTGGGGTGAGCTGGACCGCAAAGTGAAGGCAAAAGGGCCAACAAGTGCTAAGCATCTCTGGGAACTCCTTCAAGATTGTTGGAAAACCATTTCCGGTGACTACCTCTTGAAGCTCATCAAGAGAATGCCAAGAGTGTGCAAAGCAGTCATCAACGCAAAAGGTGGCTACTTTGAAGAAATGTATTAGACATATTTTCAGTTGTTTCACACTTTTTTGTTAAGTATATAATTCCACATGTGTTAATTCATAGTTTTGATGCCTTCAGTGTGAATGTACAATTTTCATAGTCATGAAAATACAGAAAAATCTTTAAATGAGAAGGTGTGTCCAAACTTTTGGTCTGTACTGTATATACATAAAAGCAGATAAACACAAGGTTAGGAGTACCAACAATAAGAGCAGTACAGTACTTTATGACACTTACTACACTAAACGCAATATCTTATTCAACCTTCTATTTGAATACACTATCCTTATGGTTGAACAGTCAAACAAATAGTGATGCTTTTCTATCTTAGCTCAATGGTCGCCACTCTTAACACTAGGCCATCGCTGTCGTATTCTCTACAAGCGCTTTTGATTGTTACACTGGCACTAATGGAGGTCACCAGTATTTCCCGCGAGGCTGCAAGTCCTTCATAAGTCAGTCACTTAGTACCCTGCATGTGCTCGTCACACGAGCCGCCCTCATTCTCTTCCAAAGCGCGGCTACAGCACACACCCTGTACCGCACGTCTACGCTGGAAGTAACGGCTCACGGGAACGGTCTTCCGCTACAGCCCGATCGTCTCACACGCCTGGTTCGGCTCTGGTCACGGTCTTCTATTGCAATATATGTAGAGTAGAAGCGATCATACGAATGCAGGTTCAAGTCCCCTATGAGGATTAAAAAAAGATCAAAGTAAAAAATATTTGTAAAAAATCTAAGACAAATAAAAACATAAATTTGAATCACTCACCTTTTCTCGAGAAAAAAATACATACATTTAAAATAAGCACATTTGGTATCGCCATGCTTGGAAAAGTCCTGTCTATAAAACATTTATATATATAACAATTTTTAAATTGTACAAAAAAAAAGCAGAAAAAAAATAAACTGCAGTAAAAGTGATTAAATTCTAATATGTATTCCAATATGGTACCAATTAAATCTACCACTCGGCGCACAAGAAACAAGGCCTCATATAGCTCCATCAATGGAAAAATAATACATTATATCGTAAGTCTTAGAAAAAAGAAACATTTTTTTTTTTTACAAAGTTCGAAATTATTTTAAGCCATTAAAATAATAAAAGACTATGCATGTTTGCTATTGCTGTATTCATACTAAGGAGCCCTTCACATGTCCTGATATTTCCAGGACTGGAAAATACAGTACCAATGCTATGTGTGTACATGTGTGTCATCCGATTGGTGGATTTGGGAGCGCAGATTTCGCTGGATTTCTCGTATTTCTTTTGGTGGAAGCCACGTCACTTTTCCAGTGCCTTTGTGCTTTCAGTAATGCGGACACCCCGTATATTTATGTTAACGGATGACGACTCTGAGTGGGGACTTTTTGTGGGTGGAGTCGAAGCTTTTATTTGTGGCATTTTGCAGTACAGAACATTTTGGATCACATTTATCCTGTGCTCTACGCTGAGCACTTATTTCGGGGTTTCCATCTAAATCTACAAAAAACATGCTTCGGATGGAAAACCCAAGGGATCCATTCACTAGTAAGGCAGCAGAGTTACTCTGGAACTATTATGAATAGTTCAAAGTATCAGTTAATTTTTGATCAAAACGTTCAGGTCTCTGCTAAAAAGCTGAAGATGAAGAGATATTTCACCTTTCAGCATGACAACGACCCTAAGCTTACCTCCAAATCAACAAAAGAATGGCTTCGCCAGATGAAGATCAAAGTTTTGGAATGGCCCAGCCTGAATCCAATTGAAAATCTGTGGGGGGTGACCTGAAGAAGACTGTACTCAGGAGATGCAACCTGACAGATTTGGAGCGCTACGGCAAGAAAGAGTGGGCAAAAGATTGCCAATTCTAGTTGTGCCATGCAAATAGACTCCTACCCCAAAAGATTAAATACTGCCATAAATTCATAATACTTCAGCACAGTATTAATTTAAGGGCATTCATATTTATGCAACCACATTATTTTAGTTCTTTATTTTTCTTTTTTTTACCCGAAATTATTTGTTTATTTCTCAATTGAATTGTATAGATTATGTGTGACTTTAATGGAAAAAGCTCTAAAATTATTCTTCTTGGTGTGATTTTTTTACATGACAAAAATCTGGCTTTTTAACAGGTGTGTGTAGACTTTTTATATCCCCTTGTGTATCTAGGAATAATTACCTTGCTTATCTCCTTCATGTTTAACAGCCTGAGGTTATGGTGATTTTAACTATCCAAATACAAAATTCGATAAATCAATAATGTACGGAAAGAGGAAGCGGCACTGCCCTTGTTCCATCTGTAGTATGAGGGTGACGTTTCATTTCCAGCGGCAAAAAAAAAAAAATCCTATGACCATAATTCTCTCTGACTTCTCATATCCTTGTTCTCACAGCAGGGGCAAATAACCACAGTGAGTGAAACAATGGCCCTTCACTATCTGACAGTTATTGCTTGGTAACACTAAGCAAACATTCCTTATTTTCATGATGTGATCACTATGCGGATAATACAGCCTGTATAACACTCATTAACACGTACGACAAAGGGGAAGCCACAGATGTAATATTGTAACCATTGGGCCTCATTCAGATGTCTGGGGTTTTTACTGATAGAACATGTGTCCATTGTAGTCATGTCCACTTATCTGATTTCCATAAAAAATGAGATGTGTCTGTCTTTGCTAAAAAAAATTCTGTTCAAAATCAGCCATTCTAGTGAAATAAAACAGCGCTCAGATGTTTTTACCGATTAACCTCAAGAACGTACCCATTTTGGGCCTTTAGGATGAAGGATTTCTTCATCAACATGAGGGCTTGATTTGGGGTTTTTTTTCAGGATGAGCTGTGTTTGTCAATGGCAGCATTTTGGGGTAGACATAACTTATTACCTAACTTTAATTTAAAAATTATTTGCACTGGGCTAAAAGACCAAGTAAATAGAAAAAGGTGAAATAAAATAAATATTTTTATTGAAGCTAAAATATGGAATAAAAACTTGTAAAATTCTGGTGATATAAGTAGAGTGAATATAGTCCTGATATGGGGAATTGGAATCCTGCTTGAAGTTCGTGTCATCCGTATACTCCGTAGCGTGTCCTAGTACAAGTTGGCGTAAGGTTCTTCCCTTGGGAGGAAGAAAAGAAGGGATAGGGTTAATAAGTATGGGTGTTGGTTAAAAGAGTAGCGGTAGGAAGCTGGTTTCCAATACCTCGATTATGCCTGTGAACCAGAGTAGGTATGGGGAAGCTGTTCTACTTCGGAGGGGTAGGCAAATGGGATAGCTGTTAGAAGGAGAAATAATCAAAACAAATTTGTAGGTGAAGTTGAGTTTGTGGCATGTAAGACTAGTTACCTGACCCCCAGGATAGTTAGATTCATAGGTTTCCTGGTTGATTGGTGAAGTAGGTAAGGAGATGTAGGTGATGGTTGCGTCCTAATTGTTACCTATTAGGGAGAGTAGTGAGAGATAATGATACTGACCTGTACTGATGCTAGGACAATGGTGGAGGTACGTGCTGGTAATTTACCTAGTGGAATTCAATGCAGTGATAGCATTTTAGGAGTAATTGATAGAGCCATGACTGGGGTATCTGATGTAGGTAGATAGCGGGGGTTGTGAAAGGTAAGGAAGGTCCAGTACTAGAGACCCTGAAGTTACCCCTGTATTGAACCGCAGCACGGGTTCTTGTTGGACTGCTGGTACAAGCACTGTGGGCTATGCAGTCACTGTAAGGGAAGAAATTAATTAATGAAGCATAATGCTAAAATGAGAACCTAGGAGTTGATAAGTTGGAGGGGGGAGAGAGAAAGGGGTAGAAAGGGGGCAAGGTAGGCCAAAGGAAGAATCCCCCTCTGCGTAGCTGATACAGGTAATGATACCTATCCACTTAGTCCGTTGGAGAATACTTGTTCCGTCAGTGGTTGATTGAAACCTGGTCGATGTGATTGTTTTCAAAAGCCCTCTCAGGGAGGACTTATCTTTTCTTGAATATTGTAGGCTTCTGGTACTTCAGAGAATGCTGGCGTGATCGCTGCACAGAAACTGCGTGTCATGGTGTAGATACAGGTGGCTCCAAGGTCCTCTCGGTGGAGGGCTTACCTCATCTTGGTAGATGTAGTCGTGTGATCACCACACTAAAGCAGGGAAGGCAAGGCACCGGCGAGTAACTTGTAACTTTCACTCCAGTGACCTCCAGCGTGCGCAACACTAAGGTTCGCTCCCTACTTCCTCATCGTCATCGCTAGGAACCATGTTTATATATATATATATATATATATATATATATATACACACATATGTATGTGTATATATATATATATATATATATATATACACATGGCGAGCATTTTTATGGTACATTTTTAATTTTATTAATGGCGTCGGAGTCCGCACGTGAGCATTCGCGCTATCCTGCGTCATTTTTTAACGTCACTGTCTGTGAATTCATATATACAGTGTCTTCAATAAAATAGCGCCGTAGTGCGGTTTGCACTCTGGCGCCTCACTGCACAGGTGCCACCCATCCTAGCATATATAAGATGTACTGAGAACAGGGGGGTGTATTCACTTACGCTGAGCGCTGTATATATAACGTACTGAGAATACAGGGGGGTGTACTCACTTACGCTGAGTGCTGTATGTATAACGTACTGAGAATACAGGGGGACTGAGAATACAGGGGGGTGTACTCACGCTGAGCACTGTATGTATAAAATACTGAGAATACAGGGGAGTGTACTCACTTACGCTGAGCGCTGTATATATAATGTACTGAGAATACAGGGGGTGTACTCACTTATGCTGAACGCTGTATATATAATGTACTGAGAATACAGGGGTGTACTCTCTTATGCTGAGTGCTCTATATATAACATACTGAGAATACAGGGGGTGTACTCACTTACGCTAAGCGCTGTTTGTATAACATACTGAGAATACAGAGGGTGTACTCACTTATGCTGAGCGCGGTATATATAACATACTGAGAATACAGGAGGTGTACTCACTTACGCTGAGCGCTGTATGTATAACGTACTGAGAATACAGGGGGTGTACTCACTTACGCTGAGTGCTGTATGTATAACGTACTGAGAATACAGGGGGGTGTATGTGGCACCCTGCTGTTCACAGGTACCACAGGACCCAGGGTGCATGGATGGACTTCTCCACAAGAGGCCCTCATTACATACAAACACCTCCACCCTTCCACCTCATACCACCAGAGGGAGCCCGTTAGGGATATATATATATGGAGGGTGGAGCCAGGCAGTGCAGTCAGTCAGACAGAGTCAGAGAGTCTGAGAGCGTGCTGACGCTGAGAGCAGCGAAGATGCAGCACGTCTGCTGCTGAGTTCTGAGGGCCCCGAGTGTGGCCGACGGCGAGGAGGAGAGGAGAGAGGAGTTGAGGGGGCAGAGGAGCATCATAGGCTCACCCCGAATATACAAACCAGACACCAGGTCCGCGCCTACAGGGTCCTTTATACCCAGTAGGGATCGCCGGCATACTAGGAGGACTACAAGTCCCTGGCCAACCTGAAGCTAAACCCTTAACAGGATCAGGAACCACGAAGGCCCCGGCGTTACCAGGGATAGTGGTTGCCAGCAGAAGGTCCCACTACCAAGCGACAGGTGAAGGAACAGCTCGACACATAAGCTAGGCCCAGTTGCAGGCTGGCCAGGAGCATACAGAGAGGCAGACACGGACCAGGAGGCCTTATACCCACTCACTGGGGAGAAGTCCTGAAGTGCACCCAACCTACTGAGTACCCTGGACCGTACCTGACATCCGCACCAGTAAAGGTATTGAAGCGAATCCCCTGTCTCTGTCAGTTACTCCTGCTGCGCCATCCCACCTGCACTACAAGTCCCAGCATCACCACCCACCAAACTCCACACTGCCCCGGGGGCCCGCTCCACCTGTGGGGAGCAGAAACACCTCAGCTGCCATCCCATCACCCCCTGGAGGTCTGCAGCAGCGCTGGTAAACCTTACCAGGTACCACAGGTGGCGTCACAAATTATTTACTTTATTTTTATTTTCTATCCAAGTTACAATCCCCTTTTTCAAGAGTGACCCCAGGGTACGGGCCCGGGAGCTGACCACCGCAACATCCCCAAACCAGGCAAAGGCCCGGGTACCGAGTCGTCCCCATTCCCTGGGCGCGTCGTGTACTGACCCTGAGCTCTGTATATATAACGTACTGAGAATACAGGGGGGTGTACTCACTTATGCTGAGCGCTGTATATATAAGTTATTGAGTAGACGGGGGGGTGTACTCACTTAAATCTGAGCGCTGTATATATAATGTACTGAGAATACAGGGGGTGTACTCACTTACGCTGAGCGCTGTATGTATAATGTACTGAGAATACAGGGGGGTGTACTCACTTACGCTGATCGCTGTAAGTATAATGTACTGAGAATACAGGGGGTGTACTCACTTACTCTGAGCGCTGTACGTATAATGTACTGAGAATACAGGTGGGTGTACTCTCTTACGCTGAGCTCTGTATATATAATGTACTGAGAATACAGGGAGGTGTACTCACTTACGCTAAGCTCTATATGTATAACGTACTGAGAATACAGAGTGGTGTACTCACGCTGAGCGGTGTATATATAATGTACTGAGAATACAGGGGGTGTACTCACTTACGCTGAGCGCTGTATGTATAATGTACTGAGAATAAAGGGGGTGTACTCACTTATGCTCAGCGCTGTAAGTATAATGTACTGAGAATTCAGGGGGGTATACTCATGCTGAGCGCTGTATGTATAATGTACTGAGAATACAGGGGGTGTACTTACTTACGCTGAGCGCTGTATATGTAACATACTGAGAATACGTAGCGTGTACTCACACTGAGCGCTGTATGTCTAACATACTGAGAATACAGGGGATGTACTCATTTGCGCTGAGTGCTGTATAAATAACATACTAAGAATACAGGGGGTGTACTCACTTACGGTGAGCGCTGTATGTATAACGTACTGAGAATACAGGGGGTGTACTCACTTATGCTGAACGCTGTATATATAACGTACTGAAAATTCAGGGGCGTACTCACTTATGCTGAGCGCTATATACTATATATATATAATGTACTGAGAATACAGGGGGTGTACTCACGCTGAGCGCTGTATGTATAATGTACTGAGAATACAGGGGGTGTACTCACTTACGTTGAGTGCTGTATATATAACGTACTGAGAATACAGGAGGGTGTACTCACGCTGAGTGCTGTATGTATAACGTACTGAGAAAACAGGGGGGTGTACTCACTTACGCTGATTTCTGTATGTATAACATACTGAGAATAAAGGGGGGTGTACTCACTTACGCTGAGTGCTGTTTATATAACATACTGAGATTACAAGGGGTGTGCTCACACTGAGCGCTGTATATATAACGTACTGAGAATACAAGGGGGTGTACTCACTTACGCAGAGCGCTTTATGTATAACGTACTAAGAATACAGGGCGGTGTACTCACTTATGCTGAGCGCTGTATATATAATGTACTGAGAATACAGGGGGTGTACTCACTTACGCTGAGCGCTGTATGTATAACGTACTAAGAATACAGGGCGGTGTACTCACTTATGCTGAACGCTGTACATATAATGTGCTGAGAATACAGGGGGTGTACTCACTTACGCTGAGCGCTGTATGTATAACATACTGAGAATACAGGGAGTGTGCTCACACTAAGCGCTGTATATATAACGTACTGAGAATACAGGGGGGTGTACTCACTTATGCTGAACGCTGTATATATAATGTACTGAGAATACAGGGGGTGTACTCACTTATGCTGAGCGCTGTATATATAATGTACTGAGAATACAGGGGGGTGTACTCACTTATGCTGAGCACTGTATATATAATGTACTGAGAATACAGGGGGTGTACTCACTTACGCAGAGCACTGCATGTATAATGTACTGAAAATACAGGGGGGTGTACTCACTTATGCTGAGCACTGTATATATAATGTACTGAGAATACAGGGGGGTGTACTCACTTACGCTGAGCGCTGTATGCATAATGTACTGAGAATACAGGGGGGTATACTCACGCTGAGCGCTGTATATATAACATACTGGGAATACAGGGGGTGTACTCACTTACGCTGAGTGCTGTATGCATAACATACTGAGAATACAGGGGGTGTACTCACGCTGAGCGCTGTATATATAACATACTGGGAATACAGGGGATGTACTCATTTACGCTGAGTGCTGTATGTATAACGTGCTGAGAATATGGGGGGATGTAATCACTTAGGCTGAGTGCTGTATATATATAGTGTACTAATAATATGGGGGTGTACTCACTTACGCTGAGCGCTGTATATATAATGTACTGAGAATACAGGGGGTGTACCCACTTACGCTGAGCGCTGTATGTATAATGTACTGAGAATACAGGGGGTGTACTCACTTATGCTGAGCGCTATATACTATATATATAATGTACTAAGAATACAGGGGGGTGTACTCACTTACGCAGAGCACTGTATATATAATGTACTGAGAATACAGGGGGTGTACTCACTTATGCTGAGCGCTATATACTATATATATAATGTACTGAGAATACAGGGGGGTGTACTCACCTACGCAGAGCACTGTATATATAATGTACTGAGAATACAGGGGGTGTACTCACTTATGCTGAGCTCTATATACTATATATATAATGTACTGAGAATACAGGGGGGTATACTCACTTACGCAGAGCGCCGTATATATAACGTACTGAGAATACAGGGGGTGTACTCACTTATGCTGAGCGCTATATACTATATATATAATGTACTGAGAATACAGGGGGGTGTACTCACTTACGCAGATCGCTGTATGTATAATGTACTGACAATACAGGGGGTGTACTCACTTATGCTGAGCGCTGTATGTATAACGTACTGAGAATACAGGGGGTGTACTCACTTACGCAGAGTTCTGTATGTATAATGTACTGAGAATACAGGGGGGTGTACTCACTTACGCAGAGCGCTGTATGTATAATGTACTGACAATACAGGGGGGTGTACTCACTTATGCTGAGCGCTGTATGTATAACGTACTGAGAATACAGGGGGTGTACTCACTCACGCTGAGCGCTATATGTATAATGTACTGAGAATACAGGGGGTGTACTCACTTATGCTGAGCGCTGTATGTATAATGTACTGAGAATACAGTGGGGTGTACTCTCTTACGCTGAGCGCTGTATATATAATGTACTGAGAATACAGTGGGGTGTACTCACTTACGCTGAGCGCTGTGTATATAATGTACTGAGAATACAGGGGGGTGTACTCACTTACGCTGAGCGCTGTATATATAATGTACTGAGAATACAGGGGGGTGTACTCACTTACGCTGAGCTCTGTATATATAATGTACTGAGAATACAGGGGGTGTACTCACTTACGCTGAGCGCTGTATGTATAACGTACTGAGAATACAGGGGGGTGTACTCACTTACGCAGAGTTCTGTATGTATAATGTACTGAGAATACAGGGGGGTGTACTCACTTATGCTGAGCACTGTATATATAATGTACTGAGAATACAGTGGGGTGTACTCACTTACGCTGAGCGCTGTATATATAATGTACTGAGAATACAGGGGGGTGTACTCACTTACGCTGAGCGCTGTATATATAATGTACTGAGAATACAGGGGGGTGTACTCACTTACGCTGAGCGCTGTATGTATAATGTACTGAAAATACAGGGGGGTGTACCCACTTATGCTGAGCGCTGTATTTATAATGTATTGAGAATACAGGGGGGTGTACTCACTTACGCTGAGCACTGTATGTATAATGTACTGAGAATACAGGGGTGTACTCACTTACGCTGAGCGCTGTATATATAATGTACTGAGAATACAGGGGGTGTACTCACTTACGCTGAGCGTTGTATATATAATGTACTGAGAATACAGGGGGTGTACTCACTTACGCAGAGTACTGTATGTATAATGTACAGAGAATACAGTGGGGTGCACTCACTTATGCTGAGCACTGTATATATAACATACTGGGAATACAGGGGGTGTACTCACTTACGCTGAGTGCTGTATGCATAACATACTGAGAATACAGTGGGGTGCACTCACTTATGCTGAGCACTGTATATATAACATACTGGGAATACAGGGGGTGTACTCACGCTGAGTGCTGTATGCATAACATACTGAGAATACAGGGGGTGTACTCACTTACGCTGAGCGCTGTATATATAACATATTGGGAATACAGGGGATGTACTCATTTGCGCTGAGTGCTGTATGTATAACGTGCTGAGAATATGGGGGGGTGTACTCACTTAGGCTGA
The DNA here is from genome assembly GCF_046119375.1 of Phyllobates terribilis. NCBI lineage: Eukaryota > Metazoa > Chordata > Amphibia > Anura > Dendrobatidae > Phyllobates > Phyllobates terribilis. The sequence goes on along the minus strand of NW_027362765.1, from coordinate 244,681,478 downwards.
GTGCTATATACTATATATATAATGTAGTGAGAATACAGGGGAGTATACTCACGCTGAGCGCTGTATATATAATGTACTGAGAATACAGTGGGGTGTACCCACTTACGCTGAGCGCTGTATGTATAATGTACTGAGAATCCAGTGGGGTGTACTCACTTATGCTGAGCACTGTATGTATAATGTACTGAGAATACAGGGGGGTGTACTCACTTACGCAGAGCACTGTATATATAATGTACTGAGAATACAGGGGGTGTACTCACTTATGCTGAGCGCTATATACTATATATATAATGTACTGAGAATACAGGGGGGTGTACTGACTTACGCAGAGCACTGTATATATAATGTACTGAGAATACAGGGGGTGTACTCACTTATGCTGAGCGCTATATACTATATATATAATGTACTGAGAATACAGGGGGGTGTACTCACTTACGCAGAGCGCCGTATATATAACGTACTGAGAATACAGGGGGTGTACTCACTTATGCTGAGCGCTATATACTATATATATAATGTACTGAGAATACAGGGGGGTGTACTCACTTACGCAGAGCACTGTATGTATAATGTACTGACAATACAGGGGGGTGTACTCACTTATGCTGAGCGCTGTATGTATAATGTACTGAGAATACAGGGGGTGTACTTACTTACACTGAGAGCTGTATGTATAACATACTGAGAATACAGGGGATGTACTCACTTACGGTGAGCGCTGTATGTATAACGTACTGAGAATACAGGGGGTGTACTCACTTATGCTGAACGCTGTATATATAACGTACTGAAAATTCAGGGGCGTACTCACTTATGCTGAGCGCTATATACTATATATATAATGTACTGAGAATACAGGGGGTGTACTCACTTATGCTGAGCGCTGTATGTATAATGTACTGAGAATACAGGGGGTGTACTCACTTACGTTGAGTGCTGTATATATAACGTACTGAGAATACAGGAGGGTGTACTCACGCTGAGTGCTGTATGTATAACGTACTGAGAAAACAGGGGGGTGTACTCACTTACGCTGATTTCTGTATGTATAACATACTGAGAATAAAGGGGGGTGTACTCACTTACGCTGAGTGCTGTTTATATAACATACTGAGATTACAAGGGGTGTGCTCACACTGAGCCCTGTATATATAACGTACTGAGAATACAAGGGGGTGTACTCACTTACGCAGAGCGCTTTATGTATAACGTACTAAGAATACAGGGCGGTGTACTCACTTATTCTGAACGCTGTACATATAATGTGCTGAGAATACAGGGGGTGTACTCACTTACGCTGAGCGCTGTATATATAACATACTGAGAATACAGGGAGTGTGCTCACACTAAGCGCTGTATATATAACGTACTGAGAATACAGGGGGGTGTACTCACTTACGCAGAGCACTGCATGTATAATGTACTGAAAATACAGGGGGGTGTACTCACTTATGCTGAGCACTGTATATATAATGTACTGAGAATACAGGGGGGTGTACTCACTTACGCTGAGCGCTGTATGCATAATGTACTGAGAATACAGGGGGGTATACTCACGCTGAGCGCTGTATATATAACATACTGGGAATACAGGGGGTGTACTCACTTACGCTGAGTGCTGTATGCATAACATACTGAGAATACAGGGGGTGTACTCACGCTGAGCGCTGTATATATAACATACTGGGAATACAGGGGATGTACTCATTTACGCTGAGTGCTGTATATATAATGTACTGAGAATATGGGGGGGTGTAATCACTTAGGCTGAGTGCTGTATCTATAATGTACTGAGAATACAGGGGGGGTGTACTCACTTATGCTGAGCGCTGTATATATAATGTACTGAGAATACAGGGGGTGTACCCACTTACGCTGAGCGCTATATACTATATATATAATGTACTAAGAATACAGGGGGGTGTACTCACTTACGCAGAGCACTGTATATATAATGTACTGAGAATACAGGGGGTGTACTCACTTATGCTGAGCGCTATATAATATATATATATAATGTACTGAGAATACAGGGGGGGTGTACTCACTTACGCAGAGCGCCGTATGTATAATGTACTGAGAATACAGGGGGGTGTACTCACTTATGCTGAGCGCTATATACTATATATATAATGTACTGAGAATACAGGAGGGTGTACTCACTTACGCAGAGCACTGTATATATAATGTACTGAGAATACAGGGGGTGTACTCACTTATGCTGAGCGCTATATACTATATATATAATGTACTAAGAATACAGGGGGGTGTACTCACTTACGCAGAGCACTGTATATATAATGTACTGAGAATACAGGGGGTGTACTCACTTATGCTGAGCGCTATATAATATATATATATATATAATGTACTGAGAATACAGGGGGGGTGTACTCACTTACGCAGAGCGCCGTATATATAACGTACTGAGAATACAGGGGGTGTACTCACTTATGCTGAGCGCTATATACTATATATATATAATGTACTGAGAATACAGGGGGGTGTACTCACTTACGCAGAGCGCTGTATGTATAATGTACTGACAATACAGGGGGGTGTACTCACTTATGCTGAGCGCTGTATGTATAACGTACTGAGAATACAGGGGGGTGTACTCACTTACGCAGAGTTCTGTATGTATAATGTACTGAGAATACAGGGGGGTGTACTCACTTACGCAGAGCGCTGTATGTATAATGTACTGACAATACAGGGGGGTGTACTCACTTATGCTGAGCGCTGTATGTATAACGTACTGAGAATACAGGGGGTGTACTCACTCACGCTGAGCGCTATATGTATAATGTACTGAGAATACAGGGGGTGTACTCACTTACGCAGAGCTCTGTATATATAATGTACTGAGAATACAGGGGGTGTACTCACTTATGCTGAGCGCTGTATGTTTAATGTACTGAGAATACAGGGGGTGTACTCACTTACGCAGAGCACTGTATGTATAATGTAATGAGAATACAGGGGGGTGTACTCACTTATGCTGAGCGCTGTATGTATAATGTACTGAGAATACAGTGGGGTGTACTCTCTTACGCTGAGCGCTGTATATATAATGTACTGAGAATACAGTGGGGTGTACTCACTTACGCTGAGCGCTGCATATATAATGTACTGAGAATACAGGGGGGTGTACTCACTTACGCTGAGCGCTGTATATATAATGTACTGAGAATACAGGGGGGTGTACTCACTTACGCTGAGCTCTGTATATATAATGTACTGAGAATACAGGGGGTGTACTCACTTACGCTGAGCGCTGTATGTATAACGTACTGAGAATACAGGGGGGGTGTACTCACTTACGCAGAGTACTGTATGTATAATGTACTGAGAATACAGGGGGGTGTACTCACTTATGCTGAGCACTGTATATATAATGTACTGAGAATACAGTGGGGTGTACTCACTTACGCTGAGCGCTGTATATATAATGTACTGAGAATACAGGGGGGTGTACTCACTTACGCTGAGCGCTGTATATATAATGTACTGAGAATACAGGGGGGTGTACTTACTTACGCTGAGCGCTGTACGTATAATGTGCTGAAAATACAGGGGGGTGTACCCACTTATGCTGAGCGCTGTATTTATAATGTATTGAGAATACAGGGGGGTTTACTCACTTACGCTGAGCACTGTATGTATAATGTACTGAGAATACAGGGGGTGTACTCACTTACGCTGAGCGCTGTATATATAATGTACTGAGAATACAGGGGGTGTACTCACTTACGCTGAGCGCTGTATATATAATGTACTGAGAATACAGGGGGTGTACTCACTTACGCAGAGTACTGTATGTATAATGTACAGAGAATACAGTGGGGTGCACTCACTTATGCTGAGCACTGTATATATAACATACTGGGAATACAGGGGGTGTACTGACTTACGCTGAGTGCTGTATGCATAACATACTGAGAATACAGTGGGGTGCACTCACTTATGCTGAGCACTGTATATATAACATACTGGGAATACAGGGGGTGTACTCACTTACGCTGAGTGCTGTATGCATAACATACTGAGAATACAGTGGGTGTACTCACGCTGAGCGCTGTATATATAACATACTGGGAATACAGGGGATGTACTCATTTGCGCTGAGTGCTGTATGTATAACGTGCTGAGAATATGGGGGGGTGTACTCACTTAGGCTGAGTGCTATATACTATATATACAATGTAGTGAGAATACAGGGGGGTATACTCACGCTGAGCGCTGTATATATAATGTACTGAGAATACAGTGGGGTGTACCCACTTACGCTGAGCGCTGTATGTATAATGTACTGAGAATACAGGGGGGTGTACTCACTTACGCAGAGCACTGTATATATAATGTACTGAGAATACAGGGGGTGTACTCACTTATGCTGAGCGCTATATACTATATACATAAAGTACTGAGAATACAGGGGGGTGTACTGACTTACGCAGAGCACTGTATATATAATGTACTGAGAATACAGGGGGTGTACTCACTTATGCTGAGCGCTATATACTATATATATAATGTACTGAGAATACAGGGGGGTGTACTTACTTACGCAGAGCGCCGTATATATAACGTACTGAGAATACAGGGGGTGTACTCACTTATGCTGAGCGCTATATACTATATATATAATGTACTGAGAATACAGGGGGGTGTACTCACTTACGCAGAGCACTGTATGTATAATGTACTGACAATACAGGGGGGTGTACTCACTTATGCTGAGCGCTGTATGTATAATGTACTGAGAATACAGGGGGTGTACTTACTTACGCTGAGCGCTGTATATGTAACATACTGAGAATACGTAGCGTGTACTCACACTGAGCGCTGTATGTATAACATACTGAGAATACAGGGGATGTACTCATTTGCGCTGAGTGCTGTATAAATAACATATTAAGAATACAGGGGGTGTACTCACTTACGGTGAGCGCTGTATGTATAACGTACTGAGAATACAGGGGGTGTACTCACTTATGCTGAACGCTGTATATATAACGTACTGAAAATTCAGGGGCGTACTCACTTATGCTGAGCGCTATATACTATATATATAATGTACTGAGAATACAGGGGGTGTACTCACGCTGAGCGCTGTATATATAATGTACTGAGAATACAGGGGGGTGTACTCACTTATGCTGAGCGCTGTATGTATAATGTACTGAGAATACAGAGGGTGTACTCACTTACGTTGAGTGCTGTATATATAACGTACTGAGAATACAGGAGGGTGTACTCACGCTGAGTGCTGTATGTATAACGTACTGAGAAAACAGGGGGGTGTACTCACTTACGCTGATTTCTGTATGTATAACATACTGAGAATAAAGGGGGGTGTACTCACTTACGCTGAGTGCTGTTTATATAACATACTGAGATTACAAGGGGTGTGCTCACACTGAGCGCTGTATATATAACGTACTGAGAATACAAGGGGGTGTACTCACTTACGCAGAGCGCTTTATGTATAACGTACTAAGAATACAGGGCGGTGTACTCACTTATGCTGAACGCTGTATATATAATGTACTGAGAATACAAGGGGGTGTACTCACTTACGCAGAGCGCTTTATGTATAACGTACTAAGAATACAGGGCGGTGTACTCACTTATGCTGAACGCTGTATATATAATGTGCTGAGAATACAGGGGGTGTACTCACTTACGCTGAGCGCTGTATGTATAACATACTGAGAATACAGGGAGTGTGCTCACACTAAGCGCTGTATATATAACGTACTGAGAATACAGGGGGGTGTACTCACTTACGCAGAGCACTGCATGTATAATGTACTGAAAATACAGGGGGGTGTACTCACTTATGCTGAGCACTGTATATATAATGTACTGAGAATACAGGGGGGTGTACTCACTTACGCTGAGCGCTGTATGCATAATGTACTGAGAATACAGGGGGGTATACTCACGCTGAGCGCTGTATATATAACATACTGGGAATACAGGGGGTGTACTCACTTACGCTGAGTGCTGTATGCATAACATACTGAGAATACAGGGGGTGTACTCACGCTGAGCGCTGTATATATAACATACTGGGAATACAGGGGATGTACTCATTTACGCTGAGTGCTGTATGTATAACGTGCTGAGAATATGGGGGGGTGTAATCACTTAGGCTGAGTGCTGTATATATATAGTGTACTAATAATATGGGGGTGTACTCACTTACGCTGAGCGCTGTATAATATAATGTACTGAGAATACAGGGGGTGTACCCACTTACGCTGAGCGCTGTATGTATAATGTACTGAGAATACAGGGGGGTGTACTCACTTATGCTGAGCGCTATATACTATATATATAATGTACTGAGAATACAGGAGGGTGTACTCACTTACGCAGAGCACTGTATATATAATGTACTGAGAATACAGGGGGTGTTCTCACTTATGCTGAGCGCTATATACTATATATATAATGTACTAAGAATACAGGGGGGTGTACTCACTTACGCAGAGCACTGTATATATAATGTACTGAGAATACAGGGGGTGTACTCACTTATGCTGAGCGCTATATACTATATATATAATGTACTAAGAATACAGGGGGGTGTACTCACTTACGCAGAGCACTGTATATATAATGTACTGAGAATACAGGGGGTGTACTCACTTATGCTGAGCGCTATATAATATATATATAATGTACTGAGAATACAGGGGGGGTGTACTCACTTACGCAGAGCGCCGTATATATAACGTACTGAGAATACAGGGGGTGTACTCACTTATGCTGAGCGCTATATACTATATATATAATGTACTGAGAATACAGGGGGGTGTACTCACTTACGCAGAGCGCTGTATGTATAATGTACTGACAATACAGGGGGGTGTACTCACTTATGCTGAGCGCTGTATGTATAACGTACTGAGAATACAGGGGGGTGTACTCACTTACGCAGAGTTCTGTATGTATAATGTACTGAGAATACAGGGGGGTGTACTCACTTACGCAGAGCGCTGTATGTATAATGTACTGACAATACAGGGGGGTGTACTCACTTATGCTGAGCGCTGTATGTATAACGTACTGAGAATACAGGGGGTGTACTCACTCACGCTGAGCGCTATATGTATAATGTACTGAGAATACAGGGGGTGTACTCACTTACGCAGAGCTCTGTATATATAATGTACTGAGAATACAGGGGGTGTACTCACTTATGCTGAGCGCTGTATGTTTAATGTACTGAGAATACAGGGGGTGTACTCACTTACGCAGAGCACTGTATGTATAATGTAATGAGAATACAGGGGGGTGTACTCACTTATGCTGAGCGCTGTATCTATAATGTACTGAGAATACAGTGGGGTGTACTCTCTTACGCTGAGCGCTGTATATATAATGTACTGAGAATACAGTGGGGTGTACTCACTTACGCTGAGCGCTGCATATATAATGTACTGAGAATACAGGGGGGTGTACTCACTTACGCTGAGCGCTGTATATATAATGTACTGAGAATACAGGGGGGTGTACTCACTTACGCTGAGGTCTGTATATATAATGTACTGAGAATACAGGGGGTGTACTCACTTACGCTGAGCGCTGTATGTATAACGTACTGAGAATACAGGGGGGGTGTACTCACTTACGCAGAGTACTGTATGTATAATGTACTGAGAATACAGGGGGGTGTACTCACTTATGCTGAGCACTGTATATATAATGTACTGAGAATACAGTGGGGTGTACTCACTTACGCTGAGCGCTGTATATATAATGTACTGAGAATACAGGGAGGTGTACTTACTTACGCTGAGCGCTGTATGTATAATGTGCTGAAAATACAGGGGGGTGTACCCACTTTTGCTGAGCGCTGTATTTATAATGTATTGAGAATACAGGGGGGTGTACTCACTTACGCTGAGCACTGTATGTATAATGTACTGAGAATACAGGGGGTGTACTCACTTACGCTGAGCGCTGTATATATAATGTACTGAGAATACAGGGGGTGTACTCACTTACGCTGAGCGCTGTATATATAATGTACTGAGAATACAGGGGGTGTACTCACTTACGCAGAGTACTGTATGTATAATGTACAGAGAATACAGTGGGGTGCACTCACTTATGCTGAGCACTGTATATATAACATACTGGGAATACAGGGGGTGTACTCACTTACGCTGAGTGCTGTATGCATAACATACTGAGAATACAGTGGGGTGCACTCACTTATGCTGAGCACTGTATATATAACATACTGGGAATACAGGGGGTGTACTCACTTACGCTGAGTGCTGTATGCATAACATACTGAGAATACAGTGGGTGTACTCACGCTGAGCGCTGTATATATAACATACTGGGAATACAGGGGATGTACTCATTTGCGCTGAGTGCTGTATGTATAACGTGCTGAGAATATGGGGGGGTGTACTCACTTAGGCTGAGTGCTATATACTATATATATAATGTAGTGAGAATACAGGGGGGTATACTCACGCTGAGCGCTGTATATATAATGTACTGAGAATACAGGGGGTGTACCCACTTACGCTGAGCGCTGTATGTATAATGTACTGAGAATACAGGGGGGTGTACTCATTTATGCTGAGCGCTGTATATATAATATACTGAGAATACAGGGGGGTGTACCCACTTACGCTGAGCGCTGTATGTATAATGTACTGAGAATACAGGGGGGTGTACTCACTTACGCAGAGCACTGTATATATAATGTACTGAGAATACAGGGGGTGTACTCACTTATGCTGAGCGCTATATACTATATATATAATGTACTGAGAATACAGGGGGGTGTACTGACTTACGCAGAGCACTGTATATATAATGTACTGAGAATACAGGGGGTGTACTCACTTATGCTGAGCGCTATATACTATATATATAATGTACTGAGAAAACAGGGGGGTGTACTCACTTACGCAGAGCGCCGTATATATAACGTACTGAGAATACAGGGGGTGTACTCACTTATGCTGAGCGCTATATACTATATATATAATGTACTGAGAATACAGGGGGGTGTACTCACGCAGAGCGCTGTATGTATAATGTACTGACAATACAGGGGGGTGTACTCACTTATGCTGAGCGCTGTATGTATAACGTACTGAGAATACAGGGGGGTGTACTCACTTACGCAGAGTGCTGTATGTATAATGTACTGAGAATACAGGGGGGTGTACTCACTTACGCAGAGCGCTGTATGTATAATGTACTGACAATACAGGGGGGTGTACTCACTTATGCTGAGCGCTGTATGTATAACGTACTGAGAATACAGGGGGTGTACTCACTCATGCTGAGCGCTGTATGTATAATGTACTGAGAATACAGGGGGTGTACTCACTTACGCAGAGCGCTGTATATATAATGTACTGAGAATACAGGGGGTGTACTCACTTATGCTGAGCGCTGTATGTTTAAGGTACTGAGAATACAGGGGGTGTACTCACTTACGCAGAGCACTGTATGTATAATGTACTGAGAATACAGGGGGTGTACTCTCTTACGCTGAGCGCTGTATATATAATGTACTGAGAATACAGTGCGGTGTACTCACTTACGCTGAGCGCTGTATATATAATGTACTGAGAATACAGGGGGGTGTACTCACTTACGCTGAGCTCTGTATATATAATGTACTGAGAATACAGGGGGTGTACTCACTTACGCTGAGCGCTGTATGTATAACGTACTGAGAATACAGGGGGGTGTACTCACTTACGCAGAGTACTGTATGTATAATGTACTGAGAATACAGGGGGGTGTACTCACTTATGCTGAGCTCTGTATATATAATGTACTGAGAATACAGGGGGTGTACTCACTTACGCTGAGCGCTGTATGTATAACGTACTGAGAATACAGGGGGGGTGTACTCACTTACGCAGAGTACTGTATGTATAATGTACTGAGAATACAGTGGGGTGTACTCACTTATGCTGAGCGCTGTATTTATAATGTATTGAGAATACAGGGGGGTGTACTCACTTACGCTGAGCACTGTATGTATAATGTACTGAGAATACAGGGGGTGTACTCACTTACGCTGAGCGCTGTATATATAATGTACTGAGAATACAGGGGGGTGTACTCACTTACGCTGAGCGCTGTATGTATAATGTACTGAAAATACAGGGGGGTGTACTCAGTTATGCTGAGCGCTGTATTTATAATGTACTGAGAATACAGGGGGGTGTACTCACTTACGCTGAGCACTGTATGTATAATGTACTGAAAATACAGGGGGGTGTACTCACTTATGCTGAGCGCTGTATTTATAATGTATTGAGAATACAGGGGGGTGTACTCACTTACGCTGAGCACTGTATGTATAATGTACTGAGAATACAGGGGGTGTACTCACTTACGCTGAGCGCTGTATATATAATGTACTGAGAATACAGGGGGTGTACTCACGCTGAGCGCTGTATATATAATGTACTGAGAATACAGGGGGTGTACTCACTTACGCAGAGTACTGTATGTATAATGTACAGAGAATACAGTGGGGTGCACTCACTTATGCTGAGCGCTGTATATATAATGTACTGAGAATACAGTGGGGTGTACTCACTTATGCTGAGCGCTATATACTATATATATAATGTACTGAGAATACAGGGGGGTGTACTCACTTACGCAGAGCGCTGTATATATAACGTACTGAGAATACAGGGGGTGTACTCACTTATGCTGAGCGCTATATACTATATATATAATGTACTGACAATACAGGGGGGTGTACTCACTTATGCTGATCACTGTATGTATAATGTACTGAGAATACAGAGGGTGTACTCACTTACGCTGAGCGCTGTATATATAATGTACTGAGAATACAGGGGGTGTACTCACTTACGCTGAGCGATGTATGTATAATGTACTGGGAATACAGGGGGGTGTACTCACTTACGCTGAGCGCTGTATATAAATGTACTGAGAATACAGGGGGTGTACTCACTTATGCTGAGCTCTATATACTATATATATAATGTACTGAGAATACAGGGGGGTGTACTCACTTACGCAGAGCGCTGTATGTATAATGTATTGACAATACAGGGGGGTGTACTCACTTATGCTGAGCGCTGTATGTATAACGTACTGAGAATACAGGGGGGGTGTGCTCACTTACGCTGAGCGCTGTATGTATAATGTACTGAAAATACAGGGGGGTGTACTCACTTATGCTGAGCGCTGTATTTATAATGTATTGAGAATACAGGGGGGTGTACTCACTTACGCTGATCACTGTATGTATAATGTACTGAGAATACAGGTGGTGTACTCACTTACGCTGAGCGCTGTATATATAATGTACTGAGAATACAGGGGGTGTACTCACTTATGCTGAACGCTGTATATATAATGTACTGAGAATACAGAGGGTGTACTCACTTACGCTGAGCGCTGTATATATAATGTACTGAGAATACAGGGGGTGTACTCACTTACGCTGAGCGCTGTATGTATAATGTACTGAGAATACAGGGGGGTGTACTGACTTACGCAGAGCGCTGTATATATAACGTACTGAGAATACAGGGGGTGTACTCACTTATGCTGAGCGCTATATACTATATATATAATGTACTGAGAATACAGGGGGGTGTACTCACTTACGCAGAGCGCTGTATATATAATGTACTGAGAATACAGGGCGGTGTACTCACTTATGCTGAGCGCTGTATGTATAATGTACTGAGAATACAGGGGGTGTACTCACTTATGCTGAGCGCTGTATGTATAACGTACTGAGAATACAGGGGGGTGTACTCACTTATGCTGAGCGCTGTATGTATAACGTACTCAGAATACAGGGCGGTGTACTCACTTATGCTGAGCGCTGTATATATAATGTACTGAGAATACACGGGTGTACTCATTTAGGCTGAGCGCTGTATATATAATGTACTGAGAATACAGGGGGTGTACTCACTTTTGCTGAGCGCTGTATGTATAACGTACTGAGAATACAGGGGGGTGTACTCACTCACGCTGAGCGCTGTATGTATAATGTACTGAGAATACAGGGGGTGTACTCACTTATGCTGAGCGCTGTATGTATAACGTACTGAGAATACAGGGGGGTGTACTCACTTATGCTGAGCGCCATATACTATATATATAATGTACTGAGAATACAGGGGTGTGTACTCACTCACGCTGAGCGCTGTATGTATAATGTACTGAGAATACAGTGGGGTGTACTCACTTACGCAGAGCGCTGTATATATAATGTACTGAGAATACTGGGGTGTACTCACTTATGCTGAGCGCTGTATGTTTAATGTACTGAGAATACCGGGGGTGTACTCACTTACGCAGAGCACTGTATGTATAATGTAATGAGAATACAGCGGGGTGTACTCACTTATGCTGAGCTCTGTATGTATAATGTACTGAGAATACAGTGGGGTGTACTCACTTACGCAGAGCGCTGTATATATAATGTACTGAGAATACTGGGGTGTACTCACTTATGCTGAGCGCTATATGTTTAATGTACTGAGAATACCGGGGGTGTACTCACTTACGCAGAGCACTGTATGTATAATGTAATGAGAATACAGGGGGGTGTACTCACTTATGCTGAGCTCTGTATGTATAATGTACTGAGAATACAGTGGGGTGTACTCTCTTACGCTGAGCGCTGTATATATAATGTACTGAGAATACAGGGGTGTACTCACTTATGCTGAGCGCTGTATGTTTAATGTACTGAGAATACAGGGGGTGTACTCACTTATGCTGAGCGCTGTATGTATAATGTACTGAGAATTCAGTGGGGTGTACTCTTTTACGCTGAGCGCTGTATTCTCATTACATTATACATACAGTGCTATGCGTAAGTGAGTACACCCCCTGTATTCTCAGTACATTAAACATACAGCGCTCAACATAAGTGAGTACACCCCACTGTATTCTCAGTACATTATACATACAGCGCTCAGCATAAGTGAGTACACCCCCCTTTATTCTCATTACATGATACATACAGTGCTATGCGTAAGTGAGTACACCCCCTGTATTCTCAGTACATTAAACATACAGCGCTCAACATAAGTGAGTACACCCCCTGTATTCTCAGTACATTATATATACAGCGTATAATGTACTGAGAATACAGGGGGGTGTACTCACTTACGCTGAACGCTGTATATATAATGTACTGAGAATACAGAGGGGTGTACTCACTTACGCTGAGCGCTGTATATATAATGTACTGAGAATACAGGGGGTGTACTCACTTACGTAGAGCGCTGTATGTATAACGTACTGAGAATACAGGGGGTGTACTCACTTACGCAGAGCTCTGTATGTATAATGTACTGAGAATACAGGGGGTGTACTCACTTACGCATAGCACTGTATGTATAATGTAATGAGAATACAGGGGGGTGTACTCACTTACGCTGAGCACTGTATGTATAACGTACTGAGAATACAGGGCGTGTACTCACTTACGCAGAGCTCTGTATGTATAATGTTCTGAGAATACAGGGGGTGTACTCACTTACGCATAGCACTGTATGTATAATGTAATGAGAATACAGGGGGGTGTACTCACTTACGCTGAGCACTGTATGTATAACGTACTGAGAATACAGTAGGGTGTGCTCACTTATGCTGAGCGCTGTATATATCATGTACTGAGAATACAGGGGTGTACTCACTTACGCTGAACGCTGTATATATAATGTACTGAGAATACAGTGGGGTGTACTCACTTACGCTGAACGCTGTATATATAATGTACTGAGAATACAGGGGGTGTACTCACTTACGCTGAGCGCTGTATATATAATGTACTGAGAATACAGGGAGTGTACTCACTTATGCTGAGCACTGTATGTATAACGTACTGAGAATACAGGGGGTGTACTCACTTACGCTGAACGCTGTACAGTGCTGGCCAAAAGTATTGGCACCCCTGCAATTCTGTCAGATAATACTCAGTTTGTTCCTGAAAATGATTGCAATCACAAATTCTTTGGTATTATTATCTTCATTTAATTTGCTTGCAAGGAAAAAACACAAAAGAGAATGAAGCAAAAATCAAATCATTGATCATTTCACACAAAACTCCAAAAATGGGCCAGACAAAAGTATTGGCACCCTCAGCCTAATACTTGGTTGCACAACCTTTAGCCAAAATAACTGCGAACAACCGCTTCCGGTAACCATCAATGAGTTTCTTACAATGCTCTGCTGGAATTGTAGACCATTCTTCTTTGGCAAACTGCTCCAGGTCCCTGATATTTGAAGGGTGCCTTCTCCAAGCTGCCATTTTGAGATCTCTCCACAGGTGTTCTATGGGATTCAGGTCTGGACTCATTGCTGGCCACCTTAGAAGTCTCCAGTGCTTTCTCTCAAACCATTTTATAGTGCTTTTGGGAGTGTGTTTTGGGTCATTGTCCTGCTGGAAGACCCATGACCTCTGAGGGAGACCCAGCTTTCTCACACTGGGCCCTACATTATGCTGCAAAATTTGTTGGTAGTTTTCAGACTTCATAATGCCATGCACACGGTCAAGCAGTCCAGTGCCAGAGGCAGCAAAGCAACCCCAAAACATCAGGTAACCTCCGCCATGTTTGACTGTAGGGATCGTGTTCTTTTCTTTGAATGCCCCTTTTTTTTTCCTGTACACTCTATGTTGATGCTTTTTCCCAAAAAGCTCTACTTTTGTCTCATCTGACCAGAGAACATTCTTCCAAAACGTTTTAGGCTTTCTCAGGTAAGTTTTGGAAAACTCCAGCCTGGCTGTTTTATGTCTCGGGGTAAGAAGCGGGGTCTTCCTGGCTATCCTACCATACAGTCCCTTTTCATTCAGACGCCGACGGATAGTACGGGTTGACACTGTTGTACCCTCCGGCTGCAGGGCAGCTTGAACTTGTTTGGATGTTAGTCGAGGTTCTTTATCCACCATCCGCACAATCTTGCGTTGAAATCTCTCGTCAATTTTTCTTTTCCGTCCACATCTACGAAGGTTAGCCACAGTGCCATGGGCTTTAAACTTCTTGATGACACTGCGCACGGAAGACACAGGAACATCCAGGTCTTTGGAGATGGACTTGTAGCCTTGAGATTGCTCATGCTTCCTCACAATTTGGTTTCTCAAGTCCTCAGACAGTTCTTTGGTCTTCTTTCTTTTCTCCATGCTCAATGTGGTACACACAAGGACACAGGACAGAGGTTGAGTCAACTTTAATCCATGTTAACTGGCTGCAAGTGTGATTTAGTTATTGCCAACACCTGTTAGGTGCCACAGGTAAGTTACAGGTGCTGTTAATTACACCAATTAGAGAAGCATCACAGGATTTTTCAAACAGTGCCAATACTTTTGTCCACCCCCTTTTTTAGGTTTGGTGTGGAACTATATCCAATTTGGCTTTAGGACAATTCTTTTTGTGTTTTTTCATTGAAGACAAATTAAATGAAGATAATAATACCAAAGAATTTGTGATTGCAAACATTTTCAGGAAGAAACTGAGTATTATCTGACAGAATTGCAGGGGTGCCAATACTTTTGGCCACCACTGTATATATAATGTACTGAGAATACAGGGGGGTGTACTCACTTACGCTGAGCGCTGTATATATAATGTACTGAGAATACAGGGGGTGTACTCACTTACGCTGAACGCTGTATATATAATGTACTGAGAATACAGGGGTGTATTCACTTATGCTGAGCACTGTATGTATAATGTACTGAGAATACACGGGGGTGTACTCACTTACGCAGAGCGCTGTATGTATAATGTATTGACAATACAGGGGGGTGTACTCACTTATGCTGAGCGCTGTATGTATAACGTACTGAGAATACAGGGGGGTGTATTCACTTACGCTGAGCACTGTATGTATAACGTTCTGAGAATACAGGGGAGTGTACTCACTTACGCTGAGCGCTGTATATATAATGTACTGAGAATACAGGGGGTGTACTCACTTATGCTGAGCGCTGTATATATAATGTACTGAGAATAAAGGGGGTGTATTCACTTATGCTGAGCGCTGTATGTTTAATGTACTGAGAATACAGGGGGTGTACTCACTTACGCAGAGCACTGTATGTATAATGTAATGAGAATACAGGGGGGTGTACTCACTTATGCTGAACGCTGTATATATAATGTACTGAGAATACAGAGGGTGTACTCACTTACGCAGAGTACTGTATGTATAATGTACTGAGAATACAGGGGGGTGTACTCACTTACGCTGAACGCTATATATATAATGTACTGAGAATACAGGGGGTGTACTCACTTACGCTGAGCGCTGTATATATAATGTACTGAGAATACAGGGGGGTGTACTCACTTACGCTGAGCGCTGTATATACAATGTACTGAGAATACAGGGGGTGTACTCACTTACGCTGAGCGCTGTATATATAATGTACTGAGAATACAGGGGGTGTACTCACTTATGCTGAGCGCTGTATGTATAATGTTCTGAGAATACAGGGGGGTGTACTCACTTACGCTGAGCGCTGTATATATAATGTACTGAGAATACAGGGGTGTATTCACTTATGCTGAGCGCTGTATGTTTAATGTACTGAGAATACAGGGGGTGTACTCACTTACGCAGAGCACTGTATGTATAATGTAATGAGAATACAGGGGGGTGTACTCACTTATGCTGAGCGCTGTATGGATAATGTACTGAGAATACAGTGGGGTGTACTCACTTACGCAGAGCACTGTATGTATAATGTAATGAGAATACAGGGGGGTGTACTCTCTTACGCTGAGCGCTGTATATATAATGTAATGAGAATACAGGGGGGTGTACTCACTTATGCTGAGCGCTATATACTATATAAATAATGTACTGAGAATACAGGGGGTGTACTCTCTTATGCTGAGCGCTGTATATATAATGTAATGAGAATACAGGGGGGTGTACTCACTTATGCTGAGCCCTGTATATATAATGTACTGAGAATACAGGGGGTGTACTCTCTTACGCTGAGCGCTGTATATATAACGTACTGAGAATACAGGGGGGTGTACTCACTTATACTGAGCCCTGTATATATAATGTACTGAGAATACAGGGGGTGTACTCACGCTGAGCGCTTTATGTATAATGTACTGAGAATACAGTGGGGTGTACTCTCTTACGCTGAGCGCTGTATATATAATGTACTGAGAGTACAGAGGGTGTATTGACTTACGCACAGTACTGTATGTATAATGTACTGACAATACAGGGGGGTGTACTCACGCTGAACGCTGTATATATAATGTACTGAGAATACAGGGGGTGTATTCACTTACGCTGAGCGCTGTATATATAATGTACTGAGAATACAGGGGGGTGTACTCACTTACGCTGAGCGCTGTATATATAATGTACTGAGAATACAGTGGGGTGTACTCACTTATGCTGAACACTGTATATACAATGTACTGAGAATACAGGGGGGTGTACTTGACGCGCCCCTGGGCCTGTGTCGCGCTGCGTTGCGCACGCGGGAGCTTACCCGGAGCCGGATCTGTTGAGGGTTGTAGTCTCGTGGCGGTGACCCGGTCCGTGCCCAGGGAGTCAAACTGAGCGGCGATGTATCAGCGGTAGATGTTGGACGACTACGCCACCCGTTGAGTACAGCTAAGGAGCTGCTGCTGCAGGGCAGACCGCTGAGGCCGGTAGTAGGATTGTGCAGCGTGATAGTATAACCCCCAACGGGAGGGGTATAGCCTCAGGGCAGCCGACGTGGATGATGGGGTTAGCAGGAACCACTCGGAGACGGTACGGTGTAGTTCAGGGTCTTTACTGGTGACAAAGATAGACCCTCCCGGAGTACTGGCTAGCGATTGGGGCCTGGTCAGTCCTTGAGCAGATGGGATCTCCCCTGGCCAGGCGGAGTTGTAGGCCTCCCAAACTAACTGTACTCTTCTGGCTACCTTGCTAGAGGCGGGTATAAGTAGCCCACGTCCCTCAGTGTACCGTGTGGTGCTCACCCGTATGGCCGGTGACTCGGGACCTTCTAGTAGCTTCCGCTCCACGACGGCGGTGCTGGTCCCATGCGTGTGACCGTGCCTTCGGGTTTCTTGGCCAGAGGACCTGGAATCCCCTGCCTGACGGATTCTGCTGCTGGGTAGGAGTTAGTCCCCACAGCCTCGGACTCCGGGTCCGGTAAGAAATCTTCTCAGTCAGGGCGAGCTCTGCAGCTGCCAGCCCCTGACTCCTTGTAACACTGCTCCCACAGAGCTCCTGATGTTCTGTTCCTATATTTGCTTCTTTTCTCTGTCTCTACTTCTTCTCTACTCACTAACCCTGCCTCAGCCCCAGTTTTATATAGGGGAAGTTCTTCCCCTCCCAGGACTGTGCAGGAGGTGTGGCATGCATAGGATTCCTGACCAAGAGACCTCCCACCTGCTCTCAGACGTAATATCTCTATCACTGTGGCAACCAGACCCCTGGGGTGTCACATACTCACTTACGCTGATGACTCGCCCCCTGGGCCGTGGGGCACGCGGATTCGGGCGATAGGGGAACGATGGGGGTAGTAGTAGTGGCGGCCCGGTCCCGCGGCTCAGGGTGGTCAGGCCAATGGTAGTCTGCTACGTGCTTTAGGTAATGTCCGACTACGCCACCCGTGGATTGCGGTTATTAGGAACCGCCGCTGCAAGGCAGTCCGCTGGGGCTGATGATGGGTGCAGCTGAGGTGATGTGACTCCCCACGGGAAGAGTGCAGCCCCAGGGCGGAGTAGTGGATGTTGGGAGTGATGGTAGTGAGAGTCCCAGTACCGGTAGTGCCGGAGGAGCGAAAAAGCACACAGACAACGTACTGCAGTCCAGCGTCTTTACTCACGGTTAATATCCAAGTCACTTCAGCTGGCAATGACTGCCCGAGCCGTGCTGCGTCCACCAGGTGTGGCACCAATATATGATCACGACGACCGGTCTTTGGCTGAGGGTTGTTTCTCCTCCACCAACTTGGGATCCGGTACCCTTAATCTGCCTGACCCTGCACCCTGGATTCTCGTGGGTTCTTAGGGTCCCTTCCACCTTCTTGTTCCTGAGCCCTTCTGTTTCTCTGTCTCTCCTTCTTTGCAGTTCCTTTCTGCTCCTGTTCCTTTCTCTTGGAGCTGAGATGAGCTACAATCTCAGCTCCCCTTCACCTCCTCCTCGGCCTTTTCTCTAGGCCCACTTCTCCTTCTCCTCTCAGGCTCCGGCCTCTTCTCTAGGCCTGCCTCTGGAGCAGCACTCAGCCTGAGCTGCTGCTCCCTGTCAGCTCTCCTCTCCTCACAGACTGAACGAACCTAGATCTAAGATGGTGCCCACCTTTTATACCTCCCTCTGACCATGAGCCCAGGTGACCAGCAACCAATGGGCTCCTACCTACGCTCAGGAACCGCCCCCTATCTGCCCCTACAGCACTGGGTGTTCCACCCCTCCCTCCCCACTCCAGCAGGGACATGGTCGGTCGTGCCTGCACTTCTGTCTAGTGGGAGCACCGTTGAGCTGTCCCTGGGAAATGGGGTGTGTGTGCTGCATGCAGCCTAACGAGTCCTGGTCCATTCTCCATCCTTACCTGGGAGTGGAATATCACACCTCTGGTCTGAGGTGCAATACCCCTGTAGCGGCCGAACCCTCGGGGCGCTACACTGAGCGCTGTATATATAATGTACTGAGAATACAGGGGGTGTACTCACTTATGCTGAGCGCTGTATGTATAATGTTCTGAGAATACAGGGGGTGTACTCACTTACGCTGAGCGCTGTATATATAATGTACTGAGAATACAGGGGTGTATTCACTTATGCTGAGCGCTGTATGTTTAATGTACTGAGAATACAGGGGGTGTACTCACTTACGCAGAGCACTGTATGTATAATGTAATGAGAATACAGGCGGGTGTACTCACTTATGCTGAGCGCTGTATGGATAATGTACTGAGAATACAGTGGGGTGTACTCTCTTACGCTGAGCGCTGTATATATAATGTAATGAGAATACAGGGGGGTGTACTCACTTATGCTGAGCGCTATATACTATATAAATAATGTACTGAGAATACAGGGGGTGTACTCTCTTACGCTGAGCGCTGTATATATAATGTAATGAGAATACAGGGGGGTGTACTCACTTATGCTGAGCCCTGTATATATAATGTACTGAGAATACAGGGGGTGTACTCACGCTGAGCGCTGTATGTATAATGTACTGAGAATACAGTGGGGTGTACTCTCTTACGCTGAGCGCTGTATATATAATGTACTGAGAGTACAGAGGGTGTACTGACTTACGCACAGTACTGTATGTATAATGTACTGAGAATACAGGGGGTGTACTCACTTACGCTGAACGCTGTATATATAATGTACTGAGAATACAGGGGGGTGTACTCACTTACGCTGAGCGCTGTATATATAATGTACTGAGAATACAGGGGGTGTACTCACTTATGCTGAGAACTGTATGTATAACGTACATAGAATACAGGGGGGTGTACTCACTTATGCTGAACGCTGTATATATAATGTACTGAGAATACAGGGGGGTGTACTCACTTACGCTGAGCATTGTATGTATAACGTACTGAGAATACAGGGGGGTGTACTCACTTACGCTGAGCGCTGTATATATAATGTACTGAGAATAGAGGGGGTGTACTCACTTATGCTAAGCGCTGTATGTACAATGTACTGAGAATACAGGGGGTGTACTCACTTATGCTGAGCGCTGTATGTATAATGTACTGAGAATACAGTGGGGTGTACTCTCTTACGCTGAGCGCTGTATATATAATGTAATGAGAATACAGGGGGGTGTACTCACTTATGCTGAGCGCTGTATGTATAATGTACTGAGAATACAGTGGGGTGTACTCTCTTACGCTGAGCGCTGTATATATAATATACTGAGAATACAGGGGGGTATACTCACGCTGAGCGCTGTATATATAATAGACTGAGAATACAGGGGGGTGTACTCACTTATGCTGAGCGCTGTATGTATAATGTACTGAGAATACAGGGTGGTGTACTCACTTACGCTGAGCACTGTATGTATAACGTACTGATAATACAGTGGGGTGTACTCACTTACGCTGAACGCTGTATATATAATGTACTGAGAATACAGGGGGGTGTACTAACTTACGCTGAGCGCTGTATATATAATGTACTGAGAATACAGGGGGTGTACTCACTTATGCTGAGCACTGTATGTATAACGTACTGAGAATACAGGGGGGTGTACTCACTTACGCTGAGCACTGTATGTATAACGTACTGAGAATACAGGGGGGTGTACTCACTTACGCTGAACGCTGTATATATAATGTACTGAGAATACAGGGGGGTATACTCACGCTGAGCGCTGTATATATAATGTACTGAGAGTACAGGGGGGTGTACTCACTTACGCATAGCGCTGTATGTATAACGTACTGACAATACAGTGGGGTGTACTCACTTACGCTGAACGCTGTATATATAATGTACTGAGAATACAGGGGGGTGTACTCACTTATGCTGAGCGCTGTATATATAATGTACTGAGAATACAGGGGGTGTACTCACTTATGCTGAGCACTGTATGTATAACGTACTGAGAATACAGGGGGGTGTACTCACTTACGCTGAACGCTGTATATATAATGTACTGAGAATACAGGGGGGTGTACTCACTTACGCTGAGCGCTGTATATATAATGTACTGAGAATACAGGGGGTGTACTCACTTACGCTGAGCACTGTATGTATAACGTACTGAGAATACAGTGGGGTGTACTCACTTATGCTGAACGCTGTATATATAATGTACTGAGAATACAAGGGGTGTACTCACTTACGTTGAGCACTGTATGTATAACGTACTGAGAATACAGGGGGGTGTACTCACTTACGCTGAACGCTGTATATATAATGTACTGAGAATACAGGGGGGTGTACTCACTTACGCTGAGCGCTGTATATATAATGTGCTGAAAATACAGGGGGTGTACTCACTTACGTAGAGCGCTGTATGTATAACGTACTGAGAATACAGGGGGTGTACTCACTTACGCAGAGCTCTGTATGTATAATGTACTGAGAATACATGGGGTGTACTCACTTACGCATAGCACTGTATGTATAATGTACTGAGAATGCAGGGGGGTGTACTCACTTACGCTGAGCACTGTATGTATAACGTACTGAGAATACAATGGGGTGTACTCACTTACGCTGAGCGCTGTATATATAATGTACTGAGAATACAGGGGTGTACTCACGTACGCTGAACGCTGTATATATAATGTACTGAGAATACAGTTGGGTGTACTCACGCTGAGCGCTGTATATATAATGTACTGAGAATACAGGGGGTGTACTCACTTACGCTGAGCGCTGTATATATAATGTACTGAGAATACAGGGGGTGTACTCACTTATGCTGAGCACTGTATGTATAACGTACTGAGAATACAGGGGGGTGTACTCACTTACGCTGAATGCTGTATATATAATGTACTGAGAATACAGGGGGGTGTACTCACTTACGCTGAGCGCTGTATATATAATGTACTGAGAATACAGGGGGTGTACTCACTTACGCTGAACGCTGTATATATAATGTACTGAGAATACAGGGGATGTACTCACTTACGCTGAGCGCTGTATATATAATGTACTGAGAATACAGGGGGTGTACTCACTTATGCTGAGCGCTGTATATATAATGTACTGAGAATACAGAGGGTGTACTCACTTACCCTGAACGCTGTATATATAATGTACTGAGAATACAGGGGGGTGTACTCACTTACGCTGAACGCTGTATATATAATGTACTGAGAATACAGGGGGTGTACTCACTTATGCTGAGCACTGTATGTATAACGTACTGAGAATACAGGGGGTGTACTCACTTATGCTGAGCACTGTATGTATAACGTCCTGAGAATACAGGGGGTGTACTCACTTATGCAGAGCACTGTATGTATAATGTCCTGAGAATACAGGGGTGTACTCACTTATGCTGAGCGCTGTATGTATAATGTACTGAGAATACAGGGGGTGTACTCACTTATGCTGAGCACTGTATTTATAACGTACTGAGAATACAGGGGGTGTACTCACTTATGCTGAGCACTGTATGTATAACGTCCTGAGAATACAGGGGTGTACTCACTTATGCTGAGCGCTGTATATATAATGTACTGAGAATACAGGGGGTGTACTCACTTATTCTGAGCACTGTATGTATAACGTACTGAGAATACAGGGGGGTGTACTCACTTACGCAGAGCACTGTATATATAATGTACTGAGAATACAGGGGGGAGTACTCACTTACGCTGAGCGCTGTATATATAATGTACTGAGAATACAGAGGGTGTGCTCACTTACGATGAGCGCTGTATATATAATCTACTGAGAATACAGGGGGTGTACTCACTTACGCTGAGCGCTGTATGTATAATGTACTGAGAATACAGGGGGGTGTACTCACTTATGCTGAGCGCTGTATATATAATGTACTGAGAATACAGGGGGGTGTACTCACGCTGAGCGCTGTATATATAATGTACTGAGAATACAGGGGGTGTACTCACTTATGCTGAGCGCTGTATATATAATGTACTGAGAATACAGGGGGTGTACTCACTTACGCAGAGCTCTGTATGTATAATGTACTGAGAATACAGGGGGTGTACTCACTTACGCATAGCACTGTATGTATAATGTACTGAGAATACAGGGGGGTATACTCACTTACGCTGAGCACTGTATGTATAACGTACTGAGAATACAGTATTGTGTACTCACTTATGCTGAGTGCTGTATATATAATGTACTGAGAATACAGGGGGTGTACTCACTTACGCTGAGCGCTGTATATATAATGTACTGAGAATACAGGGGGTGTACTCACTTATGCTGAGCGCTGTATATATAATGTACTGAGAATACAGAGGGTGTACTCACTTACGCTGAACGCTGTATATATAATGTACTGAGAATACAGGGGGATGTACTCACTTACGCTGAGCGCTGTATATATAATGTGCTGAGAATACAGGGGGTGTACTCACTTACGTAGAGCGCTGTATGTATAACGTACTGAGAATACAGGGGGTGTACTCACTTACGCAGAGCTCTGTATGTATAATGTACTGAGAATACATGGGGTGTACTCACTTACGCATAGCACTGTATGTATAATGTAATGAGAATACAGGGGGGTGTACTCACTTACGCTGAGCACTGTATGTATAATGTACTGAGAATACAGGGGGTCTACTCACTTACGCTGAACGCTGTATATATAATGTACTGAGAATACAGGGGGTGTACTCACTTATGCTGAGCACTGTATGTATAATGTACTTAGAATACAGTGGGGTGTACTCTCTTACGCTGAGCGCTGTATATACAATCTACTGAGAATACAGGGGGTGTACTCACTTTTGCTGACTGCTGTATATATAATGTACTGATAAAACAGGGGGGGTGTACTCACTTACGCTGAGCGCTATATACTATATATATAATGTACTGAGAATACAGGGGCGTATACTCACGTTGAGCGCTGTATATATAATGTACTGAGAGTACAGGGGGGTGTACTCACTTACGCATAGCGCTGTATGTATAACGTACTGACAATACAGTGGGGTGTACTCACTTACGCTGAACGCTGTATATATAATGTACTGAGAATACAGGGGGGTGTACTCACTTACGCTGAGCGCTGTATATATAATGTACTGAGAATACAGGGGGTGTACTCACTTATGCTGAACGCTGTATATATAATGTACTGAGAATACAGGGGGGTGTACTCACTTATGCTGAGCGCTGTATGTATAATGTACTGAGAATACAGGGGTGTACTCACTTATGCTGAGCGCTGTATGTTTAATGTACTGAGAATACAGTGGGGTGTACTCACTTACGCAGAGCACTGTATGTATAATGTACTGAGAATACAGGGGGTGTACTCACTTACGCTGAACGCTGTATATATAATGTACTGAGAATACAGGGGGTATACTCACTTATGCTGAGCGCTGTATGTATAATGTACTGAGAATCCAGTGGGGTGTACTCTCTTACGCTGAGCGCTGTATATATAATGTACTGAGAATACAGGGGGGTGTACTCACTTATGCTGAGCGCTGTATATATAATGTACTGAGAATACAGGGGGTGTACTCACTTATTCTGAGCACTGTATGTATAACGTACTGAGAATACAGGGGGGTGTACTCACTTACGCAGAGCACTGTATATATAATGTACTGAGAATACAGGGGGGAGTACTCACTTACGCTGAGCGCTGTATATATAATGTACTGAGAATACAGAGGGTGTGCTCACTTACGATGAGCGCTGTATATATAATCTACTGAGAATACAGGGGGTGTACTCACTTACGCTGAGCGCTGTATGTATAATGTACTGAGAATACAGGGGGGTGTACTCACTTATGCTGAGCGCTGTATATATAATGTACTGAGAATACAGGGGGGTGTACTCACGCTGAGCGCTGTATATATAATGTACTGAGAATACAGGGGGTGTACTCACTTATGCTGAGCGCTGTATATATAATGTACTGAGAATACAGGGGGTGTACTCACTTACGCAGAGCTCTGTATGTATAATGTACTGAGAATACAGGGGGTGTACTCACTTACGCATAGCACTGTATGTATAATGTACTGAGAATACAGGGGGGTATACTCACTTACGCTGAGCACTGTATGTATAACGTACTGAGAATACAGTATTGTGTACTCACTTATGCTGAGTGCTGTATATATAATGTACTGAGAATACAGGGGGTGTACTCACTTACGCTGAGCGCTGTATATATAATGTACTGAGAATACAGGGGGTGTACTCACTTATGCTGAGCGCTGTATATATAATGTACTGAGAATACAGAGGGTGTACTCACTTACGCTGAACGCTGTATATATAATGTACTGAGAATACAGGGGGATGTACTCACTTACGCTGAGCGCTGTATATATAATGTGCTGAGAATACAGGGGGTGTACTCACTTACGTAGAGCGCTGTATGTATAACGTACTGAGAATACAGGGGGTGTACTCACTTACGCAGAGCTCTGTATGTATAATGTACTGAGAATACATGGGGTGTACTCACTTACGCATAGCACTGTATGTATAATGTAATGAGAATACAGGGGGGTGTACTCACTTACGCTGAGCACTGTATGTATAATGTACTGAGAATACAGGGGGTCTACTCACTTACGCTGAACGCTGTATATATAATGTACTGAGAATACAGGGGGTGTACTCACTTATGCTGAGCACTGTATGTATAATGTACTTAGAATACAGTGGGGTGTACTCTCTTACGCTGAGCGCTGTATATACAATCTACTGAGAATACAGGGGGTGTACTCACTTTTGCTGACTGCTGTATATATAATGTACTGATAAAACAGGGGGGGTGTACTCACTTACGCTGAGCGCTATATACTATATATATAATGTACTGAGAATACAGGGGCGTATACTCACGTTGAGCGCTGTATATATAATGTACTGAGAGTACAGGGGGGTGTACTCACTTACGCATAGCGCTGTATGTATAACGTACTGACAATACAGTGGGGTGTACTCACTTACGCTGAACGCTGTATATATAATGTACTGAGAATACAGGGGGGTGTACTCACTTACGCTGAGCGCTGTATATATAATGTACTGAGAATACAGGGGGTGTACTCACTTATGCTGAACGCTGTATATATAATGTACTGAGAATACAGGGGGGTGTACTCACTTACGCTGAGCGCTGTATATATAATGTACTGAGAATACAGGGGGTGTACTCACTTATGCTGAGCACTGTATGTATAACGTACTGAGAATACAGGGGGGTGTACTCACTTACGCTGAACGCTGTATATATAATGTACTGAGAATACAGGGGGGTGTACTCACTTACGCTGAGCGCTGTATATATAATGTACTGAGAATACAGGGGGTGTACTCACTTACGCTGAGCACTGTATGTATAACGTACTGAGAATACAGTGGGGTGTACTCACTTATGCTGAACGCTGTATATATAATGTACTGAGAATACAAGGGGTGTACTCACTTACGTTGAGCACTGTATGTATAACGTACTGAGAATACAGGGGGGTGTACTCACTTACGCTGAACGCTGTATATATAATGTACTGAGAATACAGGGGGGTGTACTCACTTACGCTGAGCGCTGTATATATAATGTGCTGAAAATACAGGGGGTGTACTCACTTACGTAGAGCGCTGTATGTATAACGTACTGAGAATACAGGGGGTGTACTCACTTACGCAGAGCTCTGTATGTATAATGTACTGAGAATACATGGGGTGTACTCACTTACGCATAGCACTGTATGTATAATGTACTGAGAATGCAGGGGGGTGTACTCACTTACGCTGAGCACTGTATGTATAACGTACTGAGAATACAGTGGGGTGTACTCACTTACGCTGAGCGCTGTATATATAATGTACTGAGAATACAGGGGTGTACTCACTTACGCTGAACGCTGTATATATAATGTACTGAGAATACAGTGGGGTGTACTCACGCTGAACGCTGTATATATAATGTACTGAGAATACAGAGGGTGTACTCACTTACGCTGAGCGCTGTATATATAATGTACTGAGAATACAGGGGGTGTACTCACTTATGCTGAGCACTGTATGTATAACGTACTGAGAATACAGGGGGGTGTACTCACTTACGCTGAATGCTGTATATATAATGTACTGAGAATACAGGGGGGTGTACTCACTTACGCTGAGCGCTGTATATATAATGTACTGAGAATACAGGGGGTGTACTCACTTACGCTGAACGCTGTATATATAATGTACTGAGAATACAGGGGATGTACTCACTTACGCTGAACGCTGTATATATAATGTACTGAGAATACAGGGGGTGTACTCACTTATGCTGAGCGCTGTATATATAATGTACTGAGAATACAGAGGGTGTACTCACTTACGCTGAACGCTGTATATATAATGTACTGAGAATACAGGGGGGTGTACTCACTTACGCTGAACGCTGTATATATAATGTACTGAGAATACAGGGGGTGTACTCACTTATGCTGAGCACTGTATGTATAACGTCCTGAGAATACAGGGGGTGTACTCACTTATGCAGAGCACTGTATGTATAATGTCCTGAGAATACAGGGGTGTACTCACTTATGCTGAGCGCTGTATATATAATGTACTGAGAATACAGGGGGTGTACTCACTTATGCTGAGCACTGTATGTATAACGTACTGAGAATACAGGGGGTGTACTCACTTATGCTGAGCACTGTATGTATAACGTCCTGAGAATACAGGGGTGTACTCACTTATGCTGAGCGCTGTATATATAATGTACTGAGAATACAGGGGGTGTACTCACTTATTCTGAGCACTGTATGTATAACGTACTGAGAATACAGGGGGGTGTACTCACTTACGCAGAGCACTGTATATATAATGTACTGAGAATACAGGGGGGTGTACTCACTTACGCTGAGCGCTGTATATATAATGTACTGAGAATACAGGGGGTGTACTCACTGATGCTGAGCGCTGTATGTATAATGTACTGAGAATACAGGGGGGTGTACTCACTTACGCTGAGCGCTGTATATATAATGTACTGAGAATACAGGGGGGTGTACTCACGCTGAGCGCTGTATATATAATGTACTGATAATACAGGGGGTGTACTCACTTACGCTGAGCACTGTATATATAATGTACTGAGAATACAGGGGGTGTACTCACTTACGCTGAGCGCTGTATATATAATGTACTGAGAATACAGTGGGTGTACTCACTGATGCTGAGCACTGTACATATAATGTACTGAGAATACAGGGGGTGTACTCACTTACGCTGAACGCTGTATATATAATGTACTGAGAATTTAGGGGGTGTACTCACTTTTGCTGAGCGCTGTATGTATAATGTACTGAGAATACAGGGGTGTACTCACTTATGCTGAGCGCTGTATATATAATGTACTGAAAATACAGGGGGGTGTACTCACTTATGCTGAGCGCTGTATGTATAATGTACTGAGAATACAGGGGTGTACTCACTTATGCTGAGCCCTGTATATATAATGTACTGAGAATACAGGGGGTGTACTCACTTACGCAGAGCACTGTATGTATAATGTAATGAGAATACAGAGTGGTGTTCTCACTTATGCTGAGCGCTGTATGTATAACGTACTGAGAATACACGGGGTGTACTCACTTATGCTGAGCGCTGTATGTATAACGTACTGAGAATACAGGGGGTGTACTCACTTATGCTGAGCGCTGTATATATAATGTACTGAGAATACAGGGGGTGTACTCACTTATGCTGAGCCCTGTATATATAATGTACTGAGAATACAGGTGGGTGTACTCACTTATGCTGAGCGCTGTATGTATAATGTACTGAGAATACAGGGGTGTACTCACTTATGCTGAGCGCTGTATATATAATGTACTGAAAATACAGGGGGGTGTACTCACTTATGCTGAGCGCTGTATGTATAATGTACTGAGAATACAGGGGTGTACTCAATTATGCTGAGCCCTGTATATATAATGTACTGAGAATACAGGGGGTGTACTCACTTACGCAGAGCACTGTATGTATAATGTAATGAGAATACAGAGTGGTGTTCTCACTTATGCTGAGCGCTTTCTGTATAACGTACTGAGAATACAGGGGGTGTACTCACTTATGCTGAGCGCTGTATGTATAACGTACTGAGAATACAGGGGGTGTACTCACTTATGCTGAGCGCTGTATATATAATGTACTGAGAATACAGGGGGTGTACTCACTTATGCTGAGCCCTGTATATATAATGTACTGAGAATACAGGTGGGTGTACTCACTTATGCTGAGCGCTGTATGTATAATGTACTGAGAATACAGGGGTGTACTCACTTATGCTGAGCGCTGTATGTATAATGTACTGAGAATACAGGGGTGTACTCACTTATGCTGAGCACTGTATATATAATGTACTGAGAATAAAGGGGGTGTACTCACTTACGCTGAGCGCTGTATATATAATGTACTGAGAATACAGGGGGGTGTACTCACTTACGCTGAGCGCTGTATGTTTAATGTACTGAGAATACAGTGGGGTGTACTCACTTACGCTGAACGCTGTATATATAATGTACTGAGAATAAAGGGGGTGTACTCACTTACGCTGAGCGCTGTATATATAATGTACTGAGAATACAGGGGGGTGTACTCACTTATGCTGAGCGCTGTATGTATAATGTACTGAGAATACAGGGGTGTACTCACTTATGCTGAGCGCTGTATGTTTAATGTACTGAGAATACAGTGGGGTGTACTCACTTACGCAGAGCACTGTATGTATAATGTACTGAGAATACAGGGGGTGTACTCACTTACGCTGAACGCTGTATATATAATGTACTGAGAATACAGGGGGTATACTCACTTATGCTGAGCGCTGTATGTATAATGTACTGAGAATCCAGTGGGGTGTACTCTCTTACGCTGAGCGCTGTATATATAATGTACTGAGAATACAGGGGGGTGTACTCACTTATGCTGAGCGCTGTATATATAATGTACTGAGAATACAGGGGGTGTACTCACTTATGCTGAGCACTGTATATATAATGTACTGAGAATACAGGGGGGTGTACTCACTTACGCTGAGCGCTGTATATATAATGTACTGAGAATACAGGGGGTGTACTCACTTATGCTGAGCCCTGTATATATAATGTACTGAGAATACAGGGGGTGTACTCACTTATGCTGAGCGCTGTATATATAATGTACTGAGAATACAGGGGGTGTACTCATTTACGCTGAGCGCTGTATATATAATGTACTGAGAATACAGGGGGTGTACTCACTTATGCTGAGCGCTGTATATATAATGTACTGAGAATACAGGGGGTGTACTCACTTATGCTGAGCCCTGTATATATAATGTACTGAGAATACGGGGGGTGTACTCACTTATGCTGAGCGCTGTATATATAATGTACTGAGAATACAGGGGGTGTACACACTTACGCTGAGCGCTGTATATATAATGTACTGAGAATACAGGGGGTGTACTCACTTATGCTGAGCGCTGTATGTATAATGTACTGAGAATACAGGGGGGTGTACTCACTTACGCTGAGCGCTGTATATATAATGTACTGAGAATACAGGGGGTGTACTCACTTATGCTGAGCCCTGTATATATAATGTACTGAGAATACAGGGTGGTGTACTCACTTATGCTGAGCGCTGCATGTATAATGTACTGAGAATACAGGGGTGTACTCACTTATGCTGAGCGCTGTATATATAATGTACTGAGAATACAGGGGGTGTACTCACTTATGCTGAGCCCTGTATATATAATGTACTGAGAATACAGGGGGGTGTACTCACTTATGCTGAGCGCTGTATGTATAATGTACTGAGAATACACGGGTGTACTCACTTATGCTGAGCGCTGTATATATAATGTACTGAGAATACAGGGGGGTGTACTCACTTACGCTGAGCGCTGTATATATAATGTACTGAGAATACAGGGGGGTGTACTCACTTATGCTGAGCGCTGTATGTATAATGTACTGAGAATACACGGGTATACTCACTTATGCTGAGCGCTGTATATATAATGTACTGAGAATACAGGGGGTGTACTCACTTATGCTGAGCCCTGTATGTATAATGTACTGAGAATACAGGGGTATACTCACTTATGCTGAGCGCTGTATGTTTAATGTACTGAGAATACAGGGGGTGTACTCACTTATGCTGAGCGCTGTATATATAATGTACTGAGAATACAGGGGGTGTACTCACTTATGCTGAGCCCTGTATATATAATGTACTGAGAATACAGGGGGGTGTACTCACTTATGCTGAGCGCTGTATGTATAATGTACTGAGAATACAGGGGTGTACTCACTTACGCTGAGCGCTGTATGTATAATGTACTGAGAATACAGGGGGGTGTACTCACTTACGCTGAACGCTGTATATATAATGTACTGAGAATAAAGGGGGTGTACTCACTTACGCTGAGCGCTGTATATATAATGTACTGAGAATAAAGGGGGTGTACTCACTTACGCTGAGCGCTGTATATATAATGTACTGAGAATAAAGGGGGTGTACTCACGCTGAACGCTGTATATATAATGTACTGAGAATAAAGGGGGTGTACTCACTTACGCTGAGCGCTGTATATATAATGTACTGAGAATACAGGGGGGTGTACTCACTTATGCTGAGCGCTGTATGTATAATGTACTGAGAATACAGGGGTTTACTCACTTATGCTGAGCGCTGTATGTTTAATGTACTGAGAATACAGTGGGGTGTACTCACGCTGAACGCTGTATATATAATGTACTGAGAATACAGGGGGTGTACTCACTTATGCTGAGCGCTGTATGTATAATGTACTGAGAATCCAGTGGGGTGTACTCTCTTACACTGAGCGCTGTATATATAATGTACTGAGAATACAGGGGGGTGTATTCACTTATGCTGAGCGCTGTATATATAATGTACTGAGAATACAGGGGGTGTACTCACTTACGCTGAGCGCTGTATATATAATGTACTGAGAATACAGGGGGTGTACTCACTTATGCTGAGCGCTGTATGTATAATGTACTGAGAATACAGGGGGGTGTACTCACTTACGCTGAGCGCTGTATATATAATGTTCTGAGAATACAGGGGGGTGTACTCACTTACGCTGAGCGCTGTATATATAATGTACTGAGAATACAGGGGGGTGTACTCACTTACGCTGAGCGCTGTATATATAATGTACTGAGAATAAAGGGGGTGTACTCACTTACGCTGAGCGCTGTTTATATAATGTACTGAGAATACAGGGGGGTGTACTCACTTATGCTGAGCGCTGTATGTATAATGTACTGAGAATACAGGGGTGTACTCACTTATGCTGAGCGCTGTATGTTTAATGTACTGAGAATACAGTGGGGTGTACTTACGCAGAGCACTGTATGTATAATGTACTGAGAATACAGGGGGTGTACTCACTTATGCTGAGCGCTGTATATATAATGTACTGAGAATACAGGGGGTGTACTCACTTATGCTGAGCGCTGTATATATAATGTACTGAGAATACAGGGGGTGTACTCACTTACGCTGAGCGCTGTATATATAATGTACTGAGAATACAGGGGGTGTACTCACTTATGCTGAGCGCTGTATGTATAATGTACTGAGAATACAGGGGGTGTACTCACTTATGCTGAATGCTGTATATATAATGTACTGAGAATGCAGGGGGTGTACTCTCTTACGTTGAGCGCTGTATATATAATGTACTGAGAATACAGGGGGGTGTACTCACTTATGCTGAGCGCTGTATATATAATGTACTGAGAATACACTGGGTGTACTCACTTATGCTGAGCCCTGTATATATAATTTACTGAGAATACAGGGGGGTGTACTCACTTATGCTGAGCGCTGTATATATAATGTACTGAGACTACAGGGGGTGTACTCACTTACACTGAGCGCTGTATAAATAATTTTCTGAGAATACAGGGGGTGTACTCACTTATGCTGAGCGCTGTATGTATAATGTACTGAGAATAATACAGGGGGGTGTACTCACTTACGCTGAGCGCTGTATATATAATGTACTGAGAATACAGGGGGGTGTACTCACGCTGAGCGCTGTATATATAATGTACTGAGAATACAGGGGGTGTACTCACTTATGCTGAGCGATGTATATATAATGTACTGAGAATACAGGGGGTGTACTTACTTACGCTGAGCGCTGTATAAATAATTTTCTGAGAATACAGGGGGTGTACTCACTTATGCTGAGCGCTGTATGTATAATGTACTGAGAATAATACAGGGGGGTGTACTCACTTACGCTGAGCGCTGTATATATAATGTACTGAGAATACAGGGGGGTGTACTCACGCTGAGCGCTGTATATATAATGTACTGAGAATACAGGGGGTGTACTCACTTATGCTGAGCGCTGTATATATAATGTACTGAGAATACAGGGGGTGTACTCACTTATGCTGAGCCCTGTATATATAATGTACTGAGAATACAGGGGGGTGTACTCACTTATGCTGAGCGCTGTATGTATAATGTACTGAGAATACAGGGGTGTACTCACTTATGCTGAGCGCTGTATATATAATGTACTGAGAATACAGGGGGTGTACTCACTTATGCTGAGCCCTGTATATATAATTTACAGAGAATACAGGGGGGTGTACTCACTTATGCTGAGCGCTGTATGTATAATGTACTGAGAATACAGGGGTGTACTCACTTATGCTGAGTGCTGTATATATAATGTACTGAGAATACAGGGGGGTGTACTCACTTACGCTCAGCCCTGTATATATAATGTACTGAGAATACAGGGGGTGTACTCACTTATGCTGAGCGCTGTATGTACAATGTACTGAGAATACAGGGGGTGTACTCACTTATGCTGAGCGCTGTATGTATAATGTACTGAGAATACAGTGGGGTGTACTCACTTATGCTGAGCGCTGTATGTATAATGTACTGAGAATACAGTGGGGTGTACTCTCTTACGCTGAGCGCTGTATATATAATATACTGAGAATACAGGGGGGTATACTCACGCTGAGCGCTGTATATATAATGTACTGAGAATACAGGGGGGTGTACTCACTTATGCTGAGCGCTGTATGTATAATGTACTGAGAATACAGGGTGGTGTACTCACTTACGCTGAGCACTGTATGTATAACGTACTGAGAATACAGTGGGGTGTACTCACTTACGCTGAACGCTGTATATATAATGTACTGAGAATACAGGGGGGTGTACTAACTTACTCTGAGCCCTGTATATATAATGTACTGAGAATACAGGGTTGTACTCACTTATGCTGAGCGCTGTATGTATAATGTACTGAGAATACACGGGTGTATTCACTTATGCTGAGCGCTGTATATATAATGTACTGAGAATACAGGGGGGTGTACTCACTTACGCTGAGCGCTGTATATATAATGTACTGAGAATACAGTGGGGTTGTACTCACTTATGCTGAGCGCTGTATATATAATGTACTGAGAATACAGGGGGTGTACTCACTTATGCTGAGCCCTGTATATATAATGTACTGAGAATACAGGAGGGTGTACTCACTTATGCTGAACGCTGTATGTATAATGTACTGAGAATACAGGGGGGTGTACTCACTTACGCTGAGCGCTGTATATATAATGTACTGAGAATAAAGGGGGTGTACTCACTTACGCTGAGCGCTGTATATATAATGTACTGAGAATACAGGGGGGTGTACTCACTTATGCTGAGCGCTGTATGTATAATGTACTGAGAATACAGGGGTGTACTCACTTATGCTGAGCGCTGTATGTTTAATGTACTGAGAATACAGGGGGTGTACTCACTTATGCTGAGCGCTGTATATATAATGTACTGAGAATACAGGGGGTGTACTCACTTATGCTGAGCCCTGTATATATAATGTACTGAGAATACAGGGGGGTGTACTCACTTATGCTGAGCGCTGTATGTATAATGTACTGAGAATACAGGGGTGTACTCACTTACGCTGAGCGCTGTATGTATAATGTACTGAGAATACAGGGGGGTGTACTCACTTACGCTGAACACTGTATATATAATGTACTGAGAATAAAGGGGGTGTACTCACTTACGCTGAGCACTGTATATATAATGTACTGAGAATAAAGGGGGTGTACTCACTTACGCTGAGCGCTGTATATATAATGTACTGAGAATAAAGGGGGTGTACTCACTTACGCTGAACGCTGTATATATAATGTACTGAGAATAAAGGGGGTGTACTCACTTACGCTCAGTGCTGTATATATAATGTACTGAGAATACAGGGGGGTGTACTCACTTATGCTGAGCGCTGTATATATAATGTACGGATAATACAGGGGTGTACTCACTTATGCTGAGCGCTGTATGTTTAATGTACTGAGAATACAGTGGGGTGTACTCACGCAGAGCACTGTATGTATAATGTACTGAGAATACAGGGGGTGTGCTCACTTACGCTGAACGCTGTATATATAATGTACTGAGAATACAGGGGGTGTACTCACTTATGCTGAGCGCTGTATGTATAATGTACTGAGAATCCAGTGGGGTGTACTCTCTTACACTGAGCGCTGTATATATAATGTACTGAGAATACAGGGGGGTGTATTCACTTATGCTGAGCGCTGTATATATAATGTACTGAGAATACAGGGGGTGTACTCACTTACGCTGAGCGCTGTATATATAATGTACTGAGAATACAAGGGGTGTACTCACTTATGCTGAGCGCTGTATGTATAATGTACTGAGAATACAGGGGGGTGTACTCACTTACGCTGAGCGCTGTATATATAATGTACTGAGAATACAGGGGGGTGTACTCACTTACGCTGAGCGCTGTATATATAATGTACTGAGAATACAGGGGGGTGTACTCACTTACGCTGAGCGCTGTATATATAATGTACTGAGAATAAAGGGGGTGTACTCACTTACGCTGAGCTCTGTTTATATAATGTACTGAGAATACAGGGGGGTGTACTCACTTATGCTGAGCGCTGTATGTATAATGTACTGAGAATACAGGGGTGTACTCACTTATGCTGAGCGCTGTATGTTTAATGTACTGAGAATACAGTGGGGTGTACTTACGCAGAGCACTGTATGTATAATGTACTGAGAATACAGGGGGTGTACTCACATATGCTGAGCGCTGTATATATAATGTACTGAGAATACAGGGGGTGTACTCACTTATGCTGAGCGCTGTATATATAATGTACTGAGAATACAGGGGGTCTACTCACTTACGCTGAGCGCTGTATATATAATGTACTGAGAATACAGGGGGTGTACTCACTTATGCTGAGCGCTGTATGTATAAAGGACTGAGAATACAGGGGGTGTACTTACTTATGCTGAATGTTGTATATATAATGTACTGAGAATGCAGGGGGTGTACTCTCTTGCGCTGAGCGCTGTATATATAATGTACTGAGAATACAGGGGGGTGTACTCACTTATGCTGAGCGCTGTATATATAATGTACTGAGAATACACTGGGTGTACTCACTTATGCTGAGCCCTGTATATATAATGTACTGAGAATACAGGGGGGTGTACTCACTTATGCTGAGCGCTGTATATATAATGTACTGAGACTACAGGGGGTGTACTCACTTACGCTGAGCGCTGTATAAATAATTTTCTGAGAATACAGGGGGTGTACTCACTTATGCTGAGCGCTGTATGTATAATGTACTGAGAATAATACAGGGGGTGTACTCACTTACGCTGAGCGCTGTATATATAATGTACTGAGAATACAGGGGGGTGTACTCACGCTGAGCGCTGTATATATAATGTACTGAGAATACAGGGGGTGTACTCACTTATGCTGAGCGCTGTATATATAATGTACTGAGAATACAGGGGGTGTACTCACTTATGCTGAGCCCTGTATATATAATGTACTGAGAATACAGGGGGGTGTACTCACTTATGCTGAGCGCTGTATGTATAATGTACTGAGAATACAGGGGTGTACTCACTTATGCTGAGCGCTGTATATATAATGTACTGAGAATACAGGGGGTGTACTCACTTATGCTGAGCCCTGTATATATAATGTACAGAGAATACAGGGGGGTGTACTCACTTATGCTGAGCGCTGTATGTATAATGTACTGAGAATACAGGGGTGTACTCACTTATGCTGAGTGCTGTATATATAATGTACTGAGAATACAGGGGGGTGTACTCACTTACGCTCAGCCCTGTATATATAATGTACTGAGAATACAGGGGGTGTACTCACTTATGCTGAGCGCTGTATGTACAATGTACTGAGAATACAGGGGGTGTACTCACTTATGCTGAGCGCTGTATGTATAATGTACTGAGAATACAGTGGGGTGTACTCACTTATGCTGAGCGCTGTATGTATAATGTACTGAGAATACAGTGGGGTGTACTCTCTTACGCTGAGCGCTGTATATATAATATACTGAGAATACAGGGGGGTATACTCACGCTGAGCGCTGTATATATAATGTACTGAGAATACAGGGGGTTGTACTCACTTATGCTGAGCGCTGTATGTATAATGTACTGAGAATACAGGGTGGTGTACTCACTTACGCTGAGCACTGTATGTATAACGTACTGAGAATACAGTGGGGTGTACTCACTTACGCTGAACGCTGTATATATAATGTACTGAGAATACAGGGGGGTGTACTAACTTACGCTGAGCCCTGTATATATAATGTACTGAGAATACAGGGTTGTACTCACTTATGCTGAGCGCTGTATGTATAATGTACTGAGAATACACGGGTGTATTCACTTATGCTGAGCGCTGTATATATAATGTACTGAGAATACAGGGGGGTGTACTCACTTACGCTGAGCGCTGTATATATAATGTACTGAGAATACAGGTGTTGTACTCACTTATGCTGAGCGCTGTATATATAATGTACTGAGAATACAGGGGGTGTACTCACTTATGCTGAGCCCTGTATATATAATGTACTGAGAATACAGGAGGGTGTACTCACTTATGCTGAACGCTGTATGTATAATGTACTGAGAATTTAGGGGGGTGTACTCACTTACGCTGAGCGCTGTATATATAATGTACTGAGAATAAAGGGGGTGTACTCACTTACGCTGAGCGCTGTATATATAATGTACTGAGAATACAGGGGGGTGTACTCACTTATGCTGAGCGCTGTATGTATAATGTACTGAGAATACAGGGGTGTACTCACTTATGCTGAGCGCTGTATGTTTAATGTACTGAGAATACAGGGGGTGTACTCACTTATGCTGAGCGCTGTATATATAATGTACTGAGAATACAGGGGGTGTACTCACTTATGCTGAGCCCTGTATATATAATGTACTGAGAATACAGGGGGGTGTACTCACTTATGCTGAGCGCTGTATGTATAATGTACTGAGAATACAGGGGTGTACTCACTTACGCTGAGCGCTGTATGTATAATGTACTGAGAATACAGGGGGGTGTACTCACTTACGCTGAACACTGTATATATAATGTACTGAGAATAAAGGGGGTGTACTCACTTACGCTGAGCACTGTATATATAATGTACTGAGAATAAAGGGGGTGTACTCACTTACGCTGAGCGCTGTATATATAATGTACTGAGAATAAAGGGGGTGTACTCACTTACGCTGAACGCTGTATATATAATGTACTGAGAATAAAGGGGGTGTACTCACTTACGCTCAGTGCTGTATATATAATGTACTGAGAATACAGGGGGGTGTACTCACTTATGCTGAGCGCTGTATATATAATGTACGGATAATACAGGGGTGTACTCACTTATGCTGAGCGCTGTATGTTTAATGTACTGAGAATACAGTGGGGTGTACTCACGCAGAGCACTGTATGTATAATGTACTGAGAATACAGGGGGTGTGCTCACTTACGCTGAACGCTG
Source organism: Phyllobates terribilis (assembly GCF_046119375.1). Classification (NCBI taxonomy): domain Eukaryota; kingdom Metazoa; phylum Chordata; class Amphibia; order Anura; family Dendrobatidae; genus Phyllobates; species Phyllobates terribilis. The sequence continues at coordinate 244,641,853 of NW_027362765.1, read as the reverse complement.
TATATATAATGTACTGAGAATACAGGGGGTGTACTCACTTATGCTGAGCGCTGTATATATAATGTACTGAGAATCCAGTGGGGTGTACTCTCTTACACTGAGCGCTGTATATATAATGTACTGAGAATACAGGGGGGTGTATTCACTTATGCTGAGCGCTGTATATATAATGTACTGAGAATACAGGGGGTGTACTCACTTACGCTGAGCGCTGTATATATAATGTACTGAGAATACAGGGGGTGTACTCACTTATGCTGAGCGCTGTATGTATAATGTACTGAGAATACAAGGGGGTGTACTCACTTACGCTGAGCGCTGTATATATAATGTACTGAGAATACAGGGGGGTGTACTCACTTACGCTGAGCGCTGTATATATAATGTACTGAGAATAAAGGGGGTGTACTCACTTACGCTGAGCGCTGTTTATATAATGTACTGAGAATACAGGGGGGTGTACTCACTTATGCTGAGCGCTGTATGTATAATGTACTGAGAATACAGGGGTGTACTCACTTATGCTGAGCGCTGTATGTTTAATGTACTGAGAATACAGTGGGGTGTACTTACGCAGAGCACTGTATGTATAATGTACTGAGAATACAGGGGGTGTGCTCACTTACGCTGAACGCTGTGTATATAATGTACTGAGAATACAGGGGGTGTACTCACTTATGCTGAGCGCTGTATGTATAATGTACTGAGAATCCAGTGGGGTGTACTCTCTTACGCTGAGCGCTGTATATATAATGTACTGAGAATATAGGGGGGTGTACTCACTTATGCTGAGCGCTGTATATATAATGTACTGAGAATACAGGGGGGTGTACTCACTTATGCTGAGCGCTGTATATATAATGTACTGAGACTACAGGGGGTGTACTCACTTACGCTGAGCGCTGTATATATAATTTTCTGAGAATACAGGGGGTGTACTCACCTATGCTGAGCGCTGTATGTATAATATACTGAGAATAATACAGGGGGGTGTACTCACTTACGCTGAGCGCTGTATATATAATGTACTGAGAATACAGGGGGGTGTACTCATTTACGCTGAGCGCTGTATATATAATGTACTGAGAATACAGGGGGTGTACTCACTTATGCTGAGCCCTGTATATATAATGTACTGAGAATAAAGGGGGTGTACTCACTTACGCTGAGCGCTGTTTATATAATGTACTGAGAATACAGGGGGGTGTACTCACTTATGCTGAGCGCTGTATGTATAATGTACTGAGAATACAGGGGTGTACTCACTTATGCTGAGCGCTGTATGTTTAATGTACTGAGAATACAGTGGGGTGTACTTACGCAGAGCACTGTATGTATAATGTACTGAGAATACAGGGGGTGTGCTCACTTACGCTGAACGCTGTGTATATAATGTACTGAGAATACAGGGGGTGTACTCACTTATGCTGAGCGCTGTATGTATAATGTACTGAGAATCCAGTGGGGTGTACTCTCTTACGCTGAGCGCTGTATATATAATGTACTGAGAATACAGGGGGGTGTACTCACTTATGCTGAGCGCTGTATATATAATGTACTGAGAATACAGGGGGGTGTACTCACTTATGCTGAGCGCTGTATATATAATGTACTGAGACTACAGGGGGTGTACTCACTTACGCTGAGCGCTGTATATATAATTTTCTGAGAATACAGGGGGTGTACTCTCCTATGCTGAGCGCTGTATGTATAATGTACTGAGAATAATACAGGGGGGTGTACTCACTTACGCTGAGCGCTGTATATATAATGTACTGAGAATACAGGGGGGTGTACTCACTTACGCTGAGCGCTGTATATATAATGTACTGAGAATACAGGGGGTGTACTCACTTATGCTGAGCGCTGTATATATAATGTACTGAGAATACAGGGGGTGTACTCACTTATGCTGAGCCCTGTATATATAATGTACTGAGAATACAGGGGGGTGTACTCACTTATGCTGAGCGCTGTATGTATAATGTACTGAGAATACAGGGGTGTACTCACTTATGCTGAGCGCTGTATATATAATGTACTGAGAATACAGGGGGTGTACTCACTTATGCTGAGCCCTGTATATATAATGTACTGAGAATACAGGGGGGTGTACTCACTGATGCTGAGCGCTGTATGTATAATGTACTGAGAATACAGGGGTGTACTCACTTATGCTGAGTGCTGTATATATAATGTACTGAGAATACAGGGGGGTGTACTCACTTACGCTGAGTCCTGTATATATAATGTACTGAGAATACAAGGGGTGTACTCACTTATGCTGAGCGCTGTATGTACAATGTACTGAGAATACAGGGGGTGTACTCACTTATGCTGAGCGCTGTATGTATAATGTACTGAGAATACAGTGGGGTGTACTCACTTATGCTGAGCGCTGTATGTATAATGTACTGAGAATACAGTGGGGTGTACTCTCTTACGCTGAGCGCTGTATATATAATATACTGAGAATACAGGGGGGTATACTCACGCTGAGCGCTGTACATATAATGTACTGAGAATATAGGGGGGTGTACTCACTTATGCTGAGCGCTGTATGTATAATGTACTGAGAATACAGTGGGGTGTACTCTCTTACGCTGAGCGCTGTATATATAATATACTGAGAATACAGGGGGGTATACTCACGCTGAGCGCTGTATATATAATGTACTGAGAATACAGGGGGGTGTACTCACTTATGCTGAGCACTGTATGTATAATGTACTGAGAATACAGGGTGGTGTACTCACTTACGCTGAGCACTGTATGTATAACGTACTGAGAATACAGTGGGGTGTACTCACTTACGCTGAACGCTGTATATATAATGTACTGAGAATACAGGGGGGTGTACTAACTTACGCTGAGCGCTGTATATATAATGTACTGAGAATACAGGGGGTGTAGTCACTTATGCTGAGCACTGTATGTATAACGTACTGAGAATACAGGGGGGTGTACTCACTTACGCTGAACGCTGTATATATAATGTACTGAGAATACAGCGGGGTGTACTCACTTACGCTGAGCGCTGTATATATAATGTACTGAGAATACAGGGGGTGTACTCACTTACGCTGAGCACTGTATGTATAACGTACTGAGAATACAGGGGGGTGTACTCACTTACGCTGAACGCTGTATATATAATGTACTGAGAATACAGGGGGGTGTACTCACTTACGCTGAGCGCTGTATATATAATGTACTGAGAATACAGGGGGGGTGTACTCACTTACGCTGAGCGCTGTATATATAATGTACTGAGAATACAGAGGGTGTACTCACTTACGCTGAACGCTGTATATATAATGTACTGAGAATACAGGGGGGTGTACTCACTTACGCTGAGCGCTGTATATATAATGTACTGAGAATACAGTGGGGTGTACGCACTTACGCTGAACGCTGTATATATAATGTTCTGAGAATACAGGGGGTGTACTCACTTACGCTGAGCGCTGTATATATAATGTACTGAGAATACAGGGGGTGTACTCACTTATGCAGAGCGCTGTATATATAATGTACTGAGAATACAGAGGGTGTACTCACTTACGCTGAGCGCTGTATATATAATGTACTGAGAATACAGGGGGGTGTACTCACTTACGCTGAGCGCTGTATATATAATGTACTGAGAATACAGGGGGTGTACTCACTTATGCTGAGCCCTGTATATATAATGTACTGAGAATACAGGGGGTGTACTCACTTATGCTGAGCCCTGTATATATAATGTACTGAGAATACAGGGGGTGTACTCACTTACGCTGAGCGCTGTATATATAATGTACTGAGAATACAGGGGGGTGTACTCACTTACGCTGAGCGCTGTATGTACAATGTACTGAGAATACAGTGGGGTGTACTCACTTACGCAGAGCACTGTATGTATAATGTACTGAGAATACAGGGGGGTGTACTCTCTTACGCTGAGCGCTGTATATATAATGTACTGAGAATACAGGGGGGTGTACTCACTTATGCTGAGCGCTGTATGTATAATGTACTGAGAATACAGTGGGGTGTACTCTCTTACGCTGAGCGCTGTATATATAATGTACTGAGAATACAGGGGGTGTACTCACTTTTGCTGACTGCTGTATATATAATGTACTGATAAAACAGGGGGGTGTACTCACTTACGCTGAGCGCTATATACTACATATATAATGTACTGAGAATACAGGGGGGTATACTCACGCTGAGCGCTGTATATATAATGTACTGAGAATACAGGGGGGTGTACTCACTTACGCTGAGCACTGTATGTATTACGTACTGAGAATACAGGGGGGTGTACTCACTTACGCTGAGCGCTGTATATATAATGTACTGAGAATACAGGGGGGTGTACTCACTTACGCTGAGCGCTGTATATATAATGTACTAAGAATATAGGGGGTATACTCACTTACGCAGAGCGCTGTATGTATAACGTACTGAGAATACAGGGGGTGTACTCACTTACGCAGAGCTCTGTATGTATAATGTACTGAGAATACAGGGGGTGTACTCACTTACGCATAGCACTGTATGTATAATGTAATGAGAATACAGGGGGGTGTACTCACTTACACTGAGCACTGTATGTATAACGTACTGAGAATACAGTGGGGTGTACTCACTTACGCTGAGCGCTGTATGTTTAATGTACTGAGAATACAGTGGGGTGTACTCTCTTACGCTGAACGCTGTATATATAATGTACTGAGAATACCGGGGGTGTACTCACTTACGCTGAACGCTGTATATATAATGTACTGAGAATACAGTGGGGTGTACTCACTTACGCTGAACGCTGTATATATAATGTACTGAGAATACAGGGGGTGTACTCACTTATGCTGAGCACTGTATGTATAACGTACTGAGAATACAGGGGGTGTACTCACTTACGCAGAGCTCTGTATGTATAATGTACTGAGAATACAGGGGGTGTACTCACTTACGCATAGCACTGTATGTATAATGTAATGAGAATACAGGGGGGTGTACTCACTTACACTGAGCACTGTATGTATAACGTACTGAGAATACAGTGGGGTGTACTCACTTACGCTGAGCGCTGTATGTTTAATGTACTGAGAATACAGTGGGGTGTACTCTCTTACGCTGAACGCTGTATATATAATGTACTGAGAATACAGGGGGTGTACTCACTTACGCTGAACGCTGTATATATAATGTACTGAGAATACAGTGGGGTGTACTCACTTACGCTGAACGCTGTATATATAATGTACTGAGAATACAGGGGGTGTACTCACTTATGCTGAGCACTGTATGTATAACGTACTGAGAATACAGGGGGTGTACTCACTTATGCTGAGCACTGTATGTATAACGTCCTGAGAATACAGGGGTGTACTCACTTATGCTGAGCGCTGTATATATAATGTACTGAGAATACAGGGGGTGTACTCACTTATGCTGAGCACTGTATGTATAATGTCCTGAGAATACAGGGGTGTACTCACTTATGCTGAGCGCTGTATATATAGTGTACTGAGAATACAGGGGGTGTACTCACTTATGCTGAGCACTGTATGTATAACGTACTGAGAATACAGGGGGTGTACTCACTTATGCTGAGCACTGTATGTATAACGTCCTGAGAATACAGGGGTGTACTCACTTATGCTGAGCGCTGTATATATAATGTACTGAGAATACAGGGGGTGTACTCACTTATTCTGAGCACTGTATGTATAATGTACTGAGAATACAGGGGGGTGTACTCACCTACGCTGAGCGCTGTATATATAATGTACTGAGAATACAGGGGGTGTACTCACTTACGCTGAGCGCTGTATATATAATCTACTGAGAATACAGGGGGTGTACTGACTTATGCTGAGCGCTGTATGTATAATGTACTGAGAATACAGGGGGTGTACTGACTTATGCTGAGCGCTGTATGTATAATGTACTGAGAATACAGGGGGGTGTACTCACGCTGAGGCTGTATATATAATGTACTGAGAATACAGGGGGGTGTACTCACTTACGCTGAGCGCTGTATATATAATGTACTGAGAATACAGGGGGTGTACTCACTTATGCTGAGCGCTGTATATATAATGTACTGAGAATACAGGGGGTGTACTCACTTACGCTGAGCGCTGTATGTATAATGTACTGAGAATACAGGGGTGTACTCACTTACGCAGAGCAGTGTATGTATAACGTACTGAGAATACAGGGGGGGTGTACTCACTTACGCTGAGCGCTGTATATATAATGTACTGAGAATACAGGGGGTGTAGTCACTTACGCTGAGCGCTGTATATATAATGTACTGAGAATACAGGGGGTGTACTCACTGATGCTGAGCACTGTATATATAATGTACTGAGAATACAGGGGGTGTACTCACTTACGCTGAACGCTGTATATATAATGTACTGAGAATTTAGGGGGTGTACTCACTTTTGCTGAGCGCTGTATGTATAATGTACTGAGAATACAGGGGTGTACTCACTTATGCTGAGCGCTGTATATATAATGTACTGAGAATACAGGGGGGTGTACTCACTTATGCTGAGCGCTGTATGTATAATGTACTGAGAATTCAGGGGGGTGTACTCACTTATGCTGAGCGCTGTATGTACAGTTATATGAAAAAGTTTGGGCACCCCTATTAATCTTAAGCTTAATGTTTTATAAAAACTGGTGTTTTTGCAACAGCTATTTCAGCTTGATATATGTAATAACTGTTGGACACAGTAATGTTTCTGCCTTCAAATGAGGTTTATTGTACTAACAGAAAATGTGCAATCTGCATTCAAATAAAATTTGACAGGTGCATAAGTATGGGCACCCTTATCATTTTCTTGTTTTAAATACTCCTACCTACTTTTTACTGACTTTTTTTGGTTTTGTAACCTCATTGAGCTTTGAACTTCATAGCCAGGTGTATGCAATCATGATAAAAGCTACTTAAAATGGCCACTTGCAAGTTGTTCTCCTGTTTGAATCTCCTATGAAGAGTGGCATCATGGGCTCCTCAAAACAACTGTCAAATGATCTGAAAACAAAGATTATTCAACATAGTTGTTCAGGGGTAGGATACAAAAAGCTGTCTCAGAGATTTAACCAGTCAATTTCCACTGTGAGGAACATAGTAAGGAAATGTAAGAACACAGGAACAGTTCTTGTTAAGGCCAGAAGTGGCAGGCCAAGAAAAACATCAGAAAAGCAGAAAAGAAGAAAGGTGAGATCAGTCAAGGACAATCCTCAGACCACCTCCAGAGAGCTGCAGCATCAACTTGCTGCAGATGGTGTCACTGTGCATCGGTCAACTATACAACTCACTTTGCACAAGGAGAAGCTGTATGGGAGAGTGATGCGAAAGAAGCCGTTTCTGCAAGCACGCCACAAACAGAGTCGGCTGAGGTATGCAAAAGCACATTTGGAGAAGCCAATTTCTTTTTGGAAGAAGGTCCTGTGGACTGATGAAACCAAGATTGAGTTGTTTGGTCATACAAAAAGGCGTTATGCATGGTGGCTAAAAAACACAGCATTCCAAGAAAAACACTTGCTACCCACAGTAAAATTTGGTGGAGGTTCCATCATGCTTTGGGGCTGTGTGGCCAATGCCGGCACCAGGAATCTTGTTAAAGTTGAGGGACGCATGGATTCCACTAAGTATCGGCAGATTCTTGACAATAATGTTCAAGAATCAGTGATAAAGTTGAAGTTACGCAGGGGATGAATCTCTCAGCAAGACAATGATCCAAAACACCGCTCCAAATCTACTCAGGCATTCATGCAGAGGAACAATTACAATGTTCTGGAATGGCCATCCCAGTCCCCAGACCTGAATATCATTGAAAATCTGTGGGATCATTTGAAGAGGGCTGTCCATGCTCGGCGACCATCAAACTTAACTGAACTGGAATTGTTTTGTAAAGAGGAATGGTCAAAAATACCTTCATCCAGGATCCAGGAACTCATTAAAAGCTACAGGAAGCGACTAGAGGCTGTTACTTTTGCAAAAGGAGGATCTACTAAATATTAATGTCACTTTTCTGGTGAGGTGCCCATACTTATACACCTGTCAAATTTTGTTTGAATGCAGATTGCACATTTTCTGTTAGTACAATAAACCTCATTTCAAGGCAGAAACATTACTGTGTCCAACAGTTATTACATATATCAAACTGAAATAGCTGTTGCAAAACACCAATTTTTATAAAACAATAAGCTTAAGATTAATAGGGGTGCCAAACTTTTTCATATAACTGTATAATGTACTGAGAATACAGGGGTGTACTCACTTATGCTGAGCGCTGTATGTTTAATGTACTGAGAATACAGTGGGGTGTACTCACTTACGCAGAGCACTGTACGTATAATGTACTGAGAATACAGGGGGTGTACTCACTTACGCTGAACGCTGTATATATAATGTACTGAGAATACAGGGGGTGTACTCACTTATGCTGAGCGCTGTATGTATAATGTACTGAGAATCCAGTGGGGTGTACTCTCTTACGCTGAGCGCTGTATATATAATGTACTGAGAATACAGGGGGGTGTACTCACTTATGCTGAGCGCTGTATATATAATGTACTGAGAATACAGGGGGTGTACTCACTTATGCTGAGCCCTGTATATATAATGTACTGAGAATACAGGGGGGTGTACTCACTTACGCTGAGCGCTGTATATATAATGTACTGAGAATACAGGGGGTGTACTCACTTATGCTGAGCCCTGTATATATAATGTACTGAGAATACAGGGGGGTGTACTCACTTATGCTGAGCGCTGTATATATAATGTACTGAGAATACAGGGGGTGTACTCACTTATGCTGAGCGCTGTATATATAATGTACTGAGAATACAGGGGGTGTACTCACTTATGCTGAGCCCTGTATATATAATGTACTGAGAATACAGGGGGGTGTACTCACTTATGCTGAGCGCTGTATATATAATGTACTGAGAATACAGGGGGTGTACTCACTTACGCTCAGCGCTGTATATATAATGTACTGAGAATACAGGGGGTGTACTCACTTATGCTGAGCGCTGTATGTATAATGTACTGAGAATACAGGGGGGTGTACTCACTTACGCTGAGCGCTGTATATATAATGTACTGAGAATACAGGGGGGTGTACTCACTTACGCTGAGCGCTGTATATATAATGTACTGAGAATACAGGGGGTGTACTCACTTATGCTGAGCGCTGTATATATAGTGTACTGAGAATACAGGGGGTGTACTCACTTATACTGAGCGCTGTATATATAATGTACTGAGAATACAGGGGTTGTACTCACTTATGCTGAGCCCTGTATATATAATGTACTGAGAATACAGTGGGGTGTACTCACTTATGCTGAGCGATGCATGTATAATGTACTGAGAATACAGGGGTGTACTCACTTATGCTGAGCGCTGTATATATAATGTACTGAGAATACAGGGGGTGTACTCACTTATGCTGAGCCCTGTATATATAATGTACTGAGAATACAGGGGGGTGTACTCACTTATGCTGAGCGCTGTATGTATAATGTACTGAGAATGCACGGGTGTACTCACTTATGCTGAGCGCTGTATATATAATGTACTGAGAATACAGGGGGGTGTACTCACTTACGCTGAGCGCTGTATATATAATGTACTGAGAATACAGGGGTTGTACTCACTTATGCTGAGCGCTGTATATATAATGTACTGAGAATACAGGGGGTGTACTCACTTATGCTGAGCCCTGTATATATAATGTACTGAGAATACAGGGGGGTGTACTCACTTATGCTGAGCGCTGTATGTATAATGTACTGAGAATGCACGGGTGTACTCACTTATGCTGAGCGCTGTATATATAATGTACTGAGAATACAGGGGGGTGTACTCACTTACGCTGAGCGCTGTATATATAATGTACTGAGAATACAGGGGTTGTACTCACTTATGCTGAGCGCTGTATATATAATGTACTGAGAATACAGGGGGTGTACTCACTTATGCTGAGCCCTGTATATATAATGTACTGAGAATACAGGAGGGTGTACTCACTTATGCTGAACGCTGTATGTATAATGTACTGAGAATACAGGGGGGTGTACTCACTTATGCTGAGCGCTGTATATATAATGTACTGAGAATAAAGGGGGTGTACTCACTTACGCTGAGCGCTGTATATATAATGTACTGAGAATACAGGGAGGTGTACTCACTTACGCTGAGCGCTGTATATATAATGTACTGAGAATACAGGGAGGTGTACTCACTTATGCTGAACGCTGTATGTATAATGTACTGAGAATACAGGGGGGTGTACTCACTTACGCTGAGCGCTGTATATATAATGTACTGAGAATAAAGGGGGTGTACTCACTTACGCTGAGCTCTGTATATATAATGTACAGAGAATACAGGGGGGTGTACTCACTTATGCTGAGCGCTGTATGTATAATGTACTGAGAATACAGGGGTGTACTCACTTATGCTGAGCGCTGTATGTTTAATGTACTGAGAATACAGGGGGTGTACTCACTTATGCTGAGCGCTGTATATATAATGTACTGAGAATACAGGGGGTGTACTCACTTATGCTGAGCCCTGTATATATAATGTACTGAGAATACAGGGGGGTGTACTCACTTATGCTGAGCGCTGTATGTATAATGTACTGAGAATACAGGGGTGTACTCACTTACGCTGAGCGCTGTATGTATAATGTACTGAGAATACAGGGGGGTGTACTCACTTACGCTGAACGCTGTATATATAATGTGCTGAGAATAAAGGGGGTGTACTCACTTACGCTGAGCGCTGTATATATAATGTACTGAGAATAAAGGGGGTGTACTCACTTACGCTGAGCGCTGTATAAATAATGTACTGAGAATAAAGGGGGTGTACTCACTTACGCTGAACGCTGTATATATAATGTACTGAGAATAAAGGGGGTGTACTCACTTACGCTGAGCGCTGTTTATTTAATGTACTGAGAATACAGGGGGGTGTACTCACTTATGCTGAGCGCTGTATGTATAATGTACTGAGAATACAGGGGTGTACTCACTTATGCTGAGCGCTGTATGTTTAATGTACTGAGAATACAGTGGGGTGTACTCACGCAGAGCACTGTATGTATAATGTACTGAGAATACAGGGGGTGTGCTCACTTACGCTGAACGCTGTATATATAATGTACTGAGAATACAGGGGGTGTACTCACTTATGCTGAGCGCTGTATGTATAATGTACTGAGAATCCAGTGGGGTGTACTCTCTTACACTGAGCGCTGTATATATAATGTACTGAGAATACAGGGGGGTGTATTCACTTATGCTGAGCGCTGTATATATAATGTACTGAGAATACAGGGGGTGTACTCACTTATGCTGAGCCCTGTATATATAATGTACTGAGAATACAGGGGGGTGTACTCACTTATGCTGAGCGCTGTATATATAATGTACTGAGACTACAGGGGGTGTACTCACTTACGCTGAGCGCTGAATATATAATGTACTGAGAATACAGGGGTGTACTCACTTACGCTGAACGCTGTATATATAATGTACTGAGAATACAGGGGGTGTACTCACTTACGCTGAACGCTGTATATATAATGTACTGAGAATACAGGGGGGTGTACTCACTTACGCTGAGCCCTGTATATATAATGTACTGAGAATACAGGGGGGTGTACTCACTTATGCTGAGCGCTGTATATATAATGTACTGAGAATACAGGGGTGTACTCACTTATGCTGAGCGCTGTATATATAATGTACTGAGAATACAGGGGGTGTACTCACTTATGCTGAGCGCTGTATATATAATGTACTGAGAATACAGGGGGTGTACTCACTTATGCTGAGCCCTGTATATTTAATGTACTGAGAATAGAGGGGGGTGTACTCACTTATGCTGAACGCTGCATGTATAATGTACTGAGAATACAGGGGGTGTAGTCACTTACGCTGAGCGCTGTATATATAATGTACTGAGAATACAGGGGTGTACTCACTTATGCTGAGCGCTGTATATATAATGTACTGAGAATACAGGGGGTGTACTCACTTATGCTGAGCGCTGTATATATAGTGTACTGAGAATAAAGGGGGTGTACTCACTTACGCTGAGCGCTGTATATATAATGTACTGAGAATACAGGGGGGTGTACTCACTTATGCTGAGCGCTGTATGTATAATGTACTGAGAATACAGTGGTGTACTCACTTATGCTGAGCGCTGTATATATAATGTACTGAGAATACAGGGGGTGTACTCACTTATGCTGAGCCCTGTATATATAATGTACTGAGAATACAGGGGGGTGTACTCACTTATGCTGAGCGCTGTATGTATAATGTACTGAGAATACACGGGTGTACTCACTTATGCTGAGCGCTGTATATATAATGTACTGAGAATACAGGGGGGTGTACTCACTTACGCTGAGCGCTGTATATATAATGTACTGAGAATACAGGGGGTGTACTCACTTATGCTGAGCGCTGTATATATAATGTACTGAGAATACAGGAGGGTGTACTCACTTATGCTGAACGCTGTATGTATAATGTACTGAGAATAAAGGGGGGTGTACTCACTTATGCTGAGCGCTGTATATATAATGTACTGAGAATAAAGGGGGTGTATTCACTTACGCTGAGCGCTATATACTATATATATAATGTACTGAGAATACAGGGGGTGTACTCACGCTGAGCGCTGTATATATAATGTACTGAGAATACAGGGGGGTGTACTCACTTACGCAGAGCACTGTATGTATAATATACTGAGAATACAGGGGGTGTACTCACTTACGCTGAACGCTGTATATATAATGTACTGAGAATACAGGGGGTGTACTCACTTACGCTGAACGCTGTATATATAATGTACTGAGAATACAGGGGGGTGTACTCACTTACGCTGAGCCCTGTATATATAATGTACTGAGAATACAGGGGGGTGTACTCACTTATGCTGAGCGCTGTATATATAATGTACTGAGAATACAGGGGGTGTACTCACTTACGCTGAGCGCTGTATATATAATGTACTGAGAATACAGGGGGTGTACTCACTCATGCTGAGCGCTGTATGTATAATGTACTGAGAATAGAGGGGGGTGTACTCACTTATGCTGAGCGCTGTATGTATAATGTATTGAGAATACAGGGGGTGTACTCACTTACGCTGAGCGCTGTATATATAATGTACTGAGAATAGAGGGGGGTGTACTCACTTACGCTGAGCGCTGTATATATAATGTACTGAGAATACAGGGGGTGTACTCACTTACGCTGAGCGCTGTATATATAATGTACTGAGAATACAGGGGTGTACTCACTTATGCTGAGCGCTGTATATATAATGTACTGAGAATACAGGGGGTGTACTCACTTATGCTGAGCGCTGTATATATAATGTACTGAGAATACAGGGGGTGTACTCACTTATGCTGAGCCCTGTATATATAATGTACTGAGAATACAGGGGGGTGTACTCACTTATGCTGAGCGCTGTATGTATAATGTACTGAGAATACAGGGGTGTACTCACTTATGCTGAGCGCTGTATATCTAATGTACTGAGAATACAGGGGGTGTACTCACTTATGCTGAGCCCTGTATATATAATGTACTGAGAATACAGGGGGGTGTACTCACTTATGCTGAGCGCTGTATGGATAATGTACTGAGAATACACGGGTGTACTCACTTATGCTGAGCGCTGTATATATAATGTACTGAGAATACAGGGGGGTGTACTCACTTACGCTGAGCGCTGTATATATAATGTACTGAGAATACAGGAGGGTGTACTCACTTATGCTGAACGCTGTATGTATAATGTACTGAGAATACAGGGGGGTGTACTCACTTATGCTGAGCGCTGTATATATAATGTACTGAGAATAAAGGGGGTGTACTCACTTACGCTGAGAGCTGTATGTATAATGTACTGAGAATACAGGGGGTGTACTCACTTACGCTGAACGCTGTATATATAATGTACTGAGAATACAGGGGGTGTACTCACTTACGCTGAGCACTGTATGTATAATGTACTGAGAATACAGGGGGGTGTACTCACTTACGCTGAACGCTGTATATATAATGTACTGAGAAAAAAGGGAGTGTACTCACTTACGCTGAGCGCTGTATATATAATGTACTGAGAATAAAGGGGGTGTACTCACTTACGCTGAGCGCTGTAAATATAATGTACTGAGAATACAGGGGGGTGTACTCACTTACGCTGAGCGCTGTATATATATGTACTGAGAATACAGTGGGGTGTACTCACGCTGAACGCTGTATATATAATGTACTGAGAATAAAGGGGGTGTACTCACTTACGCTGAGCGCTGTATATATAATGTACTGAGAATACATGGGAGTGTACTCACTTACGCTGAGCGCTGTATATATAATGTACTGAGAATACAGGGGGTGTACTCACTTATGCTGAACGCTGTATATATAATGTACTGAGAATACAGGGGGGTGTACTCACTTATGCTGAGCGCTGTATGTATAATGTACTGAGAATACAGGGGGGTGTACTCACTTATGCTGAGCGCTGTATATATAATGTACTGAGAATACAGGGGTGTACTCACTTATGCTGAGCGCTGTATATATAATGTACTGAGAATACAGGGGGTGTACTCACTTATGCTGAGCCCTGTATATTTAATGTACTGAGAATACAGGAGGGTGTACTCACTTATGCTGAACGCTGTATGTATAATGTACTGAGAATACAGGGGGTGTACTCACTTATGCTGAGCGCTGTATGTATAATGTACTGAGAATACAGGGGGGTGTACTCACTTACGCTGAGCGCTGTATATATAATGTACTGAAAATACAGGGGGGTGTACTCACGCTGAGCGCTGTATATATAATGTACTGAGAATACAGGGGGTGTATTCACTTATGCTGAGCCCTGTATATATAATGTACTGAGAATACAGGGGGGTGTACTCACTTATGCTGAGCGCTGTATATATAATGTACTGAGAATACAGGGGGTGTACTCACTTACGCTGAGCGCTGTATATATAATGTACTGAGAATACAGGGGGTGTACTCACTTATGCTGAGCGCTGTATGTATAATGTACTGAGAATAGAGGGGGGTGTACTCACTTACGCTGAGCGCTGTATATATAATGTACTGAGAATACAGGGGGTGTACTCACTTACGCTGAGCGCTGTATATATAATGTACTGAGAATACAGGGGGTGTACTCACTTACGCTGAGCGCTGTATGTTTAATGTACTGAGAATACAGTGGGGTGTACTCACTTACGCTGAACGCTGTATATATAATGTACTGAGAATAAAGGGGGTGTACTCACTTACGCTGAGCGCTGAATATATAATGTACTGAGAATACAGGGGTGTACTCACTTATGCTGAACGCTGTATGTTTAATGTACTGAGAATACAGTGGGGTGTACTCACTTACGCAGAGCACTGTATGTATAATATACTGAGAATACAGGGGGTGTACTCACTTACGCTGAACGCTGTATATATAATGTACTGAGAATACAGGGGGTGTAATCACTTACGCTGAACGCTGTATATATAATGTACTGAGAATACAGGGGGGTGTACTCACTTACGCTGAGCCCTGTATATATAATGTACTGAGAATACAGGGGGGTGTACTCACTTATGCTGAGCGCTGTATATATAATGTACTGAGAATACAGGGGGTGTACTCACTTGCGCTGAACGCTGTATATATAATGTACTGAGAATACATGGGGGTCTACTCACTCATGCTGAGCGCTGTATGTATAATGTACTGAGAATAGAGGGGGGTGTACTCACTTATGCTGAGCGCTGTATGTATAATGTATTGAGAATACAGGGGGTGTACTCACTTACGCTGAGCGCTGTATATATAATGTACTGAGAATAGAGGGGGGTGTACTCACTTATGCTGAGCGCTGTATGTATAATGTATTGAGAATACAGGGGGTGTACTCACTTACGCTGAGCGCTGTATATATAATGTACTGAGAATAGAGGGGGGTGTACTCACTTACGCTGAGCGCTGTATATATAATGTACTGAGAATACAGGGGGTGTACTCACTTACGCTGAGCGCTGTATATATAATGTACTGAGAATACAGGGGTGTACTCACTTATGCTGAGCGCTGTATATATAATGTACTGAGAATACAGGGGGTGTACTCACTTATGCTGAGCGCTGTATATATAATGTACTGAGAATACAGGGGGTGTACTCACTTATGCTGAGCCCTGTATATATAATGTACTGAGAATACAGGGGGGTGTACTCACTTATGCTGAGCGCTGTATGTATAATGTACTGAGAATACAGGGGTGTACTCACTTATGCTGAGCGCTGTATATCTAATGTACTGAGAATACAGGGGGTGTACTCATTTATGCTGAGCCCTGTATATATAATGTACTGAGAATACAGGGGGGTGTACTAACTTATGCTGAGCGCTGTATGGATAATGTACTGAGAATACACGGGTGTACTCACTTATGCTGAGCGCTGTATATATAATGTACTGAGAATACAGGGGGGTGTACTCACTTACGCTGAGCGCTGTATATATAATGTACTGAGAATACAGGGGGTGTACTCACTTATGCTGAGCGCTGTATATATAATGTACTGAGAATACAGGAGGGTGTACTCACTTATGCTGAACGCTGTATGTATAATGTACTGAGAATACAGGGGGGTGTACTCACTTATGCTGAGCGCTGTATATATAATGTACTGAGAATAAAGGGGGTGTACTCACTTACGCTGAGAGCTGTATGTATAATGTACTGAGAATACAGGGGGTGTACTCACTTACGCTGAACGCTGTATATATAATGTACTGAGAATACAGGGGGTGTACTCACTTACGCTGAGCACTGTATGTATAATGTACTGAGAATACAGGGGGGTGTACTCACTTACGCTGAACGCTGTATATATAATGTACTGAGAAAAAAGGGGGTGTACTCACTTACGCTGAGCGCTGTATATATAATGTACTGAGAATAAAGGGGGTGTACTCACTTACGCTGAGCGCTGTAAATATAATGTACTGAGAATACAGGGGGGTGTACTCACTTACGCTGAGCGCTGTATATATATGTACTGAGAATACAGTGGGGTGTACTCACGCTGAACGCTGTATATATAATGTACTGAGAATAAAGGGGGTGTACTCACTTACGCTGAGCGCTGTATATATAATGTACTGAGAATACATGGGGGTGTACTCACTTACGCTGAGCGCTGTATATATAATGTACTGAGAATACAGGGGGTGTACTCACTTATGCTGAACGCTGTATATATAATGTACTGAGAATACAGGGGGGTGTACTCACTTATGCTGAGCGCTGTATGTATAATGTACTGAGAATACAGGGGGGTGTACTCACTTATGCTGAGCGCTGTATATATAATGTACTGAGAATACAGGGGTGTACTCACTTATGCTGAGCGCTGTATATATAATGTACTGAGAATACAGGGGGTGTACTCACTTATGCTTAGCCCTGTATATTTAATGTACTGAGAATACAGGAGGGTGTACTCACTTATGCTGAACGCTGTATGTATAATGTACTGAGAATACAGGGGGTGTACTCACTTATGCTGAGCGCTGTATGTATAATGTACTGAGAATACAGGGGGGTGTACTCACTTACGCTGAGCGCTGTATATATAATGTACTGAGAATACAGGGGGGGTGTACTCACGCTGAGCGCTGTATATATAATGTACTGAGAATACAGGGGGTGTATTCACTTATGCTGAGCCCTGTTTATATAATGTACTGAGAATACAGGGGGGTGTACTCACTTATGCTGAGCGCTGTATATATAATGTACTGAGAATACAGGGGGTGTACTCACTTACGCTGAGCGCTGTATATATAATGTACTGAGAATACAGGGGGTGTACTCACTTATGCTGAGCGCTGTATGTATAATGTACTGAGAATAGAGGGGGGTGTACTCACTTACGCTGAGCGCTGTATGTATAATGTACTGAGAATAGAGGGGGGTGTACTCACTTACGCTGAGCGCTGTATATATAATGTACTGAGAATACAGGGGGTGTACTCACTTACGCTGAGCGCTGTATATATAATGTACTGAGAATACAGGGGTGTACTCACTTATGCTGAGCGCTGTATATATAATGTACTGAGAATACAGGGGGTGTACTCACTTATGCTGAGCGCTGTATATATAATGTACTGAGAATACAGGGGGTGTACTCACTTATGCTGAGCCCTGTATATATAATGTACTGAGAATACAGGGGGGTGTACTCACTTATGCTGAGCGCTGTATGTATAATGTACTGAGAATACAGGGGTGTACTCACTTATGCTGAGCGCTGTATATATAATGTACTGAGAATACAGGGGGTGTACTCACTTATGCTGAGCCCTGTATATATAATGTACTGAGAATACAGGGGGGTGTACTCACTTATGCTGAGCGCTGTATGTATAATGTACTGAGAATACACGGGTGTACTCACTTATGCTGAGCGCTGTATATATAATGTACTGAGAATACAGGGGGGTGTACTCACTTACGCTGAGCGCTGTATATATAATGTACTGAGAATACAGGGGGTGTACTCACTTATGCTGACCGCTGTATATATAATGTACTGAGAATACAGGAGGGTGTACTCACTTATGCTGAACGCTGTATGTATAATGTACTGAGAATACAGGGGCGTGTACTCACTTATGCTGAGCGCTGTATATATAATGTACTGAGAATAAAGGGGGTGTACTCACTTACGCTGAGCGCTGTATATATAATGTACTGAGAATACAGGGAGGTGTACTCACGCTGAGCGCTGTATGTTTAATGTACTGAGAATACAGTCGGGTGTACTCACTTACGCTGAGCGCTGTATATATAATGTACTGAGAATAAAGGGGGTGTACTCAGTTACGCTGAGCTCTTTATATATAATGTACAGAGAATACAGGGGGGTGTACTCACTTATGCTGAGAGCTGTATGTATAATGTACTGAGAATACAGGGGTGTACTCACTTATGCTGAGCGCTGTATGTTTAATGTACTGAGAATACAGTGGGGTGTACTCACTTACGCAGAGCACTGTATGAATAATGTACTGAGAATACAGGGGGTGTACTCACTTACGCTGAACGCTGTATATATAATGTACTGAGAATACAGGGGGGTGTACTCACTTACGCTGAGCGCTGTATATATAATGTACTGAGAATACAGGGGGTGTACTCACTTATGCTGAGCGCTGTATATATAATGTACTGAGAATACAGGAGGGTGTACTCACTTATGCTGAACGCTGTATGTATAATGTACTGAGAATACAGGGGGGTGTACTCACTTATGCTGAGCGCTGTATATATAATGTACTGAGAATAAAGGGGGTGTACTCACTTACGCTGAGAGCTGTATGTATAATGTACTGAGAATACAGGGGGTGTACTCACTTACGCTGAACGCTGTATATATAATGTACTGAGAATACAGGGGTGTACTCACTTACGCTGAGCACTGTATGTATAATGTACTGAGAATACAGGGGGGTGTACTCACTTACGCTGAACGCTGTATATATAATGTACTGAGAAAAAAGGGGGTGTACTCACTTACGCTGAGCGCTGTATATATAATGTACTGAGAATAAAGGGGGTGTACTCACTTACGCTGAGCGCTGTAAATATAATGTACTGAGAATACAGGGGGGTGTACTCACTTACGCTGAGCGCTGTATATATATGTACTGAGAATACAGTGGGGTGTACTCACGCTGAACGCTGTATATATAATGTACTGAGAATAAAGGGGGTGTACTCACTTACGCTGAGCGCTGTATATATAATGTACTGAGAATACATGGGGGTGTACTCACTTACGCTGAGCGCTGTATATATAATGTACTGAGAATACAGGGGGTGTACTCACTTATGCTGAACGCTGTATATATAATGTACTGAGAATACAGGGGGGTGTACTCACTTATGCTGAGCGCTGTATGTATAATGTACTGAGAATACAGGGGGGTGTACTCACTTATGCTGAGCACTGTATATATAATGTACTGAGAATACAGGGGTGTACTCACTTATGCTGAGCGCTGTATATATAATGTACTGAGAATACAGGGGGTGTACTCACTTATGCTGAGCCCTGTATATTTAATGTACTGAGAATACAGGAGGGTGTACTCACTTATGCTGAACGCTGTATGTATAATGTACTGAGAATACAGGGGGTGTACTCACTTATGCTGAGCGCTGTATGTATAATGTACTGAGAATACAGGGGGGTGTACTCACTTACGCTGAGCGCTGTATATATAATGTACTGAGAATACAGGGGGGTGTACTCACTTATGCTGAGCCCTGTATATATAATGTACTGAGAATACAGGGGGTGTATTCACTTATGCTGAGCCCTGTATATATAATGTACTGAGAATACAGGGGGGTGTACTCACTTATGCTGAGCGCTGTATATATAATGTACTGAGAATACAGGGGGTGTACTCACTTACGCTGAGCGCTGTATATATAATGTACTGAGAATACAGGGGGTGTATTCACTTATGCTGAGCCCTGTATATATAATGTACTGAGAATACAGGGGGGTGTACTCACTTATGCTGAGCGCTGTATATATAATGTACTGAGAATACAGGGGGTGTACTCACTTACGCTGAGCGCTGTATATATAATGTACTGAGAATACAGGGGGTGTACTCACTTATGCTGAGCGCTGTATGTATAATGTACTGAGAATAGAGGGGGGTGTACTCACTTACGCTGAGCGCTGTATATATAATGTACTGAGAATACAGGGGGTGTACTCACTTACGCTGAGCGCTGTATATATAATGTACTGAGAATACAGGGGTGTACTCACTTATGCTGAGCGCTGTATATATAATGTACTGAGAATACAGGGGGTGTACTCACTTATGCTGAGCGCTGTATATATAATGTACTGAGAATACAGGGGGTGTACTCACTTATGCTGAGCCCTGTATATATAATGTACTGAGAATACAGGGGGGTGTACTCACTTATGCTGAGCGCTGTATGTATAATGTACTGAGAATACAGGGGTGTACTCACTTATGCTGAGCGCTGTATATATAATGTACTGAGAATACAGGGGGTGTACTCACTTATGCTGAGCCCTGTATATATAATGTACTGAGAATACAGGGGGGTGTACTCACTTATGCTGAGCGCTGTATGTATAATGTACTGAGAATACACGGGTGTACTCACTTATGCTGAGCGCTGTATATATAATGTACTGAGAATACAGGGGGGTGTACTCACTTACGCTGAGCGCTGTATATATAATGTACTGAGAATACAGGGGGTGTACTCACTTATGCTGAGCGCTGTATATATAATGTACTGAGAATACAGGAGGGTGTACTCACTTATGCTGAACGCTGTATGTATAATGTACTGAGAATACAGGGGCGTGTACTCACTTATGCTGAGCGCTGTATATATAATGTACTGAGAATAAAGGGGGTGTACTCACTTACGCTGAGCGCTGTATATATAATGTACTGAGAATACAGGGAGGTGTACTCACGCTGAGCGCTGTATGTTTAATGTACTGAGAATACAGTCGGGTGTACTCACTTAAGCTGAGCGCTGTATATATAATGTACTGAGAATAAAGGGGGTGTACTCACTTACGCTGAGCTCTGTATATATAATGTACAGAGAATACAGGGGGGTGTACTCACTTATGCTGAGAGCTGTATGTATAATGTACTGAGAATACAGGGGTGTACTCACTTATGCTGAACGCTGTATGTTTAATGTACTGAGAATACAGTGGGGTGTACTCACTTACGCAGAGCACTGTATGAATAATGTACTGAGAATACAGGGGGTGTACTCACTTACGCTGAACGCTGTATATATAATGTACTGAGAATACAGGGGGTGTACTCAGTTACGCTGAGCGCTGTATGTATAATGTACTGAGAATACAGGGGGGTGTGCTCACTTACGCTGAACGCTGTATATATAATGTACTGAGAATAAAGGGGGTGTACTCACTTACGCTGAGCGCTGTATATATAATGTACTGAGAATACAGGGGGGTGTACTCACTTATGCTGAGCGCTGTATATATAATGTACTGAGAATACAGAGGGTGTACTCACGCTGAACGCTGTATATATAATGTACTGAGAATACAGGGGGGTGTACTCACTTACGTTGAGCGCTGTATATATAATGTACTGAGAATACAGGGGGTGTACTCACTTACGCTGAGCGCTGTATATATAATGTACTGAGAATACAGGGGGTGTACTCACTTATGCTGAGCGCTGTATGTATAATGTACTGAGAATACAGTCGGGTGTACTCACTTACGCTGAGCGCTGTATATATAATGTACTGAGAATACAGGGGGGTGTATGCACTTACGCTGAGCGCTGTATGTATAATGTACTGAGAATACAGTGGGGTGTACTCACTTACGCAGAGCACTGTATATATAATGTACTGAGAATACAGGGGGGTGTACTCACTTATGCTGAGCGCTGTATGTATAATGTACTGAGAATACAGGGGGGTGTACTCTTACGCTGAGCGCTGTATATATAATGTACTGAGAATACAGGGGGTGTACTCACTTTTGCTGACTGCTGTATATATAATGTACTGATAAAACAGGGGGGGTGTACTCACTTACGCTGAGCGCTATATAATATATATATAATGTACTGAGAATACAGGGGGTATACTCACGCTGAGCGCTGTATATATAATGTACTGAGAATACAGGGGGGTGTACTCACTTACGCTGAGCACTGTATGTATAACGTACTGAGAATACAGGGGGGTGTACTCACTTACGCTGAACGCTGTATATATAATGTACTGAGAATACAGGGGGGTGTACTCACTTACGCTGAGCGCTGTATATATAATGTACTGAGAATACAGGGGGTGTACTCACTTACGCAGAGCGCTGTATGTATAACGTACTGAGAATACAGGGGGTGTACTCACTTACGCAGAGCTCTGTATGTATAATGTAATGAGAATACAGGGGGGTGTACTCACTTACGCTGAGCACTGTATGTATAACGTACTGAGAATACAGTGGGGTGTACTCACTTACGCTGAGCGCTGTATATATAATGTACTGAGAATACAGGGGGCGTACTCACTTACGCTGAACGCTGTATATATAATGTACTGAGAATACAGTGGGGTGTACTCACTTACGCTGAACGCTGTATATATAATGTACTGAGAATACAGGGGGTGTACTCACTTATGCTAAGCACTGTATATATAATGTACTGAGAATACAGCGGGGTGTACTCACTTATGCTTAGCACTGTATGTATAATGTGCTGAGAATACAGGGGGTGTACTCACTTATGCTGAGCACTGTATGTATAACGTACTGAGAATACAGGGGGGTGTACTCACTTACGCTGAGCGCTGTATATATAATGTACTGAGAATACAGGGGGTGTACTCACTTATGCTGACTGCTGTATATATAATGTACTGAGAATACAGGGGTTGTACTCACTTATGCTGATCCCTGTATATATAATGTACTGAGAATACAGGGGGGTGTACTCACTTATGCTGAGCGCTGTATGTATAATGTACTGAGAATACAGGGGTGTACTCACTTATGCTGAGCTCTGTATATATAATGTACTGAGAATACAGGGGGTGTACTCACTTACGAAGAGCACTGTATGTATAATGTAATGAGAATACAGAGTGTTGTACTCACTTATGCTGAGTGCTGTATGTATAACGTACTGAGAATACAGGGGGTGTACTTACTTATGCTGAGCGCTGTATGTATAACGTACTGAGAATACAGAGGGTGTACTCACTTATCCTGAGCGCTGTATATATAATGTACTGAGAATACAGGGGGTGTACTCACTTATGCTGAGCCCTGTATATATAATGTACTGAGAATACAGGGGGGTGTACTCACTTATGCTGAGCGCTGTATGTATAATGTACTGAGAATACAGGGGTGTACTCACTTATGCTGAGCGCTGTATATATAATGTACTGAGAATAAAGGGGGTGTACTCACTTACGCTGAGCGCTGTATATATAATGTACTGAGAATACAGGGCGGTGTACTCATGCTGAGCGCTGTATATATAATGTACTGAGAATACAGGGGGGGGAAATCACTTACGCTGAGCGCTGTATATATAATGTACTGAGAATACAGTGGGGTGTACTCACTTATGCTGAGCGCTGTATGTATAATGTACTGAGAATACAGGGGGTGTACTCACTTATGCTGAGCACTGTATATATAATGTACTGAGAATAAAGGGGGTGTACTCACTTACGCTGAGCGCTGTATATATAATGTACTGAGAATACAGGGGGGTGTACTCACTTATGCTGAGCGCTGTATGTATAATGTACTGAGAATACAGGGGTGTACTCACTTATGCTGAGTGCTGTATGTTTAATGTACTGAGAATACAGTGGGGTGTACTCACTTACGCAGAGCACTGTATGTATAATGTACTGAGAATACAGGGGGTGTACTCACTTATGCTGAACGCTGTATATATAATGTACTGAGAATACAGGGGGTGTACTCACTTATGCTGAGCGCTGTATGTATAATGTACTGAGAATCCAGTGGGGTGTACTCTCTTACGCTGAGCGCTGTATATATAATGTACTGAGAATACAGGGGGGTGTACTCACTTATGCTGAGCGCTGTGTATATAATGTACTGAGAATACAGGGGGTGTACTCACTTATGCTGAGCCCTGTATATATAATGTACTGAGAATACAGGGGGGTGTGCTCACTTATGCTGAGCGCTGTATATATAATGTACTGAGAATACAGGGGGTGTACTCACTTACGGTGAGCGCTGTATATATAATGTACTGAGAATACAGGGGGTGTACTCACTTCTGCTGAGCGCTGTATGTATAATGTACTGAGAATATAGGGGGGTGTACTCACTTACGCTGAGCGCTGTATATATAATGTACTGAGAATACAGGGGGGTGTACTCACTTATGCTGAGCGCTGTATATATAATATACTGAGAATACAGGGGGTGTACTCACTTATGCTGAGCGCTGTGTATATAATGTACTGAGAATACAGGGGGTGTACTCACTTATGCTGAGCCCTGTATATATAATGTACTGAAAATACAGGGGGGTGTACTCACTTATCCTGAGCGCTGTATATATAATGTACTGAGAATACAGGGGGTGTACTCACTTACGCTGAGCGCTGTATATATAATGTACTGAGAATACAGGGGGGTGTACTCACTTATGCTGAGCGCTGTGTATATAATGTACTGAGAATACAGGGGGTGTACTCACTTACGAAGAGCACTGTATGTATAATGTAATGAGAATACAGAGTGGTGTACTCACTTATGCTGAGTGCTGTATGTATAACGTACTGAGAATACAGGGGGGTGTATGCACTTACGCTGAGCGCTGTATGTATAATGTACTGAGAATACAGTGGGGTGTACTCACTTACGCAGAGCACTGTATATATAATGTACTGAGAATACAGGGGGGTGTACTCACTTATGCTGAGTGCTGTATGTATAATGTACTGAGAATACAGGGGGGTGTACTCTTACGCTGAGCGCTGTATATATAATGTACTGAGAATACAGGGGGTGTACTCACTTTTGCTGACTGCTGTACATATAATGTACTGATAAAACAGGGGGGGTGTACTCACTTACGCTGAGCGCTATATACTATATATATAATGTACTGAGAATACAGGGGGTATACTCACGCTGAGCGCTGTATATATAATGTACTGAGAATACAGGGGGGTGTACTCACTTACGCTGAGCACTGTATGTATAACGTACTGAGAATACAGGGGGGTGTACTCACTTACGCTGAACGCTGTATATATAATGTACTGAGAATACAGGGGGGTGTACTCACTTACGCTGAGCGCTGTATATATAATGTACTGAGAATACAGGGGGTGTACTCACTTACGCAGAGCGCTGTATGTATAACGTACTGAGAATACAGGGGGTGTACTCACTTACGCAGAGCTCTGTATGTATAATGTAATGAGAATACATTGGGGTGTACTCACTTACGCTGAGCACTGTATGTATAACGTACTGAGAATACAGTGGGTTGTACTCACTTACGCTGAGCGCTGTATATATAATGTACTGAGAATACAGGGGGGTGTACTCACTTACGCTGAGCACTGTATGTATAACGTACTGAGAATACAGGGGGGTGTACTCACTTACGCTGAACGCTGTATATATAATGTACTGAGAATACAGGGGGGTGTACTCACTTACGCTGAGCGCTGTATATATAATGTACTGAGAATACAGGGGGTGTACTCACTTACGCAGAGCGCTGTATGTATAACGTACTGAGAATACAGGGGGTGTACTCACTTACGCAGAGCTCTGTATGTATAATGTAATGAGAATACATTGGGGTGTACTCACTTACGCTGAGCACTGTATGTATAACGTACTGAGAATACAGTGGGTTGTACTCACTTACGCTGAGCGCTGTATATATAATGTACTGAGAATACAGGGGGCGTACTCACTTACGCTGAACGCTGTATATATAATGTACTGAGAATACAGTGGGGTGTACTCACTTACGCTGAACGCTGTATATATAATGTACTGAGAATACAGGGGGTGTACTCACTTATGCTAAGCACTGTATATATAATGTACTGAGAATACAGCGGGGTGTACTCACTTATGCTTAGCACTGTATGTATAATGTACTGAGAATACAGGGGGTGTACTCACTTATGCTGAGCACTGTATGTATAACGTACTGAGAATACAGGGGGGTGTACTCACTTACGCTGAGCGCTGTATATATAATGTACTGAGAATACAGTGGGGTTTACTCACTTACGCTGAACGCTGTATATATAATGTACTGAGAATACAGGGGGTGTACTCACTTATGCTGACTGCTGTATATATAATGTACTGAGAATACAGGGGGTGTACTCACTTATGCTGAGCCCTGTATATATAATGTACTGAGAATACAGGGGGGTGTACTCACTGATGCTGAGCGCTGTATGTATAATGTACTGAGAATACAGGGGTGTACTCACTTATGCTGAGCCCTGTATATATAATGTACTGAGAATACAGGGGGTGTACTCACTTACGAAGAGCACTGTACGTATAATGTAATGAGAATACAGAGTGTTGTACTCACTTATGCTGAGTGCTGTATGTATAACGTACTGAGAATACAGGGGGTGTACTTACTTATGCTGAGCGCTGTATGTATAACGTACTGAGAATACAGGGGGTGTACTCACTTATCCTGAGCGCTGTATATATAATGTACTGAGAATACAGGGGGTGTACTCACTTATGCTGAGTGCTGTATATATAATGTACTGAGAATAAAGGGGGTGTACTCACTTACGCTGAGCGCTGTATATATAATGTACTGAGAATACAGGGGGGTGTACTCACTTACGCTGAGCGCTGTATGTTTAATGTACTGAGAATACAGTGGGGTGTACTCACTTATGCTGAGCGCTGTATGTATAATGTACTGAGAATACAGGGGGTGTACTCACTTATGCTGAGCACTGTATATATAATGTACTGAGAATAAAGGGGGTGTACTCACTTACGCTGAGCGCTGTATATATAATGTACTGAGAATACAGGGGGGTGTACTCACTTATGCTGAGCGCTGTATGTATAATGTACTGAGAATACAGGGGTGTACTCACTTATGCTGAGCGCTGTATGTTTAATGTACTGAGAATACAGTGGGGTGTACTCACTTACGCAGAGCACTGTATGTATAATGTACTGAGAATACAGGGGGTGTACTCACTTACGGTGAGCGCTGTATATATAATGTACTGAGAATACAGGGGGTGTACTCACTTCTGCTGAGCGCTGTATGTATAATGTACTGAGAATATAGGGGGGTGTACTCACTTACGCTGAGCGCTGTATATATAATGTACTGAGAATACAGGGTGTGTACTCACTTATGCTGAGCGCTGTATATATAATGTACTGAGAATACAGGGGGTGTACTCACTTATGCTGAGCCGTGTATATATAATGTACTGAAAATACAGGGGGGTGTACTCACTTATCCTGAGCGCTGTATATATAATGTACTGAGAATACAGGGGGTGTACTCACTTACGCTGAGCGCTGTATATATATTGTACTGAGAATACAGGGGGGTGTACTCACTTATGCTGAGCGCTGTATATATAATGTACTGAGAATACAGGGGGTGTACTCACTTACGAAGAGCACTGTATGTATAATGTAATGAGAATACAGAGTGGTGTACTCACTTATGCTGAGTGCTGTATGTATAACGTACTGAGAATAAAGGGGGTGTACTTACTTATGCTGAGCGCTGTATGTATAACGTACTGAGAATACAGGGGGTGTACTCACTTATCCTGAGCGCTGTATATATAATGTACTGAGAATACAGGGGGTGTACTCACTTATGCTGAGCCCTGTATATATAATGTACTGAGAATACAGGGGGGTGTACTCACTTATGCTGAGCGCTGTATGTATAATGTACTGAGAATAAAGGGGTGTACTCACTTATGCTGAGCGCTGTATATATAATGTACTGAGAATAAAGGGGGTGTACTCACTTACGCTGAGCGCTGTATATATAATGTACTGAGAATACAGGGCGGTGTACTCACGCTGAGCGCTGTATATATAATGTACTGAGAATACAGGGGGGTGTACTCACTTACGCTGAGCGCTGTATGTTTAATGTACTGAGAATACAGTGGGGTGTACTCACTTATGCTGAGCGCTGTATGTATAATGTACTGAGAATACAGGGGGTGTACTCACTTATGCTGAGCACTGTATATATAATGTACTGAGAATAAAGGGGGTGTACTCACTTACGCTGAGCGCTGTATATATAATGTACTGAGAATACAGGGGGGTGTACTCACTTATGCTGAGCGCTGTATGTATAATGTACTGAGAATGCAGGGGTGTACTCACTTATGCTGAGCGCTGTATGTTTAATGTACTGAGAATACAGTGGGGTGTACTCACTTACGCAGAGCACTGTATGTATAATGTACTGAGAATACAGGGGGTGTACTCACTTACGCTGAACGCTGTATATATAATGTACTGAGAATACAGGGGGTGTACTCACTTATGCTGAGCGCTGTATGTATAATGTACTGAGAATCCAGAGGGGTGTACTCTCTTACGCTGAGCGCTGTATATATAATGTACTGAGAATACAGGGGGGTGTACTCACTTATGCTGAGCGCTGTATATATAATGTACTGAGAATACAGGGGGTGTACTCACTTATGCTGAGCCCTGTATATATAATGTACTGAGAATACAGGGGGGTGTACTCACTTATGCTGAGCGCTGTATATATAATGTACTGAGAATACAGGGGGTGTACTCACTTACGGTGAGCGCTGTATATATAATGTACTGAGAATACAGGGGGTGTACTCACTTCTGCTGAGCGCTGTATGTATAATGTACTGAGAATATAGGGGGGTGTACTCACTTATCCTGAGCGCTGTATATATAATGTACTGAGAATACAGGGGGGTGTACTCACTTATGCTGAGCGCTGTATGTATAATGTACTGAGAATCCAGTGGGGTGTACTCTCTTACGCTTAGCGCTGTATATATAATGTACTGAGAATACAGGGGGTGTACTCACTTATGCTGAGCGCTGTATGTATAAGGTACTGAGAATACAGGGGGGTGTACTCACTTACGCTGAACGCTGTATATATAATGTACTGAGAATACAGGGGGTGTACTCACTTACGCTGAGCGCTGTATATATAATGTACTGAGAATACAGGGGGTGTACTCACTTACGCAGAGCGCTGTATGTATAACGTACTGAGAATACAGGGGGTGTACTCACTTACGCAGAGCTCTGTATGTATAATGTACTGAGAATACAGGGGGTGTACTCACTTACGCATAGCACTGTATGTATAATGTAATGAGAATAAAGGGGGGTGTACTCACTTACGCTGAGCACTGTATGTATAACGTACTGAGAATACAGTGGGGTGTACTCACTTACGCTGAGCGCTGTATATATAATGTACTGAGAATACAGGGGGCGTACTCACTTACGCTGAACGCTGTATATATAATGTACTGAGAATACAGTGGGGTGTACTCACTTACGCTGAACGCTGTATATATAATGTACTGAGAATACAGGGGGTGTACTCACTTATGCTGAGCACTGTATATATAATGTACTGAGAATACAGGGGGGTGTACTCACTTATGCTGAGCACTGTATGTATAATGTACTGAGAATTCAGGGGGTGTACTCACTTATGCTGAGCACTGTATGTATAACGTACTGAGAATACAGGGGGGTGTACTCACTTACGCTGAGCGCTGTATATATAATGTACTGAGAATACAGTGGGGTTTACTCACTTACGCTGAACGCTGTATATATAATGTACTGAGAATACAGGGGGTGTACTCACTTATGCTGACTGCTGTATATATAATGTACTGAGAATACAGGGGGTGTACTCACTTATGCTGAGCCCTGTATATATAATGTACTGAGAATACAGGGGGGTGTACTCACTTATGCTGATCGCTGTATGTATAATGTACTGAGAATACAGGGGTGTACTCACTTATGCTGAGCCCTGTATATATAATGTACTGAGAATACAGGGGGTGTACTCACTTATGCTGAGCCCTGTATATATAATGTACTGAGAATACAGGGGGTGTACTCACTTATGCTGAGCGCTGTATGTATAACGTACTGAGAATACAGGGGGTGTACTTACTTATGCTGAGCGCTGTATGTATAACGTACTGAGAATATAGGGGGTGTACTCACTTATGCTGAGCGCTGTATATATAATGTACTGAGAATACAGGGGGTGTACTCACTTATGCTGAGCCCTGTATATATAATGTACTGAGAATACAGGGGGGTGTACTCACTTATGCTGAGCGCTGTATGTATAATGTACTGAGAATACAGGGGTGTACTCACTTATGCTGAGCGCTGTATATATAATGTACTGAGAATAAAGGGGGTGTACTCACTTACGCTGAGCGCTGTATATATAATGTACTGAGAATACAGGGGGGTGTACTCACTTACGCTGAGCGCTGTATGTTTAATGTACTGAGAATACAGTGGGGTGTACTCACTTATGCTGAGCGCTGTATGTATAACGTACTGAAAATACAGGGGGGTGTAGTCACTTACGCTGAACGCTGTATATATAATGTACTGAGAATACAGGGGGTGTACTCACGCTGAGCGCTGTATTTATAATGTACTGAGAATACAGGGGGTGTACTCACTTATGCTGAACGCTGTATATATAATGTACTGAGAATACAGGGGGTGTACTCACTTACGCTGAGCGCTGTATAGATAATGTACTGAGAATACAGGGGGTGTACTCACTTATGCTTAGCGCTGTATATATAATGTACTGAGAATACAGAGGATGTACTCACTTACGCTGAACGCTGTATATATAATGTACTGAGAATACAGGGGGGTGTACTCACTTACGCTGAGCGCTGTATATATATGTACTGAGAATACAGTGGGGTGTACTCACTTACGCTGAACGCTGTATATATAATGTACTGAGAATACAGGGGGTGAACTCACTTACCCTGAGCGCTGTATATATAATGTACTGAGAATACAGGGGGTGTACTCACTTATGCTGAGCGCTGTATATATAATGTACTGAGAATACAGAGGGTGTACTCACGCTGAACGCTGTATATATAATGTACTGAGAATACAGGGGGGTGTACTCACTTACGCTGAGCGCTGTATATATAATGTACTGAGAATACAGGGGGTGTACTCACTTACGCTGAGCGCTGTATATATAATGTACTGAGAATACAGGGGGGTGTACTCACTTACGCTGAGCGCTGTATATATAATGTACTGAGAATACAGGGGGGTGTACTCACTTACGCTGAGCGCTGTATGTATAATGTACTGAGAATACAGTGGGGTGTACTCACTTACGCAGAGCACTGTATGTATAATTTACTGAGAATACAGGGGGGTGTACTCACTTATGCTGTGCGCTGTATGTATAATGTACTGAGAATCCAGTGGGGTGTACTCTCTTACGCTGAGCGCTGTGTATATAATGTACTGAGAATACAGGGGGGTGTACTCACTTATGCTTAGCGCTGTATGTATAATGTACTGAGAATACAGTGGGGTGTACTCTCTTACACTGAGCGCTGTATATATAATGTACTGAGAATACAGGGGGTGTACTCACTTTTGCTGACTGTTGTATATATAATGTACTGATAAAACAGGAGGATGTACTCACTTACACTGAGCGCTATATACTATATATATAATGTATTGAGAATACAGGGGGGTATACTCACGCTGAGCGCTGTATGTATAAGGTACTGAGAATACAGGGGGGTGTACTCACTTACGCTGAGCACTGTATGTATAAGGTACTGAGAATACAGGGGGTGTACTCACTTACGCTGAACGCTGAATATATAATGTACTGAGAATACAGGGGGTGTACTCACTTACGCTGAGCGCTGTATATATAATGTACTGAGAAAACAGGGGGTGTACTCACTTACGCAGAGCACTGTATGTATAACGTACTGAGAATACAGTGGGTGTACTCACTTACGCAGAGCTCTGTATGTATAATGTACTGAGAATACAGGGGGTGTACTCACTTACGCATAGCACTGTATGTATAATGTAATGAGAATACAGGGGGGTGTACTCACTTACGCTGAGCACTGTATGTATAACGTACTGAGAATACAGTGGGGTGTACTCACTTACGCTGAGCGCTGTATATATAATGTACTGAGAATACAGGGGGCGTACTCACTTACGCTGAACGCTGTATATATAATGTACTGAGAATACAGTGGGGTGTACTCACTTACGCTGAACGCTGTATATATAATGTACTGAGAATACAGGGGGTGTACTCACTTATGCTGAGCGCTGTATATATAATGTACTGAGAATACAGGGGGGTGTACTCACTTATGCTGAACGCTGTATATATAATGTACTGAGAATACAGGGGGTGTACTCACTTATGCTGAGCGCTGTATATATAATGTACTGAGAATACAGGGGGGTGTACTCACTTATGCTGAGCACTGTATATATAATGTACTGAGAATACAGGGGGGTGTACTCACTTATGCTGAGCACTGTATGTATAATGTACTGAGAATACAGGGGGTGTACTCACTTATGCTGAGCACTGTATGTATAACGTACTGAGAATACAGGGGGGTGTTCTCACTTAGGCTGAGCGCTGTATATATAATGTACTGAGAATACAGTGGGGTTTACTCACTTACGCTGAACGCTGTATATATAATGTACTGAGAATACAGGGGGGTGTACTCACTTATGCTGAGCGCTGTATGTATCATGTACTGAGAATACAGGGGGTGTACTCACTTATGCTGAGCCCTGTATATATAATGTACTGAGAATACAAGGGGGTGTACTCACTTATGCTGAGCGCTGTATCTATCATGTACTGAGAATACAGGGGTGTACTCACTTATGCTGAGCGCTGTATATATAATGTACTGAGAATAAAGGGGGTGTACTCACTTACGCTGAGCGCTGTATATATAATGTACTGAGAATACAGGGGGTGTACTCACTTATGCTGAACGCTGTATATATAATGTACTGAGAATACAGGGGGTGTACTCACTTACGCTGAGCGCTGTATAGATAATGTACTGAGAATACAGGGGGTGTACTCACTTATGCTTAGCGCTGTATATATAATGTACTGAGAATACAGAGGATGTACTCACTTACGCTGAACGCTGTATATATAATGTACTGAGAATACAGGGGGGTGTACTCACTTACGCTGAGCGCTGTATATATATGTACTGAGAATACAGTGGGGTGTACTCACTTACGCTGAACGCTGTATATATAATGTACTGAGAATACAGGGGGTGAACTCACTTACCCTGAGCGCTGTATATATAATGTACTGAGAATACAGGGGGTGTACTCACTTATGCTGAGCGCTGTATATATAATGTACTGAGAATACAGAGGGTGTACTCACGCTGAACGCTGTATATATAATGTACTGAGAATACAGGGGGGTGTACTCACTTACGCTGAGCGCTGTATATATAATGTACTGAGAATACAGGGGGTGTACTCACTTACGCTGAGCGCTGTATATATAATGTACTGAGAATACAGGGGGGTGTACTCACTTACGCTGAGCGCTGTATATATAATGTACTGAGAATACAGGGGGGTGTACTCACTTACGCTGAGCGCTGTATGTATAATGTACTGAGAATACAGTGGGGTGTACTCACTTACGCAGAGCACTGTATGTATAATTTACTGAGAATACAGGGGGGTGTACTCACTTATGCTGTGCGCTGTATGTATAATGTACTGAGAATCCAGTGGGGTGTACTCTCTTACGCTGAGCGCGGTGTATATAATGTACTGAGAATACAGGGGGGTGTACTCACTTATGCTTAGCGCTGTATGTATAATGTACTGAGAATACAGTGGGGTGTACTCTCTTACGCTGAGCGCTGTATATATAATGTACTGAGAATACAGGGGGTGTACTCACTTTTGCTGACTGTTGTATATATAATGTACTGATAAAACAGGGGGGGTGTACTCACTTACACTGAGCGCTATATACTATATATATAATGTATTGAGAATACAGGGGGGTATACTCACGCTGAGCGCTGTATGTATAAGGTACTGAGAATACAGGGGGGTGTACTCACTTACGCTGAGCACTGTATGTATAAGGTACTGAGAATACAGGGGGTGTACTCACTTACGCTGAACGCTGAATATATAATGTACTGAGAATACAGGGGGTGTACTCACTTACGCTGAGCGCTGTATATATAATGTACTGAGAATACAGGGGGTGTACTCACTTACGCAGAGCACTGTATGTATAACGTACTGAGAATACAGGGGGTGTACTCACTTACGCAGAGCTCTGTATGTATAATGTACTGAGAATACAGGGGGTGTACTCACTTACGCATAGCACTGTATGTATAATGTAATGAGAATACAGGGGGGTGTACTCACTTACGCTGAGCACTGTATGTATAACGTACTGAGAATACAGTGGGGTGTACTCACTTACGCTGAGCGCTGTATATATAATGTACTGAGAATACAGGGGGCGTACTCACTTACGCTGAACGCTGTATATATAATGTACTGAGAATACAGTGGGGTGTACTCACTTACGCTGAACGCTGTATATATAATGTACTGAGAATACAGGGGGTGTACTCACTTATGCTGAGCGCTGTATATATAATGTACTGAGAATACAGGGGGGTGTACTCACTTATGCTGAACGCTGTATATATAATGTACTGAGAATACAGGGGGTGTACTCACTTATGCTGAGCGCTGTATATATAATCTACTGAGAATACAGGGGGGTGTACTCACTTATGCTGAGCACTGTATATATAATGTACTGAGAATACAGGGGGGTGTACTCACTTATGCTGAGCACTGTATGTATAATGTACTGAGAATACAGGGGGTGTACTCACTTATGCTGAGCACTGTATGTATAACGTACTGAGAATACAGGGGGGTGTACTCACTTAGGCTGAGCGCTGTATATATAATGTACTGAGAATACAGTGGGGTTTACTCACTTACGCTGAACGCTGTATATATAATGTACTGAGAATACAGAGGGGTGTACTCACTTATGCTGAGCGCTGTATGTATCATGTACTGAGAATACAGGGGGTGTACTCACTTATGCTGAGCCCTGTATATATAATGTACTGAGAATACAGGGGGGTGTACTCACTTATGCTGAGCGCTGTATCTATCATGTACTGAGAATACAGGGGTGTACTCACTTATGCTGAGCGCTGTATATATAATGTACTGAGAATAAAGGGGGTGTACTCACTTACGCTGAGCGCTGTATATATAATGTACTGAGAATACAGGGGGGTGTACTCACTTACGCTGAGCGCTGTATATATAATGTACTGAGAATACAGGGGGGTGTACTCACTTACGCTGAGCGCTGTATGTTTAATGTACTGAGAATACAGTGGGGTGTACTCACTTATGCTGAGCGCTGTATGTATAATGTACTGAGAATACAGGGGGTGTACTCACTTATGCTGAGCACTGTATATATATAATGTACTGAGAATAAAGGGGGTGTACTCACTTACGCTGAGCGCTGTATATATAATGTACTGAGAATACAGTGGGGTGTACTCACTTATGCTGAGCGCTGTATGTTTAATGTACTGAGAATACAGTGGGGTGTACTCACTTACGCAGAGCACTGTATGTATAATGTACTGAGAATACAGGGGGTGTACTCACTAACGCTGAACGCAGTTTATATAATGTACTGAGAATACAGGGGGTGTACTCACTTATGCTGAGCGCTGTATGTATAATGTACTGAGAATCCAGTGGGGTGTACTCTCTTACTCTGAGCGCTGTATATATAATGTACTGAGAATACAGGGGGGTGTACTCACTTATGCTGAGCGCTGTATATATAATGTACTGAGAATACAGGGGGTGTACTCACTTATGCTGAGCTCTGTATATATAATGTACTGAGAATACAGGGGTGTGTACTCACTTACGGTGAGCGCTGTATATATAATGTACTGAGAATACAGGGGGGTGTACTCACTTACGCTGAGCGCTGTATATATAATGTACTGAGAATACAGGGGGTGTACTCACTTATGCTGAGTGCTGTATATATAATGTACTGAGAATACAGGGGGTGTACTCACTTATGCTGAGCCCTGTATATATAATGTACTGAAAATACAGGGGGGTGTACTCACTTATGCTGAGCGCTGTATGTATAATGTACTGAGAATACAGGGGTGTACTCACTTATGCTGAGCGCTGTATATATAATGTACTGAGAATACAGGGGGTGTACTCACTTATGCTGAGCCCTGTATATATAATGTACTGAGAATACAGGGGGGTGTACTCACTTATGCTGAGCGCTGTATGTATAATGTACTGAGAATACAGGGGTGTACTCACTTATGCTGAGCGCTGTATATATAATGTACTGAGAATACAGGGGGGTGTACTCACCTACGCTGAGCGCTGTATATATAATGTACTGAGAATACAGGGGGTGTACTCACTCATGCTGAGCGCTGTATATATAATGTACTGAGAATACAGGGGATGTACTCACTTATGCTGAGCCCTGTATATATAATGTACTGAGAATACAGGGGGGTGTACTCACTTATTCTGAACGCTGTATGTATAATGTACTGAGAATACAGGGGGGTGTACTCACTTTTGCTGAGCGCTGTATATATAATGTACTGAGAATAAAGGGGGTGTACTCACTTACGCTGAGCGCTGTATATATAATGTACTGAGAATACAGGGGGGTGTACTCACTTACGCTGAGCGCTGTATGTTTAATGTACTGAGAATACAGTGGGGTGTACTCACTTACGCTGAACGCTGTATATATAATGTACTGAGAATAAAGGGGGTGTACTCACTTACGCTGAGCGCTGTATATATAATGTACTGAGAATACAGGGGGGTGTACTCACTTATGCAGAGCGCTGTATGTATAATGTACTGAGAATACAGGGGTGTACTCACTTATGCTGAGCTCTGTATGTTTAATGTACTGAGAATACAGGGGGGTGTACTCACTTACGCAGAGCACTGTATGTATAATGTACTGAGAATACAGGGGGTGTACTCACTTACGCTGAACGCTGTATATATAATGTACTGAGAATACAGGGGGTGTACTCACTTATGCTGAGCGCTGTATGTATAATGTACTGAGAATACAGGGGGTGTACTCTCTTACGCTGAGCGCTGTATATATAATGTATTGAGAATACAGGGGGGTGTACTCACTTATGCTGAGCGCTGTATATATAATGTACTGAGAATACAGGGGGGTGTACTCACTTATGCTGAGCGCTGTATATATAATGTACTGAGAATACAGGGGGGTGTACTCACTTATGCTGAGCGCTGTATATATAATGTACTGAGAATACAGGGGGTGTACTTACTTATGCTGAGCCCTGTATATATAATATACTGAGAATACAGGGGTGTACTCACTTACGCAGAGCACTGTATGTATAACGTACTGAGAATACAGGGGGGGTGTACTCACTTACGCAGAGCACTGTATGTATAACGTACTGAGAATACAGGGGGTGTACTCACTTTTGCTGACTGCTGTATATATAATGTACTGAGAATACAGGGGGTGTACTCACTTATGCTGAGCGCTGTATGTATAATGTACTGAGAATCCAGTGGGGTGTACTCTCTTACGCTGAGTGCTGTATATATAATGTACTGAGAATACAGGGGGGTGTACTCACTTACGCAGAGCGCTGTATGTATAACGTACTGAGAATACAGGGGGGGTGTACTCACTTACGCAGAGCACTGTATGTATAACGAACTGAGAATACAGGGGGTGTACTCACTTTTGCTGACTGCTGTATATATAATGTACTGATAAATCAGGGGGGGTGTACTCACTTACGCTGAGCGCTATATACTATATATATAATGTACTGAGAATACAGGGGGGTATACTCACGCTGAGCGCTGTATATATAATGTACTGAGAATACAGGGGGGTGTACTCACTTATGCTGAGCACTGTATGTATAACGTACTGAGAATAAAGGGGGGTGTACTCACTTACGCTGAACGCTGTATATATAATGTACTGAGAATACAGGGGGGTGTACTCACGCTGAGCGCTGTATATATAATGTACTGAGAATACAGGGGGTGTACTCACTTACGCAGAGCGCTGTATGTATAACGTACTGAGAATACAGGGGGTGTACTCACTTACGCAGAGCTCTGTATGTATAATGTACTGAGAATACAGGGGGTGTACTCACTTACGCATAGCACTGTATGTATAATGTAATGAGAATACAGGGGGGTGTACTCACTTACGCTGAGCACTGTATGTATAACGTACTGAGAATACAGTGGTTTGTACTCACTTACGCTGAGCGCTGTATGTATAACGTACTGAGAATACAGGGGGGGTGTACTCACTTACGCTGAACGCTGTATATATAATGTACTGAGAATACAGTGGGGTGTACTCACTTACGCTGAACGCTGTATATATAATGTACTGAGAATACAGGGGGTGTACTCAGTTATGCTGAGCACTGTATATATAATGTACTAAGAATACAGGGGGGTGTACTCACTTATGCTGAGCACTGTATGTATAATGTACTGAGAATACAGGGGGTGTACTTACTTATGCTGAGCACTGTATGTATAACGTACTGAGAATACAGGGGGGTGTACTCACTTACGCTGAGCGCTGTATATATAATGTACTGAGAATACAGTGGGGTGTACTCATGCTGAACGCTGTATATATAATGTACTGAGAATACAGTGGGGTGTTCCCACTTACGGTGAACGCTGTATATATAATGTACTGAGAATACAGGGGGTGTACTCACTTATGCTGAGCGCTGTATGTATAATGTACTGAGAATACAGGGGTGTACTCACTTATGCTGAGCCCTGTATATATAATGTACTGAGAATACAGGGGGTGTACTCACTTACGCAGTGCACTGTATGTATAATGTAATGAGAATACAGAGTGGTGTACTCACTTATGCTGAGCGCTGTATGTAAAACGTACTGAGAATACAGGGGGTGTACTTACTTATGCTGAGCGCTGTATGTATAACGTACTGAGAATACAGGGGGTGTACTCACTTATGCTGAGCGCTGTATATATAATGTACTGAGAATACAGGGGGTGTACTCACTTATGCTGAGCCCTGTATATATAATGTACTGAGAATACAGGGGGGTGTACTCACTCATGCTGAGCGCTGTATGTATAATGTACTGAGAATACAGGGGTGTACTCACTTATGCTGAGCGCTGTATATATAATGTACTGAGAATAAAGGGGGTGTACTCACTTACGCTGAGCGCTGTATATATAATGTACTGAGAATACAGGGGGTGTACTCACTTATGCTGAGCGCTGTATATATAATGTACTGAGAATACAGGGGGTGTACTCACTTATGCTGAGCCCTGTATATATAATGTACTGAGAATACAGGGGGGTGTACTCACTCATGCTGAGCGCTGTATGTATAATGTACTGAGAATACAGGGGTGTACTCACTTATGCTGAGCGCTGTATATATAATGTACTGAGAATAAAGGGGGTGTACTCACTTACGCTGAGCGCTGTATATATAATGTACTGAGAATACAGGGGGGTGTACTCACTTACGCTGAGCGCTGTATATATAATGTACTGAGAATACAGGGGGGTGTACTCACTTACGCTGAGCGCTGTATGTTTAATGTACTGAGAATACAGTGGGGTGTACTCACTTATGCTGAGCGCTGTATGTATAATGTACTGAGAATACAGGGGGTGTACTCACTTATGCTGAGCACTGTATATATACTGTACTGAGAATAAAGGGGGTGTACTCACTTACGCTGAGCGCTGCATATATAATGTACTGAGAATACAGGGGGTGTACTGACTTATGCTGAGCGCTGAATGTATAATGTACTGAGAATACAGGGGGGTGTACTCACTTATGCTGAGCGCTGTATGTATAATGTACTGAGAATACAGGGGGTGTACTCTCTTACGCTGAGCGCTGTATATATAATGTATTGAGAATACAGGGGGGTGTACTCACTTATGCTGAGCGCTGTATATATAATGTACTGAGAATACAGGGGGGTGTACTCACTTATGCTGAGCGCTGTATATATAATGTACTGAGAATACAGGGGGGTGTACTCACTTATGCTGAGCGCTGTATATATAATGTACTGAGAATACAGGGGGGTGTACTCACTTACGCAGAGCGCTGTATGTATAACGTACTGAGAATACAGGGGGGGTGTACTCACTTACGCAGAGCACTGTATGTGTAACGAACTGAGAATACAGGGGGTGTACTCACTTTTGCTGACTGCTGTATATATAATGTACTGATAAATCAGGGGGGGTGTACTCACTTACGCTGAGCGCTATATACTATATATATAATGTACTGAGAATACAGGGGGGTATACTCACGCTGAGCGCTGTATATATAATGTACTGAGAATACAGGGGGGTGTACTCACTTATGCTGAGCACTGTATGTATAACGTACTGAGAATAAAGGGGGGTGTACTCACTTACGCTGAACGCTGTATATATAATGTACTGAGAATACAGGGGGGTGTACTCACGCTGAGCGATGTATATATAATGTACTGAGAATACAGGGGGTGTACTCACTTACGCAGAGCGCTGTATGTATAACGTACTGAGAATACAGGGGGTGTACTCACTTACGCAGAGCTCTGTATGTATAATGTACTGAGAATACAGGGGGTGTACTCACTTACGCATAGCACTGTATGTATAATGTAATGAGAATACAGGGGGGTGTACTCACTTACGCTGAGCACTGTATGTATAACGTACTGAGAATACAGTGGGTTGTACTCACTTACGCTGAGCGCTGTATGTATAACGTACTGAGAATACAGGGGGGGTGTACTCACTTACGCTGAACGCTGTATATATAATGTACTGAGAATACAGTGGGGTGTACTCACTTACGCTGAACGCTGTATATATAATGTACTGAGAATACAGGGGGTGTACTCAGTTATGCTGAGCACTGTATATATAATGTACTAAGAATACAGGGGGGTGTACTCACTTATGCTGAGCACTGTATGTATAATGTACTGAGAATACAGGGGGTGTACTTACTTATGCTGAGCACTGTATGTATAACGTACTGAGAATACAGGGGGGTGTACTCACTTACGCTGAGCGCTGTATATATAATGTACTGAGAATACAGTGGGGTGTACTCATGCTGAACGCTGTATATATAATGTACTGAGAATACAGTGGGGTGTTCCCACTTACCGTGAACGCTGTATATATAATGTACTGAGAATACAGGGGGTGTACTCACTTATGCTGAGCGCTGTATGTATAATGTACTGAGAATACAGGGGTGTACTCACTTATGCTGAGCCCTGTATATATAATGTACTGAGAATACAGGGGGTGTACTCACTTACGCAGTGCACTGTATGTATAATGTAATGAGAATACAGAGTGGTGTACTCACTTATGCTGAGCGCTGTATGTAAAACGTACTGAGAATACAGGGGGTGTACTTACTTATGCTGAGCGCTGTATGTATAATGTACTGAGAATACAGGGGGTGTACTCACTTATGCTGAGCGCTGTATATATAATGTACTGAGAATACAGGGGGTGTACTCACTTATGCTGAGCCCTGTATATATAATGTACTGAGAATACAGGGGGGTGTACTCACTCATGCTGAGCGCTGTATGTATAATGTACTGAGAATACAGGGGTGTACTCACTTATGCTGAGCGCTGTATATATAATGTTGTACTGAGAATAAAGGGGGTGTACTCACTTACGCTGAGCGCTGTATATATAATGTACTGAGAATACAGGGGGTGTACTCACTTATGCTGAGCGCTGTATATATAATGTACTGAG
Source organism: Phyllobates terribilis (assembly GCF_046119375.1). NCBI lineage: Eukaryota > Metazoa > Chordata > Amphibia > Anura > Dendrobatidae > Phyllobates > Phyllobates terribilis. The sequence goes on along the minus strand of NW_027362765.1, from coordinate 244,599,075 downwards.
AATACAGGGGGTGTACTCACTTATGCTGAGCCCTGTATATATAATGTACTGAGAATACAGGGGGGTGTACTCACTCATGCTGAGCGCTGTATGTATAATGTACTGAGAATACAGGGGTGTACTCACTTATGCTGAGCGCTGTATATATAATGTACTGAGAATAAAGGGGGTGTACTCACTTACGCTGAGCGCTGTATATATAATGTACTGAGAATACAGGGGGGTGTACTCACTTACGCTGAGCGCTGTATATATAATGTACTGAGAATACAGGGGGGTGTACTCACTTACGCTGAGCGCTGTATGTTTAATGTACTGAGAATACAGTGGGGTGTACTCACTTATGCTGAGCGCTGTATGTATAATGTACTGAGAATACAGGGGGTGTACTCACTTATGCTGAGCACTGTATATATACTGTACTGAGAATAAAGGGGGTGTACTCACTTACGCTGAGCGCTGCATATATAATGTACTGAGAATACAGGGGGTGTACTGACTTATGCTGAGCGCTGTATGTATAATGTACTGAGAATACAGGGGGGTGTACTCACTTATGCTGAGCGCTGTATGTATAATGTACTGAGAATACAGGGGGTGTACTCTCTTACGCTGAGCGCTGTATATATAATGTATTGAGAATACAGGGGGGTGTACTCACTTATGCTGAGCGCTGTATATATAATGTACTGAGAATACAGGGGGGTGTACTCACTTATGCTGAGCGCTGTATATATAATGTACTGAGAATACAGGGGGGTGTACTCACTTATGCTGAGCGCTGTATATATAATGTACTGAGAATACAGGGGGTGTACTTACTTATGCTGAGCCCTGTATATATAATATACTGAGAATACAGGGGTGTACTCACTTACGCAGAGCACTGTATGTATAACGTACTGAGAATACAGGGGGGGTGTACTCACTTACGCAGAGCACTGTATGTATAACGTACTGAGAATACAGGGGGTGTACTCACTTTTGCTGACTGCTGTATATATAATGTACTGAGAATACAGGGGGTGTACTCACTTATGCTGAGCGCTGTATGTATAATGTACTGAGAATCCAGTGGGGTGTACTCTCTTACGCTGAGTGCTGTATATATAATGTACTGAGAATACAGGGGGGTGTACTCACTTACGCAGAGCGCTGTATGTATAACGTACTGAGAATACAGGGGGGGTGTACTCACTTACGCAGAGCACTGTATGTATAACGAACTGAGAATACAGGGGGTGTACTCACTTTTGCTGACTGCTGTATATATAATGTACTGATAAATCAGGGGGGGTGTACACACTTACGCTGAGCGCTATATACTATATATATAATGTACTGAGAATACAGGGGGGTATACTCACGCTGAGCGCTGTATATATAATGTACTGAGAATACAGGGGGGTGTACTCACTTATGCTGAGCACTGTATGTATAACGTACTGAGAATAAAGGGGGGTGTACTCACTTACGCTGAACGCTGTATATATAATGTACTGAGAATACAGGGGGGTGTACTCACGCTGAGCGCTGTATATATAATGTACTGAGAATACAGGGGGTGTACTCACTTACGCAGAGCGCTGTATGTATAACGTACTGAGAATACAGGGGGTGTACTCACTTACGCAGAGCTCTGTATGTATAATGTACTGAGAATACAGGGGGTGTACTCACTTACGCATAGCACTGTATGTATAATGTAATGAGAATACAGGGGGGTGTACTCACTTACGCTGAGCACTGTATGTATAACGTACTGAGAATACAGTGGGTTGTACTCACTTACGCTGAGCGCTGTATGTATAACGTACTGAGAATACAGGGGGGGTGTACTCACTTACGCTGAACGCTGTATATATAATGTACTGAGAATACAGTGGGGTGTACTCACTTACGCTGAACGCTGTATATATAATGTACTGAGAATACAGGGGGTGTACTCACTTATGCTGAGCACTGTATATATAATGTACTAAGAATACAGGGGGGTGTACTCACTTATGCTGAGCACTGTATGTATAATGTACTGAGAATACAGGGGGTGTACTTACTTATGCTGAGCACTGTATGTATAACGTACTGAGAATACAGGGGGGTGTACTCACTTACGCTGAGCGCTGTATATATAATGTACTGAGAATACAGTGGGGTGTACTCATGCTGAACGCTGTATATATAATGTACTGAGAATACAGTGGGGTGTTCCCACTTACGGTGAACGCTGTATATATAATGTACTGAGAATACAGGGGGTGTACTCACTTATGCTGAGCGCTGTATGTATAATGTACTGAGAATACAGGGGTGTACTCACTTATGCTGAGCCCTGTATATATAATGTACTGAGAATACAGGGGGTGTACTCACTTACGCAGTGCACTGTATGTATAATGTAATGAGAATACAGAGTGGTGTACTCACTTATGCTGAGCGCTGTATGTAAAACGTACTGAGAATACAGGGGGTGTACTTACTTATGCTGAGCGCTGTATGTATAACGTACTGAGAATACAGGGGGTGTACTCACTTATGCTGAGCGCTGTATATATAATGTACTGAGAATACAGGGGGTGTACTCACTTATGCTGAGCCCTGTATATATAATGTACTGAGAATACAGGGGGGTGTACTCACTCATGCTGAGCGCTGTATGTATAATGTACTGAGAATACAGGGGTGTACTCACTTATGCTGAGCGCTGTATATATAATGTACTGAGAATAAAGGGGGTGTACTCACTTACGCTGAGCGCTGTATATATAATGTACTAAGAATACAGGGGGTGTACTCACTTATGCTGAGCGCTGTATATATAATGTACTGAGAATACAGGGGGTGTACTCACTTATGCTGAGCCCTGTATATATAATGTACTGAGAATACAGGGGGGTGTACTCACTCATGCTGAGCGCTGTATGTATAATGTACTGAGAATACAGGGGTGTACTCACTTATGCTGAGCGCTGTATATATAATGTACTGAAAATAAAGGGGGTGTACTCACTTACGCTGAGCGCTGTATATATAATGTACTGAGAATACAGGGGGGTGTACTCACTTACGCTGAGCGCTGTATATATAATGTACTGAGAATACAGGGGGGTGTACTCACTTACGCTGAGCGCTGTATGTTTAATGTACTGAGAATACAGTGGGGTGTACTCACTTATGCTGAGCGCTGTATGTATAATGTACTGAGAATACAGGGGGTGTACTCACTTATGCTGAGCACTGTATATATACTGTACTGAGAATAAAGGGGGTGTACTCACTTACGCTGAGCGCTGCATATATAATGTACTGAGAATACAGGGGGGTGTACTGACTTATGCTGAGCGCTGTATGTATAATGTACTGAGAATACAGGGGTGTACTCACTTATGCTGAGCGCTGTATGTTTAATGTACTGAGAATACAGGGGGTGTACTCACTTACGCAGAGCACTGTATGTATAATGTATTGAGAATACAGGGGGTGTACTCACTTACGCTGAACGCTGTATATATAATGTACTGAGAATACAGGGGGTGTACTCACTTATGCTGAGCGCTGTATGTATAATGTACTGAGAATCCAGTGGGGTGTACTCTCTTACGCTGAGCGCTGTATATATAATGTACTGAGAATACAGGGGGGTGTACTCACTTATGCTGAGCGTTGTATATATAATGTACTGAGAATAAAGGGGGTGTACTCACTTATGTTGAGCCTTGTATATATAATGTACTGAGAATACAGGGGGGTGTACTCACTTATGCTGAGCGCTGTATATATAATGTACTGAGAATACAGGGGGTGTACTGACTTACGCTGAGCGCTGTATATATAATGTACTGAGAATACAGGGGGTGTACTCACTTATGTTGAGCGCTGTATGTATAATGTACTGAGAATACAGGGGGGTGTACTTACTTACGCTGAGCGCTGTATATATAATGTACTGAGAATACAGGGGGGTGTACTCACTTACGCTGAGCGCTGTATATATAATGTACTGAGAATACAGGGGGTGTACTCACTTATGCTGAGCGCTGTATATATAATGTACTGAGAATACAGGGGGTGTACTCACTTATGCTGAGCCCTGTATATATAATGTACTGAGAATACAGGGGGGTGTACTCACTTATGCTGAGCGCTGTATGTATAATGTACTGAGAATACAGGGGTGTACTCACTTATGCTGAGCGCTGTATATATAATGTACTGAGAATACAGGGGGTGTACTCACTTATGCTGAGCCCTGTATATATAATGTACTGAGTATACAGGGGGGTGTACTCACTTATGCTGAGCGCTGTATATATAATGTACTGAGAATAAAGGGGGTGTACTCACTTACGCTGAGTGCTGTATATATAATATACTGAGAATACAGGGGGGTGTACTCACTTACGCTGAGCGCTGTATGTTTAATGTACTGAGAATACAGTGGGGTGTACTCACTTACGCTGAACGCTGTATATATAATGTACTGAGAATAAAGGGGGTGTACTCACTTACGCTGAGCGCTGTATATATAATGTACTGAGAATACAGGGGGTGTACTCACTTATGCTGAGCGCTGTATGTATAATGTGCTGAGAATACAGGGGTGTACTCACTTATGCTGAGCTCTGTATGTTTAATGTACTGAGAATACAGGGGGGTGTACTCACTTACGCAGAGCACTGTATGTATAATGTACTGAGAATACAGGGGGTGTACTCACTTACGCTGAACGCTGTATATATAATGTACTGAGAATACAGGGGGTGTACTCACTTATGCTGAGCGCTGTATATATAATGTACTGAGAATACAGGGGGGTGTACTCACTTATGCTGAGCCCTGTATATATAATGTACTGAGAATACAGGGGGGTGTACTCACTTATGCTGAGCGCTGTATATATAATGTACTGAGAATACAGGGGGTGTACTCACTTATGCTGAGCCCTGTATATATAATGTACTGAGAATACAGGGGTGTGTGTACTCACTTACGCAGAGCACTGTATGTATAACGTACTGAGAATACAGGGGGGGCGTACTCACTTACGCAGAGCACTGTATGTATAACGTACTGAGAATACAGGGGGTGTACTCACTTTTGCTGACTGCTGTATATATAATGTACTGAGAATACAGGGGGTGTACTCACTTATGCTGAGCGCTGTATGTATAATGTACTGAGAATCCAGTGGGGTGTACTCTCTTACGCTGAGTGCTGTATATATAATGTACTGAAAATACAAGCTGGTGTACTCACTTACGCAGAGCGCTGTATGTATAACGTACTGAGAATACAGGGGGGGTGTACTCACTTACGCAGAGCACTGTATGTATAACGTACTGAGAATACAGGGGGTGTACTCACTTTTGCTGACTGCTGTATATATATTGTACTGAGAATACAGGGGGTGTACTCACTTATGCTGAGCGCTGTATGTATAATGTACTGAGAATCCAGTGGGGTGTACTCTCTTACGCTGAGCCCTGTTTATATAATGTACTGAGAATACAGGGGGGTGTACTCACTTATGCTGAGCGCTGTATGTATAATGTACTGAGAATACAGGGGTGTACTCACTCATGCTGAGCGCTGTATATATAACGTACTGAGAATAAAGGGGGTGTACTCACTTACGCTGAGCGCTGTATGTTTAATGTACTGAGAATACAGTGGGGTGTACTCACTTATGCTGAGCGCTGTATGTATAATGTACTGAGAATACAGGGGGTGTACTCACTTATGCTGAGCACTGTATATATAATGTACTGAGAATAAAGGGGGTGTACTCACTTACGCTGAGCCCTGTATATATAATGTACTGAGAATACAGGGGGGTGTACTCACTTATGCTGAGCGCTGTATGTATAATGTACTGAGAATACAGGGGTGTACTCACTTATGCTGAGCGCTGTATGTTTAATCTACTGAGAATACTGTGGTGTGTACTCACTTACGCAGAGCACTGTATGTATAATGTACTGAAAATACAGGGGGTGTACTCACTTACTCTGAACGCTGTATATATAATGTACTGAGAATACAGGGGGTGTACTCACTTATGCTGAGCGCTGTATGTATAATGTACTGAGAATCCAGTGGGGTGTACTCTCTTACGCTGAGCGCTGTATATATAATGTACTGAGAATACAGGGGGGTGTACTCACTTATGCTGAGCGCTGTATATATAATGTACTGAGAATACAGGGGGTGTACTCACTTATGCTGAGCCCTGTATATATAATGTACTGAGAATACAGGTGGTGTACTCACTTATGCTGAGCACTGTATGTATAATGTACTGAGAATACAGGGGGGTGTACTCACTTATGCTGAGAGCTGTATATATAATGTACTGAGAATACAGGGGGGTGTACTCACTTACGCTGAGCGCTGTATATTTAATGTACTGAGAATACAGGTGGTGTACTCACTTATGCTGAGCACTGTATGTATAATGTACTGAGAATACAGGGGGGTGTACTCACTTACGCTGAGCGCTGTATATATAATGTACTGAGAATACAGGGGGGTGTACTCACTTACGCTGAGCGCTGTATATATAATGTACCAAGAATACAGGGGGTGTACTCACTTATGCTGAGCGCTGTATATAAAATGTACTGAGAATACAGGGGGTGTACTCACTTATGCTGAGCCATGTATATATAATGTACTGAGAATACAGGGGGTGTACTCACTTATGCTGAGCGCTGTATGTATAATGTACTGAGAATACAGGGGGTGTACTCACTTATGCTGAGCGCTGTATGTATAATGTACTGAGAATACAGGGGGTGTACTCACTTATGCTGAGCGCTGTATGTATAATGTACTGAGAATACAGGGGGTGTACTCACTTATGCTGAGCGCTGTATGTATAATGTACTGAGAATCCAGTGGGGTGTACTCTCTTACGCTGAGCGCTGTATATATAATGTACTGAGAATACAGGGGGGTGTACTCACTTATGCTGAGCGTTGTATATATAATGTACTGAGAATAAAGGGGGTGTACTCACTTATGTTGAGCCTTGTATATATAATGTACTGAGAATACAGGGGGGTGTACTCACTTATGCTGAGCGCTGTATATATAATGTACTGAGAATACAGGGGGTGTACTGACTTACGCTGAGCGCTGTATATATAATGTACTGAGAATACAGGGGGTGTACTCACTTATGGTGAGCGCTGTATGTATAATGTACTGAGAATACAGGGGGTGTACTTACTTACGCTGAGCGCTGTATATATAATGTACTGAGAATACAGGGGGGTGTACTCACTTACGCTGAGCGCTGTATATATAATGTACTGAGAATACAGGGGGTGTACTCACTTATGCTGAGCGCTGTATATATAATGTACTGAGAATACAGGGGGTGTACTCACTTATGCTGAGCCCTGTATATATAATGTACTGAGAATACAGGGGGGTGTACTCACTTATGCTGAGCGCTGTATGTATAATGTACTGAGAATACAGGGGTGTACTCACTTATGCTGAGCGCTGTATATATAATGTACTGAGAATACAGGGGGTGTACTCACTTATGCTGAGCCCTGTATATATAATGTACTGAGAATACAGGGGGGTGTACTCACTTATGCTGAGCGCTGTATATATAATGCACTGAGAATAAAGGGGGTGTACTCACTTACGCTGAGTGCTGTATATATAATATACTGAGAATACAGGGGGGTGTACTCACTTACGCTGAGCGCTGTATGTTTAATGTACTGAGAATACAGTGGGGTGTACTCACTTACGCTGAACGCTGTATATATAATGTACTGAGAATAAAGGGGGTGTACTCACGCTGAGCGCTGTATATATAATGTACTGAGAATACAGGGGGTGTACTCACTTATGCTGAGCGCTGTATGTATAATGTGCTGAGAATACAGGGGTGTACTCACTTATGCTGAGCTCTGTATGTTTAATGTACTGAGAATACAGGGGGGTGTACTCACTTACGCAGAGCACTGTATGTATAATGTACTGAGAATACAGGGGGTGTACTCACTTACGCTGAACGCTGTATATATAATGTACTGAGAATACAGGGGGTGTACTCACTTATGCTGAGCTCTGTATGTATAATGTACTGAGAATACAGGCGGTGTACTCTCTTACGCTGAGCGCTGTATATATAATGTACTGAGAATACAGGGGGTGTACTCACTTATGCTGAGCGCTGTATATATAATGTTCTGAGAATACAGGGGGGTGTACTCACTTATGCTGAGCCCTGTATATATAATGTACTGAGAATACAGGGGGGTGTACTCACTTATGCTGAGCGCTGTATATATAATGTACTGAGAATACAGGGGGTGTACTCACTTATGCTGAGCCCTGTATATATAATGTACTGAGAATACAGGGGTGTGTGTACTCACTTACGCAGAGCACTGTATGTATAACGTACTGAGAATACAGGGGGTGTACTCACTTTTGCTGACTGCTGTATATATAATGTACTGAGAATACAGGGGGTGTACTCACTTATGCTGAGCGCTGTATGTATAATGTACTGAGAATCCAGTGGGGTGTACTCTCTTACGCTGAGTGCTGTATATTTAATGTACTGAAAATACAAGCTGGTGTACTCACTTACGCAGAGCGCTGTATGTATAACGTACTGAGAATACAGGGGGGGTGTACTCACTTACGCAGAGCACTGTATGTATAACGTACTGAGAATACAGGGGGTGTACTCACTTTTGCTGACTGCTGTATATATATTGTACTGAGAATACAGGGGGTGTACTCACTTATGCTGAGCGCTGTATGTATAATGTACTGAGAATCCAGTGGGGTGTACTCTCTTACGCTGAGCCCTGTTTATATAATGTACTGAGAATACAGGGGGGTGTACTCACTTATGCTGAGCGCTGTATGTATAATGTACTGAGAATACAGGGGTGTACTCACTTATGCTGAGCGCTGTATATATAATGTACTGAGAATAAAGGGGGTGTACTCACTTACGCTGAGCGCTGTATGTTTAATGTACTGAGAATACAGTGGGGTGTACTCACTTATGCTGAGCGCTGTATGTATAATGTACTGAGAATACAGGGGGTGTACTCACTTATGCTGAGCACTGTATATATAATGTACTGAGAATAAAGGGGGTGTACTCACTTACGCTGAGCCCTGTATATATAATGTACTGAGAATACAGGGGGGTGTACTCACTTATGCTGAGCGCTGTATGTATAATGTACTGAGAATACAGGGGTGTACTCACTTATGCTGAGCGCTGTATGTTTAATCTACTGAGAATACTGTGGTGTGTACTCACTTACGCAGAGCACTGTATGTATAATGTACTGAAAATACAGGGGGTGTACTCACTTACTCTGAACGCTGTATATATAATGCACTGAGAATACAGGGGGTGTACTCACTTATGCTGAGCGCTGTATGTATAATGTACTGAGAATCCAGTGGGGTGTACTCTCTTACGCTGAGCGCTGTATATATAATGTACTGAGAATACAGGGGGGTGTACTCACTTATGCTGAGCGCTGTATATATAATGTACTGAGAATACAGGGGGTGTACTCACTTATGCTGAGCCCTGTATATATAATGTACTGAGAATACAGGGGGGTGTACTCACTTATGCTGAGAGCTGTATATATAATGTACTGAGAATACAGGGGGTGTACTCACTTACGCTGAGCGCTGTATATTTAATGTACTGAGAATACAGGTGGTGTACTCACTTATGCTGAGCACTGTATGTATAATGTACTGAGAATACAGGGGGGTGTACTCACTTATGCTGAGAGCTGTATATATAATGTACTGAGAATACAGGGGGGTGTACTCACTTACGCTGAGCGCTGTATATTTAATGTACTGAGAATACAGGTGGTGTACTCACTTATGCTGAGCACTGTATGTATAATGTACTGAGAATACAGGGGGGTGTACTCACTTACGCTGAGCGCTGTATATATAATGTACTGAGAATACAGGGGGGTGTACTCACTTACGCTGAGCGCTGTATATATAATGTACCAAGAATACAGGGGGTGTACTCACTTATGCTGAGCGCTGTATATAAAATGTACTGAGAATACAGTGGGTGTACTCACTTATGCTGAGCCATGTATATATAATGTACTGAGAATACAGGGGGTGTACTCACTTATGCTGAGCGCTGTATGTATAATGTACTGAGAATACAGGGGGTGTACTCACTTATGCTGAGCGCTGTATGTATAATGTACTGAGAATACAGGGGGTGTACTCACTTATGCTGAGCGCTGTATGTATAATGTACTGAGAATACAGGGGGTGTACTCACTTATGCTGAGCGCTGTATGTATAATGTACTGAGAATACAGGGGGTGTACTCACTTATGCTGAGCCCTGTATATATAATGTACTGAGAATACAGGGGGGTGTACTCACTTATGCAGAGCACTGTATGTATAATGTACTGAGAATACAGGGGGTGTACTCACTTACGCTGAGCGCTGTATGTATAATGTACTGAGAATACAAGGGGTGTACTCTCTTACGCTGAGCGCTGTATATATAATGTACTGAGAATACAGGGGGGTGTACTCACTTATTCTGAGCGCTGTATATATAATGTACTGAGAATACAGGGGGGTGTGCTCACTTATGCTGAGCGCTGTATATATAATGTACTGAGAATACAGGGGGTGTACTCATTTATGCTGAGTGCTGTATATATAATGTACTGAGAATACAGGGGGGTGTACTCACTTATGCTGAGCGCTGTATATATAATGTACTGAGAATACAGGGGGTGTACTCACTTACGCTGAGCGCTGTATATATAATGTACTGAGAATACAGGGGGGTGTACTCACTTATGCTTAGCGCTGTATATATAATGTACTGAGAATACAGGTGGTGTACTCACTTATGCTGAGCGCTGTATATATAATGTACTGAGAATACAGGGGGGTGTACTCACTTATGCTTAGCGCTGTATATATAATGTACTGAGAATACAGGGGGTGTACTCACTTACGCTGAGCGCTGTATATATAATGTACTGAGAATACAGGGGGTGTACTCACTTATGCTGAGCGCTGTATGTATAATGTACTGAGAATACAGGGGGGTGTACTCACTTACGCTGAACGCTGTATATATAATGTACTGAGAATACAGGGGGGTGTACTCACTTACGCAGAGCACTGTATGTATAACGTACTGAGAATACAGGGGGTGTACTCACTTACGCTGAGCACTGTATGTATAATGTACTGAGAATACAGGGGGGTGTTCTCACTTATGCTGAGCGCTGTATGTATAATGTACTGAGAATACAGGGGGGTGTACTTGACGCGCCCCTGGGCCTGTGTCGCGCTGCGTTGCGCATGCGGGAGCTTACCCGGAGCCGGATCTCTTGAGGGTTGTAGTCCCGTGGCGGTGACCCGGTCCGTGCCCAGGGAGTCAAACTGAGCGGCGATGTAACAGCGGTAGATGCAGGACGACTACGCCACCCGTTGAATGCAGCTATGGAGCTGCCGCTGCAGGACAGTCCGCTGAGGCCGGTGGATGGATGGTGCAGCGTAGATGGTATAACCCCCAACGGGAGGGGTATGGCCTCAGGGCAGCAGATGTGGATGATGGGGGTAGCAGGAACCACTCAGAGACGGTGCGGTGTAATTCAGGGTCTTTACTGGTAACAACGATAGACCCTCCCGGAGTACTTGCTAGTGAACGGGGCCTGGTCAGTCCTTGAGCAGATGGGATCTCCCCTGGCCAGGCGGAGTTGTAGGCCTCCCAAACTGACTGTACTCTTCTGGCTACCTTGCTAGAAGCGGATATAAGTAGCCCACGTCCCTGAGTGTACCGTGTGGTGCTCACCCGTATGGCCGGTGACTCGGGGCCTTCTAATGGCTTCCGCTCCACGATGGCGGTGCTGGTCCCACGCGTGTGACCATGCCTTCGGGTTTCTGGGCCTGAGGACCTGAAATCCCCTGCCGGTCGGCTTCTGCTGCTGGGTAAGAGTTAGTCCCCACAGCCTCGGACGCCGGGTCCGGTAAGAAAGCTTCTCAGTCAGGGCGAGCTCTGCAGCTGCCAGCCCCTGACTTGTAGTAGTATTGCTTCCACTGAGCTTCTGCTGTTTCTTCCTGTGACTGTTTCTTGTCTCTACTCTCCTTGACTGCTAACCCTGCTTCAGCCCCGGGTTTATATCAGGGGAAGTTCTTCCCCTCCCAAGACTGGGCAGGAGGTGTGGCATGCACAGGATCCCTGACCAAAGGACCTCCCACCTGCTCTCAGACATAATATCTCTATCACTGTGGCAACCAGACCCCTGGGGTGTCACATTCCCCCCTAGTGAAATTTAGTACTCCGGGACTAAACATATTTTAGAAAAACATAACAAGATATAACAACAATAACAGTACAATAAGAAGAAACACATAAAGGTGTTCACGGCATGTCCGCAACCGGGTGCAGTCTTTGAAGAAAAGCAAGGTGTCCATTTCACCAAAACAGGGAGACGTAACCAGGTAGGGGTTTGTCCTGCCCCGAGTCCTTAACAGTCTCTAGTCCATCCTGGGTTACGCTCCAACTATGTACAAGGATTTCCGGTAAATCCACCAAGGACTCCTACAAATAACTAGAAACACAAAATTATACACAAGCAAAAATACACAGGTAAACATAAATAAAACAATTTATACACTTCAAATCCTCCAACGTGCGGGTAACTGGCCTCTAGTGGCCCTAGTGGACCTACGGAGCTGACTGTCTAACCCTGAACTACAGGGTGTAGGAGCTGTCAAGGGTAAACTGGGCAGCTGTCTACCGGCTCTTTGGCTCACTAGGGATATGGCAGGCTCACTGCAAGCAGAGGGTTGATCCTCCTGGTCTGCTGGTGTGGGGTCTTCTGCCTCCTGGACCGGCTGTTCTTCCAGCTCTACCTGTTGCTCCGTAGGTGCTTGGGATGCTGGTTGGAGGAAGGTGAGTACGGGTACCACAACTGCACCATTGACTTGAGTCCAAGACCGAGGGAAGTCCCCGAGCACAGTACTAACCATATCTTCCCTTTCCTCTACGGGTCGATGGTCTTCTTGTTCCTCTTCAGGGTTCCTCAGTTGTTCGGGACACTTCTTCAGGTGATCCCGGGATACAATGGCGGTGGTTTCCCCTCCGTCTTTACTGATGGTACAAACCTTCGGGTTCTCGTGGCTTGAGGGCAGTACGGTGTACGGGTCCTTCTCCCACTGGTCATCCAACTTGTGGAGCCGTCTCTTCCTCTTCAAGACCTGCTCTCCGGGTACCAGGGGAACAGCGGGAGCATACTGGTTGTAAGTTTTCTCTTGTCTTTCCCTAGCCTGACAGAGACTTCGCTCCACGCTCTCCTGTACTCTCCGGTACTGCTGCTGCCTCTCTGTGTCCCAGTCTGTTTCTGGTGAAGTGTCCTCGGGTGTCAGGACTCCCATTTCCAGGTCAACAGGTAACTTACCAGGTCTTGCCCTCATTAGGTAAGCCGGGGTACAGTTGGTGGAACCTACCGGGATGTGGTTGTATAGGTCCACCAGATCGGGCAACTTCTCAGGCCACAGACTGCGTTCTTCCAGGGGCAACGTTTTTAGAAGATCCATTACCACCTGGTTCATTTTCTCACAAAGTCCATTAGTTTGCGGATGGTAGGGTGTCGTCCTTATCTTCCGGCAGCCATACAGATTGCAGAATTCCTGGAAGACCTCCGCTTCAAAGGCAGGTCCCTGGTCCGTCAGCACTTGGTCCGGGTACCCGTGTGGACGGCAAAAGTGCTGCTGGAAGGCTCTAGCTGCTGTTTGAGCCGTTAAGTCCTTGACGGGGACGACAACCAGAAACCGGGAGTAATGATCCACGATGGTTAACGCGTAGACGTAGCCACTTCTGCTTGGGGTCAGTTTTACATGATCCAAGGCTACCAGTTCCAACGGTTGCCGGGTGACGATGGACTGCAGGGGAGTCTTCTGGCTGGCACGGTCCTTCCTTCTCAGGTTGCACGGGCCACAGTCTCTGCACCACTTCTCAATGGTTCCCCTCATGCCTACCCAGTGGAACCGCTCGCGCAGCAGGAACTCCAGCTTCTTCCACCCGAAGTGCCCAGCTCCGTCGTGGTATGCCTCCATCACCATGGCTGCGTCCCTTCGTGGCACCACTACTTGCCAGAGTAATTCATGCGTCCGGGAGTTAACCATTCTGCGGCACAACTTCCCTTTGTAAAGGAACAGTCGACTCTTCTCTGCCCATAGTTGTTTGGCTTCCTCCGGAGCGTCTGGTTCAAGGCGAGCCTCCGGCCGAGTCAGCATCTCCTTCACCAGTCGGACGGCAGGGTCGCTGTCTTGCGTTTCCGCCCAGTTGTAGTGGGGTAAGGGGTTCAACGTAGCAGTCTGCTTACTCCTTACCTGGTGGGAATACTGAATAGTCCCATGACGGTGGAACGCAGGGAGTTCAACTTCTTCCAGTCCCTCCGGATCTTCTCCTCCGTCCGGCAGGTTGGGCATCCTGGACAGGGCGTCCGCGTTGGTATTGGAGCGTCCTGCCCGGTATTTGATTGTGAACTCGTAGTTGGACAGACGGGCCATCCACCTCTGCTCCAGGGCACCGAGTCTTGCCGTGTCCAGGTGTGTCAACGGGTTGTTATCCGTGTACACGGTGAACCGGGAAGAAGCGAGGTAATGCTTAAAGCGCTCGGTGACTGCCCATACTACGGCCAGGAACTCCAGCTTAAATGAGCTGTAATTCTCGGGGTTCCTTTCGGTGGGTCGCAGTTTTCGGCTGGCGTAGGCGATTACTCGTTCCTTCCCCTGCTGGATCTGGGACAGTACGGCTCCTAGCCCGATGTTACTGGCGTCGGTGTAGAGGATAAAGGGCTGGCTATAATCCGGGTACGCCAGGATTTCGTCCCCCGTGAGGGCCATCTTCAGCTGGCGGAAGGACTCTTCTTCCAGCTCCTCCCATTTGAAGGGCGGCTTCTGGTACTTGGCCTTCCGGGACTGGCCTATCAGGAGGTCCTGCATAGGTGCTGCCTTCTTGGTGAAACCGGGAATAAACCTTCGGTAGTAGCCTACCAACCCGAGGAACTGCCGCACTTCTTTTACGCTGGAGGGGCTTGGCCATTCCTTAATTGCGGTGATCTTATCAGGGTCGGAAGCCACTCCGTCAGCGCTCACCACGTGTCCCAGGTACTGCACCTTTGGTTTCAGGAGGTGACACTTGGAGGGTTTCACCTTTAGGCCGTAACTCGCCAGAGCTTCGAACACTTCCGCCAGGTGTTTCAGGTGGTCCTCATACGTCTTGGAATATACGATGACATTGTCCAGGTACAACAGGACCGTCTCGAAGTTTCTGTGGCCCAGACAACACTCCATTAGTCGTTGGAAGGTTCCTGGTGCGTTGCAGAGTCCGAACGGCATGCAGGTGAACTCGCTAAGTCCCATCGGGGTGGTGAATGCGGTCTTCTCCCGGTCCGCCTCTGCTACAGGAACCTGCCAGTACCCGCTAGTGAGATCCAAGGTAGAGAAGAAGTTAGCAGATCTTAAAGCAGCCAATGACTCCTCTATCCTTGGTAAGGGGTACGCATCCTTGTGTGTGATACGGTTGATTTTCCGGTAATCTACACACATCCTCATGGTGTTGTCTTTCTTTCGGACTAAGACTAGTGGAGCTGCCCAGGGGCTACAGCTATCCCTGATCACCCCAGCCTCCTTCATGTCTCTAAGCATCCCCTTGGCGTGTTGGTAGTGTGCAGGGGGTACGGGTCGATACCTCTCTTTTATGGGAGGATGGTCTCCCGTGGGGATGTGGTGTTCTACCCCCTTGACTAGCCCGAAGTCTAACGGGTGTTTACTAAACACTCTCTCGTACTCTTGAACCACCCGATAGACTCCCTGTTTCTGATGTGAGGGAGTGGAGTCAGTACCCAAATGTAGTTGCTGACACCAGTCCTCCTTTGTTTTCTTAGAGCCGTTACCTTCCTCCGGGTGAGATGGAGGCAAGGGTTCCACAGATTGTATAGCATTTTGGTTAATGGTATATAATTTGGCTAGCGTGGCATACCGGGGCAGGTACACTTCCCTCTCCCCGATATTGATTATGCGAACGGGCACCCTCCCATGGCGTACATTGACCACCCCCCGTGCTGTCAAAATGGTGGGCCTACTGTCTGAGTAAACTGGTTCTACCATTGCCTGGTAATCTCTACCTCTCAGACCAATAGCTGCCCGGCACCAAATCATCATTTCACTTTTTGGGGGCATGGCAATAGGAAAAGGGTCACACATTCTTACGCTACCAATCTCACCGCCGGAGAGTTCCACCTGTTGCCGTCGCATCAGTGCCCGGATCTCTTTCTGGAGCACCCGCTGCTCGCCGGAGCTGGCGTTCTTGGCAACCTGCTGTAAAAGGAAAATCACCTCTGCAAGACAATTTTCAATTACATTAGTTCCTAGAGTTATTTTTGGGTGACTCTCATGTTTGTCAATATCTACAATGATCAGTCCCTGTGCTGCCAGTTCGACTCTACCGATTTTGATGGTCACCTCTTTAAATCCAATCTGTGGCACGGGCTGGCCATTGCTGGCGATGATACTCAAGTCGTCGTCAGGGTAGCGGGTAATATCCGAGTCATTCCAGTACTGCTTAAAGAGCACGTACGGGATGGTGGTGACCTGTGACCCGGTGTCCAGTAGGGCACTCATGGGAATGCCATCCAGTACCACAGGCAAGACTGGACGTCCTCCCACATATCTGTCGCGCCAGTTCGATGGGCCTGGTGATCTTTTTCCTGGGGGTTGGCCCTCTACCCCAGGTTGTGCCCGTTTAAAGAACAGTACCTTGCCATATGTCCAGGTTGATTGCAGCGGCGGCAGATGGGTCGTCCGTCCTCGCTGTATCGGTCACTGGGTCTTCCTCTGGCCGGTGGGGTCCTCCTTGGTCGACGCCACGGGATGTCCTCCGGTCCGGATGCCAGCTGGATCTTCCCTGGGGTGGAAGCCTGTAAAGACTGCACAGTTCGGGTTAGCGCAGCAACGCTCTTAACTAGCTCTTGGACCTGATGGTGCAGGTCTGGAGCCGGGTCATTGTTCAAAGCCTGCGCATCAGCTCCCACAGGCCCTGCCGACAAGGGCGCCGCCTCCTGGTGGTAAGTGATAGCAGGGCGCTTGTGGGTCACAACGCCACCCGGTGCCGGTTCTCGGAGCACCCGGATGGCTCTGTCCTTGAACTGTGCAAAGCCCAGATGGGGATCCTGTAAGGCCATTGCCCGCAACTGGGTTCGGTGGGTATTACAATACAGTCCCTCTATAAACTGTTCGGTCAACAGCCTGTCCTCATTTCCCACTCCATCAGGGTCGGTCTGCTTAATGGCCCTTAGGGCCTCTTGTAGGTTTAGTGCATAGTCCCTTATACTCTCATGCGCTCGCTGCTTGCACCCGTAGAATCTAAGCTTAATCTCGGCTGAGGTGCGGGTATCAAAGGTGTCCTTCAGCCGGGTTAGTATCCCTGCGACAGTCTTCCTCCCAGGTGGCCAGGATTTTACTTCCCTTTTGGCTGCCCCGGTTAGTTGGGCCACCAGGATGCTCACTTTTTGCTCTTCTGTGAGGGGGTACACCTGGAAGAGGCTATCCAGCTTTTCTCTAAAGTCATGCAGGGTATGTGACTCCCCTGAGTACTGGGGTAGCCAAGCTGCTCCCGGGATATAGGGCATGGTGAAGGGCATAACTGCAGCAGCGGTAGCGCTGGCGGGGGTTGAGGCAGTGAAGCTCTCCTCCGTATCCGACATCTTCCTTCCCCCTAGTGGACCGTGGCCTACCTTGCGATGATCCTGTTCCGTAGGCCGCGGCTCCGCAGTGGATCGTCAGGGTTGAGGACCTTCCGTCGCGCTCCTGTGACGTCGGCGTCTGCTGGGCTCCTTCCAGGACCTTACGCAACGTCCGGACGTGAGGCGGGGCTTCAGTTCTCGCGCGCTTTCGGAGTCCACGCCCCTCTTCTTCCCGCGCGGCGTCCTCAAGATGGCGTCCAATGGCAGGAAAACTCCACGGATGGCGGGAAGAAGGCAGAAGATGGCGCCGGATGGCGGGAAACTTCACCGATGGCGGGAAGAAGGCTGAAGATGGCGCCGGATGGCGGGAATCTTCACCACAGGTAAGTTTGAAAAGTCTCTTTTTCAGGCACGCAGTACCCGGTGGTTGCGGGCACGAAATCCTGCCGACTACGCCAAAGTTGACGCGCCCCTGGGCCTGTGTCGCGCTGCGTTGCGCACGCGGGAGCTTACCCGGAGCCGGATCTCTTGAGGGTTGTAGTCCCGTGGCGGTGACCCGGTCCGTGCCCAGGGAGTCAAACTGAGCGGCGATGTAACAGCGGTAGATGCAGGACGACTACGCCACCCGTTGAATGCAGCTATGGAGCTGCCGCTGCAGGACAGTCCGCTGAGGCCGGTGGATGGATGGTGCAGCGTAGATGGTATAACCCCCAACGGGAGGGGTATGGCCTCAGGGCAGCAGATGTGGATGATGGGGGTAGCAGGAACCACTCAGAGACGGTGCGGTGTAATTCAGGGTCTTTACTGGTAACAACGATAGACCCTCCCGGAGTACTTGCTAGTGAACGGGGCCTGGTCAGTCCTTGAGCAGATGGGATCTCCCCTGGCCAGGCGGAGTTGTAGGCCTCCCAAACTGACTGTACTCTTCTGGCTACCTTGCTAGAAGCGGATATAAGTAGCCCACGTCCCTGAGTGTACCGTGTGGTGCTCACCCGTATGGCCGGTGACTCGGGGCCTTCTAATGGCTTCCGCTCCACGATGGCGGTGCTGGTCCCACGCGTGTGACCGTGTCTTCGGGTTTCTGGGCCTGAGGACCTGAAATCCCCTGCCGGTCGGCTTCTGCTGCTGGGTAAGAGTTAGTCCCCACAGCCTCGGACGCCGGGTCCGGTAAGAAAGCTTCTCAGTCAGGGCGAGCTCTGCAGCTGCCAGCCCCTGACTTGTAGTAGTATTGCTTCCACTGAGCTTCTGCTGTTTCTTCCTGTAACTGTTTCTTGTCTCTACTCTCCTTGACTGCTAACCCTGCTTCAGCCCCGGGTTTATATCAGGGGAAGTTCTTCCCCTCCCAAGACTGGGCAGGAGGTGTGGCATGCACAGGATCCCTGACCAAAGGACCTCCCACCTGCTCTCAGACATAATATCTCTATCACTGTGGCAACCAGACCCCTGGGGTGTCACATACTCACTTACGCTGAGCGCTGTATATATAATGTACTGAGAATACAGGGGGTGTACTCACTTATGCTGAGCGCTGTATATATAATGTACTGAGAATACAGGGGGGTGTACTCACTTATGCTGAGCTCTGCATATATAATGTACTGAGAATACAGGGGGTGTACTCACTTATGCTGAGCCCTGTATATATAATGTACTGAGAATACAGGGGTGTACTCACTTACGCAGTGCACTGTATGTATAACGTACTGAGAATACAGGCAGGGTGTACTCACTTACGCAGAGCACTGTATGTATAACGTACTGAGAATACAGGGGTTGTACTCACTTTTGCTGACTGCTGTATATATAATGTACTGAGAATACAGGGGGTGTACTCACTTATGCTGAGCGCTGTATGTATAATGTACTGAGAATCCAGTGGGGTGTACTTGTGACACCCCAGGGGTCTGGTTGCCACAGTGATAGAGATATTACGTCTGAGAGCAGGTGGGAGGTCTCTTGGTCAGGGATCCTGTGCATGCCACACCTCCTGCCCAGTCCTGGGAGGGGAAGAACTTCCCCTATATAAACCTAGGGCTGAGGCAGGGTTAGTGAGTAGAGAAGAAGTAGAGACAGAGAAAAGAAGTAAATATAGGAACAGAACATCAGGAGCTCTGTGGGAGCAGTGTTACAAGGAGTCAGGGGCTGGCAGCTGCAGAGCTCGCCCTGACTGAGAAGTATCACCGGACCCGGAGTCCGAGGCTGTGGGGACTAATCTCTACCCAGCAGCAGAAACCGACCGGCAGGGGATTTCAGGTCCTCTGGCCCAGAAACCCGAAGGCACGGTCACACGCGTGGGACCAGCACCGCCATCGTGGAGCGGAAGCCATTAGAAGGCCCCGAGTCACCGGCCATACGGGTGAGCACCACACGGTACACTCAGGGACGTGGGCTACTTTTACCCGCCTCTAGCAAGGTAGCCAGAAGAGTACAGTTAGTTGGGAAGGCCTACAACTCCGCCTGGCCAGGGGAGATCCCATCTGCTCAAGGACTGACCAGGCCCCGATTGCTAGCAAGTACTCCGGGAGGGTCTATCTTTGTCACCAGTAAAGACCCTGAACTACACCGCATCGTCTCTGAGTGGTTCCTGCTACCCCCATCATCCACGTCGGCTGCCCTGAGGCCATACCCCTCCCGTTGGGGGTTATACCATCCACGCTGCACCATCCTTCCACCGGCCTCAGCGGTCTGCCCTGCAGCGGCAGCTCCATAGCTGCATTCAACGGGTGGCGTAGTCATCCACCATCTACTGCTAATAGACTGCCACTTAGTCTGACTCCCTGGGCACGGACCGGGTCACCGCCACGAGACTACTACCCCCATCTGATCCGGCTCCGGGTAGGCTCCCGCGTGCGCAACGCTGCGCGACTCAGGCCCAGGGGCGCGTCAACGTTTGGCGTAGTCGGCAGGATCTCGTGCCCGCAACCACCGGGTACTGCGTGCCTGAAAAAGAGACTTTTAAAACTTACCATCCGTGAAGTTTTCTCGCCATCCGGCGCCATCTTCAGCCTTCTCCCCGCCATCCGTGAGGTTTTCCCGCCATCCGGCGCCATCTTCAGCCTTCTTCCCGCCATCCGTGGAGTTTTCCCGCCGTTGGCCGCCATCTTGAAGACGCCGCGCGGGAAGAAGAGGGGCGTGGACTCCGAAAGCACGCGAGAACTGAAGCCCCGCCTCACGTCCGGACGTTGCGTAAGGTCCTGGAAGGAGCCCAGCAGACGCCGACGTCACAGGAGCGCGACGGAAGGTCCTCAACCCTGACGATCCACTGCGGAGCCGCGGCCTACGGAAGAGGATCATCGCAAGGTAGGCCACGGTCCACTAGGGGGGAGAAGGATGTCGGATACGGAGGAGAGCTTCACCGCTCCAACCCCCGCCAGCGCCACCGCTGTGGCGGTCATGCCTTTCACCATGCCCTATATCCCGGGGGCAGCCTGGCTACCCCAGTACTCAGGGGAGTCACATACCCTGCAGGACTTTAGAGAAAAACTGGATAGCCTCTTCCAGGTGTACCCCCTCACAGAAGAGCAAAAAGTGAGCATCCTGGTGGCCCAATTAACCGGGGCAGCCCAAAGGGAGGTAAAGTCCTGGCCACCTGGGGGGAGGACTGTCGCAGGGATACTAACCCGGCTGAGGGACACCTTTGATACCCGCACCTCAGCCGAGATCAAGCTTAGATTCTACGGGTGCAAACAGCGGGCACATGAGAGTATAAGGGACTATGCCCTGAACCTACAAGAGGCCCTGAGGGCCATTAAGCAGACCGACCCTGACGGCGTGGGAGACGAGGACAGGCTGTTAACTGAACAATTTATAGAGGGTTTATATTGCAATGCCCACCGAACCCAGTTGCGGGCAATGGCCTTACAGGACCCTCATCTGGGATTTGCACAGTTCAAGGACAGAGCCATCCGGGTGCTCCGAGAACCGGCACCAGGTGGCGTTGTGACCCACAGACGCCCCACTACCACTTACCACCAGGAGGCGGCGCCCTTGTCGGCAGGGCCTGTGGGAGCTGATGCGCAGACTTTGAACAATGACTCGGCTCCAGACCTGCACCATCAGGTCCAAGAGCTAGCTAAAAGCGTTGCTGCGCTAACCCGAACTGTGCAGTCTTTACAGGTTTCCACTCCAGGGAAGATCCAGCTGGCATCCGGACCGGAGGACATCCCGTGGCGTCGACCAAGGAGGACCCCACCGGCCAGAGGAAGACCCAGCGACCGATACAACGAGGACGGACAACCCATCTGCCGCCGCTGCAATCAACCCGGACATATGGCAAGGTACTGTCCTTTAAACGGGCACAACCTAGGGTAGAGGGCCAACCCCTAGGAAAAAGATCATCAGGCCCATCGAACTGGCGCGACAAATATGTGGGCGGACGTCCAGTCTTGCCTGTGGTACTGGATGGCATTCCTATGAGTGCCCTACTGGACACCGGATCACAGGTCACCACCATCCCGTACGTGCTCTTCAAGCAGTACTGGAATGACTCGGATATTACCCGCTACCCTGACGACGATTTGAGTATCATCGCCAGCAATGGTCAGCCCGTGCCACAGATCGGATTTAAAGAGGTGACCATTAAAATTGGTAGAGTTGAACTGGCAGCACAGGGACTGATCATTGTAGACATTGACAAACACGAGAGTCACCCAAAGATAACTCTAGGAACTAATGTAATTGAAAATTGTCTTGCAGAGGTGATTTTCCTTTTACAGCAGGTTGCCAAGAACGCCAGCTCCGGCGAGCAGCGAGTGCTCCAAAAAGAGATCCGGGCACTGATGCGACAGCAACAGGTGGAACTCTCCGGCGGTGAGATTGGTAGCGTGAGAATGTGTGACCCTTTCCCTATTGCCATGCCCCCAAAAAGTGAAATGATGATTTGGTGCCGGGCAGCTATTGGTCTGAGAGGTAGAGATTACCAGGCAATGGTAGAACCAGTTTACTCAGACAGTAGGCCCACCATCTTGACAGCACGGGGGGTGGTTAATGTACGCCATGGGAGGGTGCCCGTTCGCATAATCAATATCGGGAAGAGGGAAGTGTACCTGCCCCGGTATGCCACGCTAGCCAAATTATATACCATCAACCAAAATGCTATACAATCTGTGGAACCCTTGCCTCCATCTCACCCGGAGGAAGGTAACGGCTCTAAGAAAACAATGGAGGACTGGTGTCAGCAACTACATTTGGGTACTGACTCCACTCCCTCACACCAGAAACAGGGAGTCTATCGGGTGGTTCAAGAGTACGAGAGAGTGTTTAGTAAACACCCATTAGACTTCGGGCGAGTCAAGGGGGTAGAACACCACATCCCCACGGGAGACCATCCTCCCATAAAAGAGAGGTATCGACCCGTACCCCCTGCACACTACCAACACGCCAAGGGGATGCTTAGAGACATGAAGGAGGCTGGGGTGATCAGGGATAGCTGTAGCCCCTGGGCAGCTCCACTAGTCTTAGTCAAAAAGAAAGACAACACCATGAGGATGTGTGTAGATTACCGGAAAATCAACCGTATCACACACAAGGATGCGTACCCCTTACCAAGGATAGAGGAGTCTTTGGCTGCTTTAAGATCTGCTAACTTCTTCTCTACCTTGGATCTCACTAGTGGGTACTGGCAGGTTCCTGTAGCAGAGGCGGACCGGGAGAAGACCGCATTCACCACCCCGATGGGACTTAGCGAGTTTACCTGTATGCCGTTCGGACTCTGCAACACACCAGGAACCTTCCAACGATTAATGGAGTGCTGTCTGGGCCACAGAAACTTTGAGACGGTCCTGTTGTACCTGGACGATGTCATCGTATATTCTAAGACTTATGAGGACCACCTGAAACACCTGGCGGAAGTGTTCGAAGCTCTGGCAAGCTACGGCCTAAAGGTGAAACCCTCCAAGTGTCACCTCCTGAAACCAAAGGTGCAGTACCTGGGACACGTGGTGAGCGCTGACGGAGTGGCTCCCGACCCTGATAAGATCACCGCAATTAAGGAATGGCCAAGTCCCTCCAGTGTAAAGGAAGTGCGGCAGTTCCTCGGGTTGGTAGGCTACTACCGCAGGTTCATCCCCGGTTTCACCAAAAAGGCAGCTCCTATGCAAGACCTCCTGATAGGCCAGTCCCGGAAGGCCAAGAACCAGAAGCCGCCCTTCAGATGGGAGAAGTTGGAAGAAGAGTCCTTCCGCCAGCTGAAGATGGCCCTCACGGGGGATGAAATCCTGGCGTACCCGGATTACAGCCAGCCCTTTATCCTCTACACCGACGCAAGTAACATCGGGCTAGGAGCCGTGCTGTCCCAGATCCAGCAGGGGAAAGAGCGAGTAATCGCTTACGCCAGCCGAAAACTGCGACCCACCGAAAGAAACCCTGAGAATTACAGCTCATTTAAGCTAGAGTTCCTGGCAGTGGTGTGGGCAGTTACCGAACGCTTTAAGCACTACCTCGCTTCTTCCCGGTTCGTCGTGTACACGGATAACAACCCGTTGACACACCTGGACACGGCAAGACTCGGTGCCCTAGAGCAGAGATGGATGGCCCGCCTGTCCAACTACGAGTTCACCATCAAATACCGGGCAGGACGCTCCAATACCAACGCGGACGCCCTGTCCAGGATGCCAAATCTACCGGACGTAGGAGAAGATCCAGAGGGACTGGAAGAAGTCGAACTCCCCGCGTTTCACCGTCATGGGACTATCCAGTATTCCCATCGGGTAAGGAGTAAGCAAGGCGCTACGCTTAACCCCTTACCTCACTACAACTGGGCGGAAACGCAGGACAGTGACCCTGCCGTCCGGCTGGTGAAGGAGATGCTGACTCGGCCAGAGGCTCGCCTTGACCCAGACGCTCCGGAGGAAGCCAAGCAACTGTGGGCAGAAAAGAGTAGACTGTTCCTTTACAAGGGGAAGTTATGCCGCAGAATGGTTAACTCCCGGACGCATGAACTAATCTGGCAAGTAGTGGTGCCACGAAGAGACGCAGCCATGGTGATGGAGGCATACCACGACGGGGCTGGACACTTCGGATGGAAGAAGCTGGAGTTCCTGCTGCGCGAGCGGTTCCACTGGGTAGGCATGAGGGGAACCATCGAGAGGTGGTGCAGAGACTGTGGCACGTGCAACCTAAGAAGGAAGGACCGTGCCAGCCAGAAGACTCCCCTGCAGTCCATCGTCTCCCGGCAGCCGTTGGAACTGGTAGCTTTGGATCATGTAAAACTGACCCCAAGCAGAAGTGGCTACGTCTACGCACTAACTATCGTGGATCACTACTCCCGGTTCTTGGTTGTCGTCCCCGTCAAGGACTTAACAGCTCGAACAGCAGCTAGAGCCTTCCAGCAGCATTTCTGCCGTCCACACGGGTACCCGGACCAAGTGTTGACAGACCAGGGACCTGCCTTTGAAGCGGAGGTCTTCCAAGAATTCTGCACTCTGTATGGCTGCCGGAAGATAAGGACGACACCCTATCATCCGCAAACTAATGGACTTTGTGAGAAAATGAACCAGGTGGTAATGGATCTTCTGAAAACGTTGCCCCTGGAAGAACGCGGTCTGTGGCCTGAGAAGCTGCCCGATCTGGTGGACCTATACAACCACATCCCGGTAGGTTCCACCAACTGTACCCCGGCTTACCTAATGAGGGCGAGACCTGGTAAGTTACCTGTTGACCTGGAAATGGGAGTCCTGTCACCCGAGGACACTTCACCAGAAGCAGACTGGGACACAGAGAGGCAGCAGCAGTACCGGAGAGTACAGGAGAGCGTGGAGCGAAGTCTCTGTCAGGCTAGGGAAAGACAAGAGAAAACTTACAACCAGTATGCTCCCGCTGTTCCCCTGGTACCCGGAGAGCAGGTCTTGAAGAGAAAAAGACGGCTCCACAAGTTGGACGACCAGTGGGAGAAGGACCCGTACACCGTACTGCCCTCAAGCCACGACAACCCAAAGGTCTGTACCATCAGTAAAGACGGAGGGGAAACCACAACCATTGTATCCCGGGATCACCTGAAGAAGTGTCCCGAACAGCTACGGAACCCTGAAGAGGAACAAGAAGACCCTCGACCCGTAGAGGAAAGGGAAGACATGGTTAGTACTGTGCTCGGAGACTTCCCTCGGTCTTGGACTCAAGTCAATGGCGCAGTTGTGGTACCCGTACTCACCTTCCTCCAACCAGCATCCCAAGCACCTACGGAGCGACAGGTAGAGCTGGAAGAGCAGCCGGTCCAGGAGGCAGAAGACTCCACACAAGCAGAACAGGAGGATCAACCCTCTGCTTATAGTGAGCCTGCCGTACCCCTAATGAGCCAAAGAGCCGGTAGACAGCTGCCCAGTTTACCCTTGACAGCTCCTACACCCTGTAGTTCAGGGCTAGACAGTCAGCTCCGTAGGTCCACTAGGGCCACTAGAGGCCAGTTACCCGCACGTTGGAGGATTTGAAATGTATAAATTGTTTTATTTGTGGTTACCTGTTTTTCTTGTTGCTTGTGTATAATTATGTGTTTCTAGTTGTTTATAGGAGTCTTTGGTGGATTTACCGGGAATCCTGTGTACATAGTTGGAGCGTAACCCAGGACGGACTAAAGACTGTTAAGGACTCGGGGCAGGACAGACCCCTACCTGGTTACGTCTCCCTGTTTTGGTGAAATGGACACCTTGCTTTCTTCAAAGACTGCACCCGGTTACGGACATGCCGTGAAAACCTTTATGTGTTTCTTTATTGTATTGTTATTGTTATACCTTGTTATGTTTTTCCAAAAATATGTTTAGTCCCGGAGTACTAAATTTCACTAGGGGGGAATGTGACACCCCAGGGGTCTGGTTGCCACAGTGATAGAGATATTACGTCTGAGAGCAGGTGGGAGGTCTCTTGGTCAGGGATCCTATGCATGCCACACCTCCTGCCCAGTCCTGGGAGGGGAAGAACTTCCCCTATATAAACCTAGGGCTGAGGCAGGGTTAGTGAGTAGAGAAGAAGTAGAGACAGAGAAAAGAAGTAAATATAGGAACAGAACATCAGGAGCTCTGTGGGAGCAGTGTTACAAGGATTCAGGGGCTGGCAGCTGCAGAGCTCGCCCTGACTGAGAAGTATCACCGGACCCGGAGTCCGAGGCTGTGGGGACTAATCTCTACCCAGCAGCAGAAACCGACCGGCAGGGGATTTCAGGTCCTCTGGCCCAGAAACCCGAAGGCACGGTCACACGCGTGGGACCAGCACCGCCATCGTGGAGCGGAAGCCATTAGAAGGCCCCGAGTCACCGGCCATACGGGTGAGCACCACACGGTACACTCAGGGACGTGGGCTACTTTTACCCTCCTCTAGCAAGGTAGCCAGAAGAGTACAGTTAGTTGGGAAGGCCTACAACTCCGCCTGGCCAGGGGAGATCCCATCTGCTCAAGGACTGACCAGGCCCCGATTGCTAGCAAGTACTCCGGGAGGGTCTATCTTTGTCACCAGAAAAGACCCTGAACTACACCGCATCGTCTCTGAGTGGTTCCTGCTACCCCCATCATCCACGTCGGCTGCCCTGAGGCCATACCCCTCCCGTTGGGGGTTATACCATCCACGCTGCACCATCCTTCCACCGGCCTCAGCGGTCTGCCCTGCAGCGGCAGCTCCATAGCTGCATTCAACGGGTGGCGTAGTCATCCACCATCTACTGCTAATAGACTGCCACTTAGTCTGACTCCCTGGGCACGGACCGGGTCACCGCCACGAGACTACTACCCCCATCTGATCCGGCTCCGGGTAGGCTCCCGCGTGCGCAACGCTGCGCGACTCAGGCCCAGGGGCGCGTCATACTCTCTTACGCTGAGTGCTGTATATATAATGTACTGAGAATACAGGGGGGTGTACTCACTTACGCAGAGCGCTGTATGTATAACGTACTGAGAATACAGGGGGGGTGGACTCACTTACGCAGAGCACTGTATGTATAACGTACTGAGAATACAGGGGGTGTACTCATTTTTGCTGACTGCTGTATATATAATGTACTGAGAATACAGGGGGTGTACTCACTTATGCTGAGCGCTGTATGTATAATGTACTGAGAATCCAGTGGGGTGTACTCTCTTACGCTGAGCCCTGTATATATAATGTACTGAGAATACAGGGGGGTGTACACACTTATGCTGAGCGCTGTATGTATAATGTACTGAGAATACAGGGGTGTACTCACTTATGCTGAGCGCTGTATATATAATGTACTGAGAATAAAGGGGGTGTACTCACTTATGCTGAGCGCTGTATGTATAATGTACTGAGAATACAGTGGGGTGTACTCACTTATGCTGAGCGCTGTATGTATAATGTACTGAGAATACAGGGGGTGTACTCAATTATGCTGAGCACTGTATATATAATGTACTGAGAATAAAGGGGGTGTACTCACTTACGCTGAGCGCTGTATATATAATGTACTGAGAATACAGGGGGGTGTACTCACTTATACTGAGCGCTGTATGTATAATGTACTGAGAATACAGGGGTGTACTCACTTATGCTTAGCGCTGTATGTTTAATGTGCTGAGAATACAGTGGGGTGTACTCATTTACGCAGAGCACTGTATGTATAATGTACTGAGAATACAGGGGGTGTACTCACTTACTCTGAACGCTGTATATATAATGTACTGAGAATACAGGGGGTGTACTCACTTATGCTGAGCGCTGTATGTATAATGTACTGAGAATCCAGTGGGGTGTACTCTCTTACGCTGAGCGCTGTATATATAATGTACTGAGAATACAGGGGGGTGTACTCACTTATGCTGAGCGCTGTATATATAATGTACTGAGAATACAGGGGGTGTACTCACTTATGCTGAGCCCTGTATATATAATGTACTGAGAATACAGGGGGGTGTACTCACTTATGCTGAGCGCTGTATATATAATGTACTGAGAATACAGGGGTTGTACTCACTTACGCTGAGCGCTGTATATATAATGTACTGAGAATACAGGGGGTGTACTCACTTATGCTGAGCGCTCTATGTATAATGTACTGAGAATACAGGGGGGTGTACTCACTTACGCTGAGCGCTGTATATATAATGTACTGAGAATACAGGGGGTGTACTCACTTATGCTGAGCGCTGTATATATAATGAACTGAGAATACAGGGGGTGTACTCACTTATGCTGAGCGCTGTATATATAATGTACTGAGAATACAGGGGGTGTACTCACTTATGCTGAGCCCTGTATATATAATGTACTGAGAATACAGGGGGGTGTACTCACTTATGCTGAGCACTGTATGTATAATGTACTGAGAATACAGGGGTGTACTCACTTATGCTGAGCGCTGTATATATAATGTACTGAGAATACAGGGGGTGTACTGACTTATGCTGAGCGCTGTATGTATAATGTACTGAGAATACAAGGGGTGTACTCACTTATGCTGAGCGCTGTATGTATAATGTACTGAGAATACAGGGGGTGTACTCACTTATGCTGAGCCCTGTATATATAATGTACTGAGAATACAGGGGGGTGTACTCACTTATGCTGAGCGCTGTATGTATAATGTACTGAGAATACAGGGGTGTACTCACTTATGCTGAGCGCTGTATATATAATGTACTGAGAATACAGGGGGTGTACTCACTTATGCTGAGCGTTGTATGTATAATGTACTGAGAATACAGGGGGTGTACTCACTTATGCTGAGCGCTGTATGTATAATGTACTGAGAATACAGGGGGTGTACTCACTTACGCTGAGCGCTGTATATATAATGTACTGAGAATACAGGGGGGTGTACTCACTTATGCTGAGCGCTGTATATATAATGTACTGAGAATAGAGGGGTGTAATCACTTATGCTGAGCACTGTATGTATAATGTACTGAGAATACAGGGGGTGTAGTCACTTATGCTGAGCACTGTATGTATAATGTACTGAGAATACAGGGGGGTGTATTCACTTATGCTGAGCGCTGTATATATAATGTACTGAGAATACAGGGGGGTGTACTCACTTATTCTGAGCGCTGTATATATAATGTACTGAGAATACAGGGGGGTGTGCTCACTTATGCTGAGCGCTGTATATATAATGTACTGAGAATACAGGGGGTGTACTCATTTATGCTGAGCGCTGTATATATAATGTACTGAGAATACAGGGGGGTGTACTCACTTATGCTGAGCGCTGTATATATAATGTACTGAGAATACAGGGGGTGTACTCACTTACGCTGAGCGCTGTATATATAATGTACTGAGAATACAGGGGGGTGTACTCACTTATACTGAGCGCTGTATGTATAATGTACTGAGAATACAGGGGTGTACTCACTTATGCTTAGCGCTGTATGTTTAATGTGCTGAGAATACAGTGGGGTGTACTCACTTACGCAGAGCACTGTATGTATAATGTACTGAGAATACAGGGGGTGTACTCACTTACTCTGAACGCTGTATATATAATGTACTGAGAATACAGGGGGTGTACTCACTTATGCTGAGCGCTGTATGTATAATGTACTGAGAATCCAGTGGGGTGTACTCTCTTACGCTGAGCGCTGTATATATAATGTACTGAGAATACAGGGGGGTGTACTCACTTATGCTGAGCGCTGTATATATAATGTACTGAGAATACAGGGGGTGTACTCACTTATGCTGAGCCCTGTATATATAATGTACTGAGAATACAGGGGGGTGTACTCACTTATGCTGAGCGCTGTATATATAATGTACTGAGAATACAGGGGTTGTACTCACTTACGCTGAGCGCTGTATATATAATGTACTGAGAATACAGGGGGTGTACTCACTTATGCTGAGCGCTCTATGTATAATGTACTGAGAATACAGGGGGGTGTACTCACTTACGCTGAGCGCTGTATATATAATGTACTGAGAATACAGGGGGTGTACTCACTTATGCTGAGCGCTGTATATATAATGAACTGAGAATACAGGGGGTGTACTCACTTATGCTGAGCGCTGTATATATAATGTACTGAGAATACAGGGGGTGTACTCACTTATGCTGAGCCCTGTATATATAATGTACTGAGAATACAGGGGGGTGTACTCACTTATGCTGAGCACTGTATGTATAATGTACTGAGAATACAGGGGTGTACTCACTTATGCTGAGCGCTGTATATATAATGTACTGAGAATACAGGGGGTGTACTGACTTATGCTGAGCGCTGTATGTATAATGTACTGAGAATACAGGGGGTGTACTCACTTATGCTGAGCGCTGTATGTATAATGTACTGAGAATACAGGGGGTGTACTCACTTATGCTGAGCCCTGTATATATAATGTACTGAGAATACAGGGGGGTGTACTCACTTATGCTGAGCGCTGTATGTATAATGTACTGAGAATACAGGGGTGTACTCACTTATCCTGAGCGCTGTATATATAATGTACTGAGAATACAGGGGGTGTACTCACTTATGCTGAGCGCTGTATGTATAATGTACTGAGAATACAGGGGGTGTACTCACTTACGCTGAGCGCTGTATATATAATGTACTGAGAATACAGGGGGGTGTACTCACTTATGCTGAGCGCTGTATATATAATGTACTGAGAATAGAGGGGTGTAATCACTTATGCTGAGCACTGTATGTATAATGTACTGAGAATACAGGGGGTGTAGTCACTTATGCTGAGCACTGTATGTATAATGTACTGAGAATACAGGGGGGTGTATTCACTTATGCTGAGCGCTGTATATATAATGTACTGAGAATACAGGGGGGTGTACTCACTTATTCTGAGCGCTGTATATATAATGTACTGAGAATACAGGGGGGTGTGCTCACTTATGCTGAGCGCTGTATATATAATGTACTGAGAATACAGGGGGTGTACTCATTTATGCTGAGCGCTGTATATATAATGTACTGAGAATACAGGGGGGTGTACTCACTTATGCTGAGCGCTGTATATATAATGTACTGAGAATACAGGGGGTGTACTCACTTACGCTGAGCGCTGTATATATAATGTACTGAGAATACAGGGGGGTGTACTCACTTATGCTGAGCGCTGTATATATAATGTACTGAGAATACAGGTGGTGTACTCACTTACGCTGAACGCTGTATATATAATGTACTGAGAATACAGGGGGGTGTACTCACTTACGCAGAGCACTGTATGTATAACGTACTGAGAATACAGGGGGTGTACTCACTTACGCTGAGCACTGTATATATAATGTACTGAGAATACAGGGGGGTGTACTCACTTATGCTGAGCGCTGTATGTATAATGTACTGAGAATACAGGGGTGTACTCACTTATGCTGAGCGCTGTATATATAATGTACTGAGAATACAGGGGGTGTACTCACTTATGCTGAGCGCTGTATGTATAATGTACTGAGAATACAGGGGGTGTACTCACTTATGCTGAGCGTTGTATGTATAATGTACTGAGAATAGAGGGGTGTAATCACTTATGCTGAGCACTGTATGTATAATGTACTGAGAATACAGGGGGTGTAGTCACTTATGCTGAGCACTGTATGTATAATGTACTGAGAATACAGGGGGGTGTATTCACTTATGCTGAGCGCTGTATATATAATGTACTGAGAATACAGGGGGGTGTACTCACTTATTCTGAGCGCTGTATATATAATGTACTGAGAATACAGGGGGGTGTGCTCACTTATGCTGAGCGCTGTATATATAATGTACTGAGAATACAGGGGGTGTACTCATTTATGCTGAGCGCTGTATATATAATGTACTGAGAATACAGGGGGGTGTACTCACTTATGCTGAGCGCTGTATATATAATGTACTGAGAATACAGGGGGTGTACTCACTTACGCTGAGCGCTGTATATATAATGTACTGAGAATACAGGGGGGTGTACTCACTTATGCTGAGCGCTGTATATATAATGTACTGAGAATACAGGTGGTGTACTCACTTACGCTGAACGCTGTATATATAATGTACTGAGAATACAGGGGGGTGTACTCACTTACGCAGAGCACTGTATGTATAACGTACTGAGAATACAGGGGGTGTACTCACTTACGCTGAGCACTGTATATATAATGTACTGAGAATACAGGGGGGTGTACTCACTTATGCTGAGCGCTGTATGTATAATGTACTGAGAATACAGGGGTGTACTCACTTATGCTGAGCGCTGTATATATAATGTACTGAGAATACAGGGGGTGTACTCACTTATGCTGAGCGCTGTATGTATAATGTACTGAGAATACAGGGGGTGTACTCACTTATGCTGAGCGCTGTATGTATAATGTACTGAGAATACAGGGGGTGTACTCACTTACGCTGAGCGCTGTATATATAATGTACTGAGAATACAGGGGGGTGTACTCACTTATGCTGAGCGCTGTATATATAATGTACTGAGAATACAGGGGTGTAATCACTTATGCTGAGCACTGTATGTATAATGTACTGAGAATACAGGGGGTGTAGTCACTTATGCTGAGCACTGTATGTATAATGTACTGAGAATACAGGGGGGTGTATTCACTTATGCTGAACGCTGTATATATAATGTACTGAGAATACAGGGGGTGTACTCACTTATGCTGAGCACTGTATGTATAATGTACTGAGAATACAGGGGGGTGTACTCACTTATGCTGAACGCTGTATATATAATGTACTGAGAATAAAGGGGGTGTACTCACTTACGCTGAGCGCTGTATATATAATGTACTGAGAATACAGGGGGTGTACTCACTTATGCTGAGCGCTGTATATATAATGTACTGAGAATACAGGGGGTGTACTCACTTATGCTGAGCTCTGTATGTTTAATGTACTGAGAATACAGGGGTGTACTCACTTACGCTGAGCGCTGTATATATAATGTACTGAGAATACAGGGGGGTGTACTCACTTACGCAGAGCACTGTATGTATAATGTACTGAGAATACAGGGGGTGTACTCACTTACGCTGAACGCTGTATATATAATGTACTGAGAATACAGGGGGTGTACTCACTTATGCTGAGCGCTGTATGTATAATGTACTGAGAATACAGGGGGTGTACTCTCTTACACTGAGCGCTGTATATATAATGTACTGAGAATACAGGGGGGTGTGCTCACTTATGCTGAGCGCTGTATATATAATGTACTGAGAATACAGGGGGGTGTGCTCACTTATGCTGAGCGCTGTATATATAATGTACTGAGAATACAGGGGGGTGTACTCATTTATGCTGAGCGCTGTATATATAATGTACTGAGAATACAGGGGGGTGTACTCACATATGCTGAGCGCTGTATATATAATGTACTGAGAATACAGGGGGTGTACTCACTTACGCTGAGCGCTGTATATATAATGTACTGAGAATACAGGGGGGTGTACTCACTTATGCTGAGCGCTGTATATATAATGTACTGAGAATACAGGGGGTGTACTCACTTGCGCTAAACGCTGTATATATAATGTACTGAGAATACAGGGGGGTGTACTCACTTACGCAGAGCGCTGTATGTATAACGTACTGAGAATACAGGGGGTGTACTCATTTATGCTGAGTGCTGTTTATATAATGTACTGAGAATACAGGGGGGTGTACTCACTTATGCTGAGCGCTGTATATATAATGTACTGAGAATACAGGGGGTGTACTCACTTACGCTGAGCGCTGTATATATAATGTACTGAGAATACAGGGGGTGTACTCACGCTGAGCGCTGTATGTATAATGTACTGAGAATACAGGGGGGTGTACTCACTTACGCAGAGCACTATATGTATAATGTACTGAGAATACAGGGGGTGTACTCACTTACGCTGAACGCTGTATATATAATGTACTGAGAATACAGGGGGGTGTACTCACTTACGCAGAGCACTGTATGTATAATGTACTGAGAATACAGGGGGTGTACTCACTTACGCTGAACGCTGTATATATAATGTACTGAGAATACAGGGGGTGTACTCACTTACGCAGAGCAATGTATGTATAATGTACTGAGAATACAGGGGGTGTACTCACTTACGCTGAACGCTGTATATATAATGTACTGAGAATACAGGGGGTGTACTCACTTATGCTGAGCGCTGTATGTATAATGTACTGAGAATACAGGGGTGTGTGCTCACTTATGCTGAGCGCTGTATATATAATGTACTGAGAATACAGGGGGGTGTACTCATTTATGCTGAGCGCTGTATATATAATGTACTGAGAATACAGGGGGGTGTACTCACTTATGCTGAGCGCTGTATATATAATATACTGAGAATACAGGGGGTGTACTCACTTACGCTGAGCGCTGTATATATAATGTACTGAGAATACAGGGGGGTGTACTCACTTATGCTGAGCGCTGTATATATAATGTACTGAGAATACAGGGGGTGTACTCACTTGCGCTGAACGCTGTATATATAATGTACTGAGAATACAGGGGGGTGTACTCACTTACGCAGAGCACTGTATGTATAACGTACTGAGAATACAGCAGGTGTACTCTCTTACGCTGAGCGCTGTATATATAATGTACTGAGAATACAGGGGGGTGTACTCACTTATGCTGAGCGCTGTATATATAATGTACTGAGAATACAGGGGGGTGTGCTCACTTATGCTGAGCGCTGTATATATAATGTACTGAGAATACAGGGGGGTGTACTCATTTATGCTGAGCGCTGTATATATAATGTACTGAGAATACAGGGGGGTGTACTCACTTATGCTGAGCGCTGTATATAATGTACTGAGAATACAGGGGGTGTACTCACTTACGCTGAGCGCTGTATATATAATGTACTGAGAATACAGGGGGGTGTACTCACTTATGCTGAGCGCTGTATATATAATGTACTGAGGATACAGGGGGTGTACTCACTTGCGCTGAACGCTGTATATATAATGTACTGAGAATACAGGGGGGTGTACTCACTTACGCAGAGCACTGTATGTATAACGTACTGAGAATACAGGGGGTGTACTCTCTTACGCTGAGCGCTGTATATATAATGTACTGAGAATACAGGGGGGTGTACTCACTTATGCTGAGCGCTGTATATATAATGTACTGAGAATACAGGGGGGTGTGCTCACTTATGCTGAGCGCTGTATATATAATGTACTGAGAATACAGGGGGGTGTACTCATTTATGCTGAGCGCTGTATATATAATGTACTGAGAATACAGGGGGGTGTACTCACTTATGCTGAGCGCTGTATATAATGTACTGAGAATACAGGGGGTGTACTCACTTACGCTGAGCGCTGTATATATAATGTACTGAGAATACAGGGGGGTGTACTCACTTATGCTGAGCGCTGTATATATAATGTACTGAGAATACAGGGGGTGTACTCACTTGCGCTGAACGCTGTATATATAATGTACTGAGAATACATGGGGGTGTACTCACTTACGCAGAGCACTGTATGTATAACGTACTGAGAATACAGGGGGTGTACTCATTTATGCTGAGTGCTGTATATATAATGTACTGAGAATACAGGGGGGTGTACTCACTTATGCTGAGCGCTGTATATATAATGTACTGAGAATACAGGGGGTGTACTCACTTACGCTGAGCGCTGTATATATAATGTACTGAGAATACAGGGGGTGTACTCACGCTGAGCGCTGTATGTATAATGTACTGAGAATACAGGGGGGTGTACTCACTTACGCTGAGCGCTGTATATATAATGTACTGAGAATACAGGGGTGTAGTCACTTATGCTGAGCGCTGTATATATAATGTACTGAGAATACAGGGGGTGTACTCACTTACGCTGAACGATGTATATATAATGTACTGAGAATACAGGGGGGTGTACTCACTTACGCAGAGCACTCTATGTATAACGTACTGAGAATACAGGGGGTGTACTCACTTACGCTGAGCGCTGTATATATAATGTACTGAGAATACAGGGGGTGTACTCACTTATGCTGAGCCCTGTATATATAATGTACTGAGAATACAGGGGTGTACTCACTTACGCAGAGCACTGTATGTATAACGTAGTGAGAATACAGGGGGTGTACTCACTTTTGCTGACTGCTGTATATATAATGTACTGAGAATACAGGGGGTGTACTCACTTATGCTGAGCGCTGTATGTATAATGTACTGAGAATCCAGTGGGGTGTACTCTCTTACGCTGAGTGCTGTATATATAATGTACTGAGAATACAGGGGGTGTACTCACTTACGCAGAGCACTGTATGTATAATGTACTGAGAATACAGGGGGGTGTACTCACTCACGCAGAGCACTGTATATATAATGTACTGAGAATACAGTGGGGTGTACTCACTTACGCAGAGCACTGTATATATAATGTACTGAGAATACAGGGGGGTGTACTCACTTATGCTGAGCGCTGTATATATAATGTACTGAGAATACAGGGGGGTGTACTCTCTTACGCAGAGCGCTGTATGTATAACGTACTGACAATACAGTGGGGTGTACTCACTTATGCTGAGCGCTATATACTATATATATAATGTACTGAGAATACAGGGGGTGTACTCACTTTTGCTGACTGCTGTATATATAATGTACTGAGAATACAGGGGTGTACTCACTTATGCTGAGCGCTGTATATATAATGTACTGAGAATACAGGGGGTGTACTCACTTATGCTGAGCGCTGTATGTATAACGTACTGAGAATACAGGGGGTGTACTCACTTACGCTGAGCACTGTATATATAATGTACTGAGAATACAGGGGGGTGTACTCACTTATGCTGAGCGCTGTATGTATAATGTACTGAGAATACAGGGGTGTACTCACTTATGCTGAGCGCTGTATATATAATGTACTGAGAATACAGGGGGTGTACTCACTTATGCTGAGCGCTGTATGTATAATGTACTGAGAATACAGGGGGTGTACTCACTTATGCTGAGCGCTGTATGTATAATGTACTGAGAATACAGGGGGTGTACTCACTTACGCTGAGCGCTGTATATATAATGTACTGAGAATACAGGGGGGTGTACTCACTTATGCTGAGCGCTGTATATATAATGTACTGAGAATACAGGGGTGTAATCACTTATGCTGAGCACTGTATGTATAATGTACTGAGAATACAGGGGGTGTAGTCACTTATGCTGAGCACTGTATGTATAATGTACTGAGAATACAGGGGGGTGTATTCACTTATGCTGAACGCTGTATATATAATGTACTGAGAATACAGGGGGTGTACTCACTTATGCTGAGCACTGTATGTATAATGTACTGAGAATACAGGGGGGTGTACTCACTTATGCTGAACGCTGTATATATAATGTACTGAGAATAAAGGGGGTGTACTCACTTACGCTGAGCGCTGTATATATAATGTACTGAGAATACAGGGGGTGTACTCACTTATGCTGAGCGCTGTATATATAATGTACTGAGAATACAGGGGGTGTACTCACTTATGCTGAGCTCTGTATGTTTAATGTACTGAGAATACAGGGGTGTACTCACTTACGCTGAGCGCTGTATATATAATGTACTGAGAATACAGGGGGGTGTACTCACTTACGCAGAGCACTGTATGTATAATGTACTGAGAATACAGGGGGTGTACTCACTTACGCTGAACGCTGTATATATAATGTACTGAGAATACAGGGGGTGTACTCACTTATGCTGAGCGCTGTATGTATAATGTACTGAGAATACAGGGGGTGTACTCTCTTACACTGAGCGCTGTATATATAATGTACTGAGAATACAGGGGGGTGTGCTCACTTATGCTGAGCGCTGTATATATAATGTACTGAGAATACAGGGGGGTGTGCTCACTTATGCTGAGCGCTGTATCTATAATGTACTGAGAATACAGGGGGGTGTACTCATTTATGCTGAGCGCTGTATATATAATGTACTGAGAATACAGGGGGGTGTACTCACATATGCTGAGCGCTGTATATATAATGTACTGAGAATACAGGGGGTGTACTCACTTACGCTGAGCGCTGTATATATAATGTACTGAGAATACAGGGGGGTGTACTCACTTATGCTGAGCGCTGTATATATAATGTACTGAGAATACAGGGGGTGTACTCACTTGCGCTAAACGCTGTATATATAATGTACTGAGAATACAGGGGGGTGTACTCACTTACGCAGAGCGCTGTATGTATAACGTACTGAGAATACAGGGGGTGTACTCATTTATGCTGAGTGCTGTTTATATAATGTACTGAGAATACAGGGGGGTGTACTCACTTATGCTGAGCGCTGTATATATAATGTACTGAGAATACAGGGGGTGTACTCACTTACGCTGAGCGCTGTATATATAATGTACTGAGAATACAGGGGGTGTACTCACGCTGAGCGCTGTATGTATAATGTACTGAGAATACAGGGGGGTGTACTCACTTACGCAGAGCACTATATGTATAATGTACTGAGAATACAGGGGGTGTACTCACTTACGCTGAACGCTGTATATATAATGTACTGAGAATACAGGGGGGTGTACTCACTTACGCAGAGCACTGTATGTATAATGTACTGAGAATACAGGGGGTGTACTCACTTACGCTGAACGCTGTATATATAATGTACTGAGAATACAGGGGGTGTACTCACTTACGCAGAGCAATGTATGTATAATGTACTGAGAATACAGGGGGTGTACTCACTTACGCTGAACGCTGTATATATAATGTACTGAGAATACAGGGGGTGTACTCACTTATGCTGAGCGCTGTATGTATAATGTACTGAGAATACAGGGGTGTGTGCTCACTTATGCTGAGCGCTGTATATATAATGTACTGAGAATACAGGGGGGTGTACTCATTTATGCTGAGCGCTGTATATATAATGTACTGAGAATACAGGGGGGTGTACTCACTTATGCTGAGCGCTGTATATATAATATTCTGAGAATACAGGGGGTGTACTCACTTACGCTGAGCGCTGTATATATAATGTACTGAGAATACAGGGGGGTGTACTCACTTATGCTGAGCGCTGTATATATAATGTACTGAGAATACAGGGGGTGTACTCACTTGCGCTGAACGCTGTATATATAATGTACTGAGAATACAGGGGGGTGTACTCACTTACGCAGAGCACTGTATGTATAACGTACTGAGAATACAGCAGGTGTACTCTCTTACGCTGAGCGCTGTATATATAATGTACTGAGAATACAGGGGGGTGTACTCACTTATGCTGAGCGCTGTATATATAATGTACTGAGAATACAGGGGGGTGTGCTCACTTATGCTGAGCGCTGTATATATAATGTACTGAGAATACAGGGGGGTGTACTCATTTATGCTGAGCGCTGTATATATAATGTACTGAGAATACAGGGGGGTGTACTCACTTATGCTGAGCGCTGTATATAATGTACTGAGAATACAGGGGGTGTACTCACTTACGCTGAGCGCTGTATATATAATGTACTGAGAATACAGGGGGGTGTACTCACTTATGCTGAGCGCTGTATATATAATGTACTGAGGATACAGGGGGTGTACTCACTTGCGCTGAACGCTGTATATATAATGTACTGAGAATACAGGGGGGTGTACTCACTTACGCAGAGCACTGTATGTATAACGTACTGAGAATACAGGGGGTGTACTCTCTTACGCTGAGCGCTGTATATATAATGTACTGAGAATACAGGGGGGTGTACTCACTTATGCTGAGCGCTGTATATATAATGTACTGAGAATACAGGGGGGTGTGCTCACTTATGCTGAGCGC
The DNA here is from genome assembly GCF_046119375.1 of Phyllobates terribilis. Classification (NCBI taxonomy): domain Eukaryota; kingdom Metazoa; phylum Chordata; class Amphibia; order Anura; family Dendrobatidae; genus Phyllobates; species Phyllobates terribilis. The sequence goes on along the minus strand of NW_027362765.1, from coordinate 244,558,602 downwards.
TGTATATATAATGTACTGAGAATACAGGGGGGTGTACTCATTTATGCTGAGCGCTGTATATATAATGTACTGAGAATACAGGGGGGTGTACTCACTTATGCTGAGCGCTGTATATAATGTACTGAGAATACAGGGGGTGTACTCACTTACGCTGAGCGCTGTATATATAATGTACTGAGAATACAGGGGGGTGTACTCACTTATGCTGAGCGCTGTATATATAATGTACTGAGAATACAGGGGGTGTACTCACTTGCGCTGAACGCTGTATATATAATGTACTGAGAATACATGGGGGTGTACTCACTTACGCAGAGCACTGTATGTATAACGTACTGAGAATACAGGGGGTGTACTCATTTATGCTGAGTGCTGTATATATAATGTACTGAGAATACAGGGGGGTGTACTCACTTATGCTGAGCGCTGTATATATAATGTACTGAGAATACAGGGGGTGTACTCACTTACGCTGAGCGCTGTATATATAATGTACTGAGAATACAGGGGGTGTACTCACGCTGAGCGCTGTATGTATAATGTACTGAGAATACAGGGGGGTGTACTCACTTACGCTGAGCGCTGTATATATAATGTACTGAGAATACAGGGGTGTAGTCACTTATGCTGAGCGCTGTATATATAATGTACTGAGAATACAGGGGGTGTACTCACTTACGCTGAACGATGTATATATAATGTACTGAGAATACAGGGGGGTGTACTCACTTACGCAGAGCACTCTATGTATAACGTACTGAGAATACAGGGGGTGTACTCACTTACGCTGAGCGCTGTATATATAATGTACTGAGAATACAGGGGGTGTACTCACTTATGCTGAGCCCTGTATATATAATGTACTGAGAATACAGGGGTGTACTCACTTACGCAGAGCACTGTATGTATAACGTAGTGAGAATACAGGGGGTGTACTCACTTTTGCTGACTGCTGTATATATAATGTACTGAGAATACAGGGGGTGTACTCACTTATGCTGAGCGCTGTATGTATAATGTACTGAGAATCCAGTGGGGTGTACTCTCTTACGCTGAGTGCTGTATATATAATGTACTGAGAATACAGGGGGTGTACTCACTTACGCAGAGCACTGTATGTATAATGTACTGAGAATACAGGGGGGTGTACTCACTCACGCAGAGCACTGTATATATAATGTACTGAGAATACAGTGGGGTGTACTCACTTACGCAGAGCACTGTATATATAATGTACTGAGAATACAGGGGGGTGTACTCACTTATGCTGAGCGCTGTATATATAATGTACTGAGAATACAGGGGGGTGTACTCTCTTACGCAGAGCGCTGTATGTATAACGTACTGACAATACAGTGGGGTGTACTCACTTATGCTGAGCGCTATATACTATATATATAATGTACTGAGAATACAGGGGGTGTACTCACTTTTGCTGACTGCTGTATATATAATGTACTGAGAATACAGGGGTGTACTCACTTATGCTGAGCGCTGTATATATAATGTACTGAGAATACAGGGGGTGTACTCACTTATGCTGAGCCCTGTATATATAATGTACTGAGAATACAGGGGGGTGTACTCACTTACGCAGAGCACTGTATGTATAACGTACTGAGAATACAGGGGGTGTACTCTCTTACGCTGAGCGCTGTATATATAATGTACTGAGAATACAGGGGGTGTACTCACTTATGCTGAGCGCTGTGTATATAATGTACTGAGAATACAGGGGGGTGTGCTCACTTATGCTGAGCGCTGTATATATAATGTACTGAGAATACAGGGGGGTGTACTCATTTATGCTGAGCGCTCTATATATAATGTACTGAGAATACAGGGGGGTGTACTCACTTATGCTGAGCGCTGTATATATAATGTACTGAGAATACAGGGGGTGTACTCACTTACGCTGAGCGCTGTATATATAATGTAGTGAGAATACAGGGGGGTGTACTCACTTATGCTGAGCGCTGTATATATAATGTACTGAGAATACAGGGGGTGTACTCACTTACGCTGAACGCTGTATATATAATGTAGTGAGAATACAGGGGGGTGTACTCACTTATGCTGAGCGCTGTATGTATAATGTACTGAGAATACAGGGGTGTACTCACTTATGCTGAACGCTGTATATATAATGTACTGAGAATAAAGGGGGTGTACTCACTTACGCTGAGCGCTGTATATATAATGTACTGAGAATACAGGGGGTGTACTCACTTCTGGTGAGCGCTGTATATATAATGTACTGAGAATACAGTGGGGTGTACTCACTTACGCTGAACGCTGTATATATAATGTCCTGAGAATAAAGGGGGTGTACTCACTTACGCTGAGCGCTGTATATATAATGTACTGAGAATACAGGGGGGTGTACTCATTTATGCTGAGCGCTGTATATATAATGTACTGAGAATACAGGGGGTGTACTCACGCTGAACGCTGTATATATAATGTACTGAGAATACAGGGGGTCTACTCACTTACGCTGAGCGCTGTATGTATAATGTACTGAGAATACAGGGGGTGTACTCTCTTACGCTGAGCGCTGTATATATAATGTACTGAGAATACAGGGGGGTGTACTCCCTTATGCTGAGCGCTGTATATATAATGTACTGAGAATACAGGGGGTGTACTCACTTATGCTGAGCGCTGTATGTATAATGTACTGAGAATACAGGGGGTGTACTCTCTTACGCTGAGCGCTGTATATATAATGTACTGAGAATACAGGGGGGTGTACTCACTTATGCTGAGCGCTGTATATATAATGTACTGAGAATACAGGGGGTGTACTCACTTACGCTGAACGCTGTATATATAATGTACTGAGAATACAGGGGGTGTACTCACTTATGCTGAGCGCTGTATATATAATGTACTGAGAATACAGGGGGGTGTACTCATTTATGCTGAGCGCTGTATATATAATGTACTGAGAATACATGGGGGTGTACTCACTTATGCTGAGCGCTGTATATATAATGTACTGAGAATACAGGGGGTGTACTCACTTACGCTGAGCGCTGTATATCTAATGTACTGAGAATACAGGGGGGTGTACTCACTTACGCAGAGCACTGTATGTATAACGTACTGAGAATACAGGGGGTGTACTCACTTACGCTGAGCGCTGAATGTATAACGTACTGAGAATACAGGGGGTGTACTCACTTTTGCTGACTGCTGTATATATAATGTACTGAGAATACAGGGGGTGTACTCACTTATGCTGAGCGCTGTATGTATAATGTACTGAGAATCCAGTGGGGTGTACTCACTTATGCTGAGCGCTGTATATATAATGTACTGAGAATACAGGGGTGTACTCTCTTACGCTGAGTGCTGTATATATAATGTACTGAGAATACAGGGGTGTACTCTCTTACGCTGAGTGCTGTATATATAATGTACTGAGAATACAGGGGGTGTACTCACTTATGCTGAGCGCTGTATGTATAATGTACTGAGAATACAGTAGGGTGTACTCACTTATGCTGAGCGCTGTATATATAATGTACTGAGAATACAGGGGTGTACTCTCTTACGCTGAGTGCTGTATATATAATGTACTGAGAATACAGGGGAGTGTACTCACTTACGCAGAGCGCTGTATGTATAACGTACTGACAATACAGGGGGGTGTACTCACTTATGCTGAGCGCTATATACTATATATATAATGTACTGAGAATACAGGGGTGTACTCACTTATGCTGAGCACTGTATGTATAATGTACTGAGAATACAGGGGGTGTACTCACTTATGCTGAGCACTGTATGTATAATGTACTGAGAATACAGGGGGGTGTACTCACTTATGCTGAACGCTGTATATATAATGTACTGAGAATACAGGGGGTGTACTCACTTATGCTGAGCACTGTATGTATAATGTACTGAGAATACAGGGGGGTGTACTCACTTACGCTGAACACTGTATATATAATGTACTGAGAATAAAGGGGGTGTACTCACTTATGCTGAGCGCTGTATATATAATGTACTGAGAATACAGGGGGTATACTCACTTATGCTGAGCACTGTATGTATAACGTACTGAGAATACAGTGGGGTGTACTCACTTACGCTGAGCGCTGTATATATAATGTACTGAGAATACAGGGGGTGCACTCACTTACGCTGAGCGCTGTATATATAATGTACTGAGAATACAGGGGGGTGTACTCACTTACGCAGAGCACTGTATGTATAACGTACTCAGAATACAGGGGGTGTACTCACTTACGCTGAGCGCTGTATGTATAACGTACTGAGAATACAGGGGGTGTACTCACTTTTGCTGACTGCTGTATATATAATGTACTGAGAATACAGGGGGTGTACTCACTTATGCTGAGCGCTGTATGTATAATGTACTGAGAATCCAGTGGGGTGTACTCACTTATGCTGAGCGCTGTATATATAATGTACTGAGAATACAGGGGTGTACTCTCTTACGCTGAGTGCTGTATATATAATGTACTGAGAATACAGGGGTGTACTCTCTTACGCTGAGTGCTGTATATATAATGTACTGAGAATACAGGGGGTGTACTCACTTATGCTGAGCGCTGTATGTATAATGTACTGAGAATACAGTAGGGTGTACTCACTTATGCTGAGCGCTGTATATATAATGTACTGAGAATACAGGGGTGTACTCTCTTACGCTGAGTGCTGTATATATAATGTACTGAGAATACAGGGGGGTGTACTCACTTACGCAGAGCGCTGTATGGATAACGTACTGACAATACATGGGGGTGTACTCACTTATGCTGAGCGCTATATACTATATATATAATGTACTGAGAATACAGGGGTGTACTCACTTACGCTGAACGCTGTATATATAATGTACTGAGAATAAAGGGAGTGTACTCACTTATGCTGAGCGCTGTATGTATAATGTACTGAGAATACAGGGCGGTGTACTCACTTACGCTGAGCGCTGTATATATAATGTACTGAGAATACAGGGGGGTGTACTCACTTATGCTGAGCGCTGTATATATAATGTACTGAGAATACAGGGGGGTGTACTCACTTATGCTGAGCGCTGTATATATAATGTACTGAGAATACAGTGGGGTGTACTCACTTACGCTGAGCGCTGAATATATAATGTACTGAGAATACAGGGGGGTGTACTCACTTATGCTGAGCGCTGTATGTATAATGTACTGAGAATACAGGGGTGTACTCACTTATGCTGAGCTCTGTATGTTTAATGTACTGAGAATACAGGGGGGTGTACTCACTTACGCTGAGCGCTGTTTATATAATGTACTGAGAATACAGGGGGTGTACTCACTGACGCAGAGCACTGTATGTATAATGTACTGAGAATACAGGGGGGTGTACTCACTTATGCTGAGCACTGTATGTATAATGTACTGAGAATACAGGGGGTGTACTCACTTACGCTGAACGCTGTATATATAATGTACTGAGAATACAGGGGGTGTACTCACTTACGCTGAGCGCTGTATGTATAATGTACTGAGAATACAGGGGGTGTACTCTCTTACGCTGAGCGCTGTATATATAATGTACTGAGAATACAGGGGGGTGTACTCACTTATGCTGAGCTCTGTATATATAATGTACTGAGAATACAGGGGGTGTACTCACTTATGCTGAGCGCTGTATGTATAATGTACTGAGAATACAGGGGGTGTACTCTCTTACGCTGAGCGCTGTATATATAATGTACTGAGAATACAGGGGGGTGTACTCACTTATGCTGAGCGCTGTATATATAATGTACTGAGAATACAGGGGGGTGTACTCATTTATGCTGAGCGCTGTATATATAATGTACTGAGAATACAGGGGGTGTACTCACTTACGCTGAGCGCTGTATATATAATGTACTGAGAATACAGGGGGGTGTACTCACTTACGCTGAGCGCTGTATATATAATGTACTGAGAATACAGGGGGTGTACTCACTTATGCTGAGCGCTGTATATATAATGTACTGAGAATACAGGGGGCGTACTCACTTATGCTGAGCACTGTATGTATAACGTACTGAGAATACAGTGGGGTGTACTCACTTACGCTGAACGCTGTATATATAATGTACTGAGAATACAGGGGGGTGTACTTACTTACGCTGAGCGCTGTATATATAATGTACTGAGAATACAGGGGGTGTACTCATTTATGCTGAGTGCTGTATATATAATGTACTGAGAATACAGGGGGGTGTACTCACTTATGCTGAGCGCTGTATATATAATGTACTGAGAATACAGGGGGTGTACTCACTTACGCTGAGCGCTGTATATATAATGTACTGAGAATACAGAGGTTGTACTCACTTACGCTGAGCGCTGTATATATAATGTACTGAGAATACAGGGGTGTACTCACTCACGCTGAGCGCTGTATGTATAATGTACTGAGAATACAGGGGGGTGTACTCACTTACGCTGAGCGCTGTATATATAATGTACTGAGAATACAGGGGGTATACTCACTTACGCTGAGCGTTGTATATATAACGTACTGAGAATACAGGGGTGTACTCACTTACGCTGAACGCTGTATATATAATGTACTGAGAATACAGGGGGGTGTACTCACTTACGCAGAGCACTGTATGTATAACGTACTGAGAATACAGGGGGTGTACTCACTTACGCTGAGCGCTGTATATATAATGTACTGAGAATACAGGGGGTGTACTCACTTATGCTGAGCCCTGTATATATAATGTACTGAGAATACAGGGGTGTACTCACTTACGCAGAGCACTGTATGTATAACGTACTGAGAATACAGGGGGTGTACTCACTTTTGCTGACTGCTGTATATATAATGTACTGAGAATACAGGGGGGTGTACTCACTTATGCTGAGCGCTGTATGTAGAATGTACTGAGAATCCAGTGGGGTGTACTCTCTTACGCTGAGTGCTGTATATATAATGTACTGAGAATACAGGGGGGTGTACTCACTTACGCAGAGCGCTGAATGTATAACGTACTGACAATACAGGGGGGTGTACTCACTTATGCTGAGCGCTATATACTATATATATAATGTACTGAGAATACAGGGGTGTACTCACTTATGCTGAGCACTGTATGTATAATGTACTGAGAATACAGGGGGTGTACTCACTTATGCTGAGCACTGTATGTATAATGTACTGAGAATACAGGGGGGTGTACTCACTTATGCTGAACGCTGTATATATAATGTACTGAGAATACAGGGGGTGTACTCACTTATGCTGAGCACTGTATGTATAATGTACTGAGAATACAGGGGGGTGTACTCACTTACGCTGAACACTGTATATATAATGTACTGAGAATAAAGGGGGTGTACTCACTTATGCTGAGCGCTGTATATATAATGTACTGAGAATACAGGGGGTGTACTCACTTATGCTGAGCACTGTATGTATAACGTACTGAGAATACAGTGGGGTGTACTCACTTACGCTGAACGCTGTATATATAATGTACTGAGAATAAAGGGAGTGTACTCACTTATGCTGAGCGCTGTATGTATAATGTACTGAGAATACAGGGGGGTGTACTCACTTACGCTGAGCGCTGTATATATAATGTACTGAGAATACAGGGGGGTGTACTCACTTATGCTGAGCGCTGTATATATAATGTACTGAGAATACAGTGGGGTGTACTCACTTACGCTGAGCGCTGTATATATAATGTACTGAGAATACAGGGGGGTGTACTCACTTATGCTGAGCGCTGTATGTATATGTAGCACCCTGAGGATTCGGCTGCTACAGGGGTATTGCACCTCAAGCCAGAGGTGTGATATTCCACTCCCGGGTAAGGATGGAGTGTGGAACTGAGCTCAGTTAGCTGCATACACTACATACATCCCATTTCCGAGGGACAGACTGATGGTACTCCCACTAGGTATATGTGCAGGTACGACTGTGTCTGTCCCTGGCTGGAGTGGGAGGGGGGTGGAACATCCCAGTAGTGTAGGGGCAGATAGGGGGAGCAGTCTGGGTAATGCTAGGAGCTCATTGGGTGCTGGTCACCTGAGCTCACACATAGAGGGAGTATATAAGGTGGGAACCATCTTAGATCAGGGTCAGTCTTCTGTAGAGGGTTAGTGAGTCCTGAGAGAGGTCCAGGAGCGCCTGCAGAGAGAAGAGAGAGAGGAGAAGAGAAGGACCCAGAGGGGGAGAAGAAGGAACCCCAAGAACCTAGTATAAAACCAGAAGGGTGAAGGGTTGGCACGCAAGGGAACCGGATCCCAAATTAGTGGAGGAGCGAAACAACCCTCAGCTAAGAACCGGAGGCTGCGACATTTCATGTGGAGCAGCCCCTCACTAAGTCCACTAAGAAGGCACACCAGGCATAGGGTCAGGGAACCCCGGAGAGGTGCACCCACCAAGAGGCCCGAGGGAGCCGGATATAAGTGGACCCCTGGTGAGAAAGGCCAGTAGAAAGGACAGTCAGAAAGGGAGCTCAGGACCACGCTCCAGAATTGCTTGGGGGTTGGCCGAGTCCAGGACCTGGTGGACGCAGCACGGCTCGGGCGGTCACTCAAGGCCAGAGTGACCAACAGAACAGCAGTAAGTAAAAACCCTGAACTGCACAGCCCGACTCTGAGTCTTCTTACCATCCACACTGCACCACCACTACCACCATCCTCTACACCTGACCCCCTGAGACTATACCCCTCCCGTTGGGGGTTATACTACCCGAAGCTGCACACATACCACCAGCCTCAGCGGACCCTGCTGCAGCGGCGGCCGTATTGACCGCAAATCAACGGGTGGCGTAGTCGACACAAAGAACAACTAATAACATCTGTAAAGACTGCCACACACTGAGCTTGACACCCTGGGCACGGACCGGGTCACCGCCACTCGGAGACTACAACCCCCATCTGATCCGGCTCCGGGTATCCCCCAAACAACACTGGCCCAGGGGGCGCGTCAACTTTGGCGTAGTCGGCAGGATAACGTGCCCGCAACAACCGGGTACTGCGTGCCTGAAGAAAAGTTCACCGTTACCTCAAAAAGAAGTCTCCCGCCGGTTCCGGAGGGTCCCCGCCAACGGACCCCATCACAGGTCGTTTCCCGCCGGTTGTCCGCCATTTGCAGCTTTTTCCCGCCATCCATGGAGTTTCCCGCCACTGGGAGACGATTCCCGCCATTTCCAAAGATTTCCCGCCTTGGAAGAGCGGACGCCATTATGGGCGTGCCAGAGGGTGGCAAAAGGCCACCTCCCATCGTGGGCCAGGTCGAAGAATGGCGCCAAAAGCGGAAACCGCGCCCACCAACAGAGACTGTGATGCTGGAAGTGTCCATCAGCGTGAGAGAACTGCCCCTGGAACTGACAATCACTAAGTTGCCCCGGGACCACCCTCAATGTGGGCGGAGACAGAACAAAAGAACGAAGATGGGTGCAGCCTGGAGGAGTCTGGAGAGAGCGCACCCGGAGACAAGAAGTCTGGAGAGGAGTCCAGAGAAAGCGTACCCGGAGATGGAGGGAGAGACAGGCAGCACCGACCCAGTGGTCAGGAGCCTGCTGCAAGCAACAACCCCACTAGGCTTAGTGGAGATCCTAGCACAGCTCCCCCGAGACCGGGAGTGTGCACAGACCGCGCTGGAGGGCCTCGCACGGAGGATGGCCCAGGTGCAGCAAGACACGCTGACAGAGTGGAGCCGTGAGATGGCCCAGCAGACCGGAACCCGTCAGCGGAGCACGCCACCCGAGACGAGGAGACAGACTGCCTCTGAGGATGGCGCAGGAGGAATGAAGGCAGGAGACGGCGCCGAGAAGGGAGCTGAACGGACGGAGGCAGGTAAATGGGACGTCTCTACCCCGAGCCGAGAAATCGTGTACCTGTCCCAGCTCCCCGTCGCAGAGCCCGAAATTCCCCCTGCCGTGCCCGTCGCTGCATCGTCACCGTGCCAGACTAGGCCTCAAGCAGAAGCCGCGGCCGCGACCCCTGTGACGTCACGCGCCTCAACCCTGAGCGCGGCGAAGCAGGAAATACCATCGGCCTGGTTGCAAGGTCTAGTACCTCCGGGCGCCGCAATTCCAACAGCGCCCCCTACCTCCGCGGAGCCACCAGCCTGGTCGCAGGGCCGAGTACCCCCGGGCGCCGCCGTCCTTACGGTGCCCTTTACCTTTAGGGTGCCCCAAGCCTGGTCGCAAGGCCTGGTCGACCTGGGCGCCGCTACCATCAGCGCGCCCTCAACATCTAGAGTGCCGCACCTGGGCGAAGATCTATTTGCCCAGCACACGTGCCCGGATGGGCAGCCCTTTGTATGGCCCCAGGAGTACTACCAACTGGAACTCCAAAAAGCAAGGCCCCTGTGCGAGCCCCTGATTCCGGCTGCGAAGCCCGTTAAAAGGACCCCGCTCCCGCTGGAAGAAGCGCAGTTCGAGTGGGACCCCACCGGAGGAGACCTCATGGGGTTCACTCAAGAAACGCGGGCAGCCGCAGAAGAGCGAGTGGAGTGCTGCCGCCAGCAGTTGGCAGCCTTCGAGCAAGAGCGGAAAGAGAGGCGGATCCGTGAGCAGCGGCTGCAGGAACAGAGCTCAGGGCAGAAGAGCCGGACCAGGAGGAACCCCCGTGCAGCCCACGGTCCCCGTGCCACCGGGACTGTAATTAAATTCCAACTGCAGCACGGTTGGGGTTTCATCAGAGACCATCACACCCCCGGCGACGTCTTTGTCACCCGCAGAGACGTTGAAAGTCATCTGCCGGAGGGACACAGAGGTCGTGACCTATATGTAGGGGACGAGGTCACGTTCACCCGGCACAAGTGTGCCAAAGGACCCTACGCCCTCCATGTACATCGCCTGACGGAGGAGGAGCTGCGGTGTGAGGAGGAGCAAGAGGACCCGGACGGGTCTGAAGACAAAGAAGGAGCAGGAGGACGCCGTCATTAAAGTACGGTAAAGAGACTGTAAATAGTTACCCGTCGGGGTACAGTGAACTGTTACTGCTGCTAGTTAAAATATAGTCCCCGTTGGGACCAGCAAATTGAACTGAAACCCGTGTGTCCCTATTCCCACTGACCGAGGACTGAGAGCGGTCATTCCTTTCCTAATACCTGGCCGAGGACTGAGAGCGGCCATATCTCCCCTTGTATATAGTTGCGCTTTTTAAGGCGCCCCCTACCGGTTTTATAGGAAACTGTTGTTTTTCTACCAGAGACTGTGGCACTTACCCGGTCACAATTTGCACCGTGGCCGGAGGAACAAGAATGTTACCATGAAAAGTTTTATATGACAGGTTTATTGCTGATGATATATATATAATGTTTTATATGTTTATGTTGTTATAAAAATTTGTATGTTTGTGGATGTTTTGTTCTCTTACAGCCCGAGGACGTGCTGTGATTTACCAGGGGGGAATGTAGCACCCTGAGGATTCGGCTGCTACAGGGGTATTGCACCTCAAGCCAGAGGTGTGATATTCCACTCCCGGGTAAGGATGGAGTGTGGAACTGAGCTCAGTTAGCTGCATACACTACATACATCCCATTTCCGAGGGACAGACCGATGGTACTCCCACTAGGTATATGTGCAGGTACGACTGTGTCTGTCCCTGGCTGGAGTGGGAGGGGGGTGGAACATCCCAGTAGTGTAGGGGCAGATAGGGGGAGCAGTCTGGGTAATGCTAGGAGCTCATTGGGTGCTGGTCACCTGAGCTCACACATAGAGGGAGTATATAAGGTGGGAACCATCTTAGATCAGGGTCAGTCTTCTGTAGAGGGTTAGTGAGTCCTGAGAGAGGTCCAGGAGCGCCTGCAGAGAGAAGAGAGAGAGGAGAAGAGAAGGACCCAGAGGGGGAGAAGAAGGAACCCCAAGAACCTAGTATAAAACCAGAAGGGTGAAGGGTTGGCACGCAAGGGAACCGGATCCCAAATTAGTGGAGGAGCGAAACAACCCTCAGCTAAGAACCGGAGGCTGCGACATTTCATGTGGAGCAGCCCCTCACTAAGTCCACTAAGAAGGCACACCAGGCATAGGGTCAGGGAACCCCGGAGAGGTGCACCCACCAAGAGGCCCGAGGGAGCCGGATATAAGTGGACCCCTGGTGAGAAAGGCCAGTAGAAAGGACAGTCAGAAAGGGAGCTCAGGACCACGCTCCAGAATTGCTTGGGGGTTGGCCGAGTCCAGGACCTGGTGGACGCAGCACGGCTCGGGCGGTCACTCAAGGCCAGAGTGACCAACAGAACAGCAGTAAGTAAAAACCCTGAACTGCACAGCCCGACTCTGAGTCTTCTTACCATCCACACTGCACCACCACTACCACCATCCTCTACACCTGACCCCCTGAGGCTATACCCCTCCCGTTGGGGGTTATACTACCCGAAGCTGCACACATACCACCAGCCTCAGCGGACCCTGCTGCAGCGGCGGCCGTATTGACCGCAAATCAACGGGTGGCGTAGTCGACACAAAGAACAACTAATAACATCTGTAAAGACTGCCACACACTGAGCTTGACACCCTGGGCACGGACCGGGTCACCGCCACTCGGAGACTACAACCCCCATCTGATCCGGCTCCGGGTATCCCCCAAACAACACTGGCCCAGGGGGCGCGTCATATAATGTACTGAGAATACAGGGGTGTACTCACTTATGCTGAGCTCTGTATGTTTAATGTACTGAGAATACAGGGGGGTGTACTCACTTACGCTGAGCGCTGTTTATATAATGTACTGAGAATACAGGGGGTGTACTCACTGACGCAGAGCACTGTATGTATAATGTACTGAGAATACAGGGGGGTGTACTCACTTATGCTGAGCACTGTATGTATAATGTACTGAGAATACAGGGGGTGTACTCACTTACGCTGAACGCTGTATATATAATGTACTGAGAATACAGGGGGTGTACTCACTTACGCTGAGCGCTGTATGTATAATGTACTGAGAATACAGGGGGTGTACTCTCTTACGCTGAGCGCTGTATATATAATGTACTGAGAATACAGGGGGGTGTACTCACTTATGCTGAGCGTTGTATATATAATGTACTGAGAATACAGGGGGTGTACTCACTTATGCTGAGCGCTGTATGTATAATGTACTGAGAATACAGGGGGTGTACTCTCTTACGCTGAGCGCTGTATATATAATGTACTGAGAATACAGGGGGGTGTACTCACTTATGCTGAGCGCTGTATATATAATGTACTGAGAATACAGGGGGGTGTACTCATTTATGCTGAGTGCTGTATATATAATGTACTGAGAATACAGGGGGTGTACTCACGCTGAGCGCTGTATATATAATGTACTGAGAATACAGGGGGGTGTACTCACTTACGCAGAGCGCTGTATATATAATGTACTGAGAATACAGGGGGTGTACTCACTTATGCTGAGCGCTGTATATATAATGTACTGAGAATATAGGGGGTGTACTCATTTATGCTGAGTGCTGTATATATAATGTACTGAGAATACAGGGGGGCGTACTCACTTATGCTGAGCGCTGTATATATAATGTACTGAGAATACAGGGGGTGTACTCACTTACGCTGAGCGCTGTATATATAATGTACTGAGAATACAGAGGGTGTACTCACTTACGCTGAGCGCTGTATATATAATGTACTGAGAATACAGGGGTGTACTCACTCACGCTGAGCGCTGTATGTATAATGTACTGAGAAGACAGGGGGGTGTACTCACTTACGCTGAGCGCTGTATATATAATGTACTGAGAATACAGGGGGTGTACTCACTTACGCTGAGCGCTGTATATATAATGTACTGAGAATACAGGGGTGTACTCACTTATGCTGAGCGCTGTATATATAATGTACTGAGAATACAGGGGGTGTACTCACGCTGAACGCTGTATATATAATGTACTGAGAATACAGGGGGGTGTACTCACTTACGCAGAGCACTGTATGTATAACGTACTGAGAATACAGGGGGTGTACTCACTTACGCTGAGCGCTGTATATATAATGTACTGAGAATACAGGGGGTGTACTCACTTATGCTGAGCCCTGTATATATAATGTACTGATAATACAGGGGTGTACTCACTTACGCAGAGCACTGTATGTATAACGTACTGAGAATACAGGGGGTGTACTCACTTTTGCTGACTGCTGTATGTATAATGTACTGAGAATCCAGTGGGGTGTACTCTCTTACGCTGAGTGCTGTATATATAATGTACTGAGAATACAGGGGGGTGTACTCACTTACGCAGAGCGCTGTATGTATAACGTACTGACAATACAGGGGGGTGTACTCACTTATGCTGAGCGCTATATACTATATATATAATGTACTGAGAATACAGGGGTGTACTCACTTATGCTGAGCACTGTATGTATAATGTACTGAGAATACAGGGGTGTACTCACTTATGCTGAGCACTGTATGTATAATGTACTGAGAATACAGGGGGGTGTACTCACTTATGCTGAGCGCTGTATATATAATGTACTGAGAATACAGGGGTGTACTCACTTATGCTGAGCGCTGTATATATAATGTACTGAGAATACAGGGGGTGTACTCACGCTGAACGCTGTATATATAATGTACTGAGAATACAGGGGGGTGTACTCACTTACGCAGAGCACTGTATGTATAACGTACTGAGAATACAGGGGTGTACTCACTTATGCTGAACGCTGTATATATAATGTACTGAGAATACAGAGGGTGTACTCACTTACGCTGAGCGCTGTATATATAATGTACTGAGAATACAGGGGTGTACTCACTCACGCTGAGCGCTGTATGTATAATGTACTGAGAAGACAGGGGGGTGTACTCACTTACACTGAGCACTGTATATATAATGTACTGAGAATACAGGGGTGTACTCACTTATGCTGAGCGCTGTATATATAATGTACTGAGAATACAGGGGGTGTACTCACGCTGAACGCTGTATATATAATGTACTGAGAAAACAGGGGGGTGTACTCACTTACGCAGAGCACTGTATGTATAACGTACTGAGAATACAGGGGGTGTACTCACTTACGCTGAGCGCTGTATATATAATGTACTGAGAATACAGGGGGTGTACTCACTTATGCTGAGCCCTGTATATATAATGTACTGATAATACAGGGGTGTACTCACTTACGCAGAGCACTGTATGTATAACGTACTGAGAATACAGGGGGTGTACTCACTTTTGCTGACTGCTGTATGTATAATGTACTGAGAATCCAGTGGGGTGTACTCTCTTACGCTGAGTGCTGTATATATAATGTACTGAGAATACAGGGGGGTGTACTCACTTACGCAGAGCGCTGTATGTATAACGTACTGACAATACAGGGGGGTGTACTCACTTATGCTGAGCGCTATATACTATATATATAATGTACTGAGAATACAGGGGTGTACTCACTTATGCTGAGCACTGTATGTATAATGTACTGAGAATACAGGGGTGTACTCACTTATGCTGAGCACTGTATGTATAATGTACTGAGAATACAGGGGGTGTACTCACTTATTCTGAGCACTGTATGTATAATGTACTGAGAATACAGGGGGGTGTACTCACTTATGCTGAACGCTGTATATATAATGTACTGAGAATACAGGGGGTTTACTCACTTATGCTGAGCACTGTATGTATAATGTACTGAGAATACAGGGGGGTGTACTCACTTATGCTGAACGCTGTATATATAATGTACTGAGAATAAAGGGGGTGTACTCACTTACGCTGAGCGCTGTATATATAATGTACTGAGAATACAGGGGGTGTACTCACTTATGCTGAGCGCTGTATATATAATGTACTGAGAATACAGGGGGTGTACTCACTTATGCTGAGCACTGTATGTATAACGTACTGAGAATACAGTGGGGTGTACTCACTTACGCTGAACGCTGTATATATAATGTACTGAGAATAAAGGGAGTGTACTCACTTATGCTGAGCGCTGTATGTATAATGTACTGAGAATACAGGGGGGTGTACTCACTTATGCTGAGCGCTGTATATATAATGTACTGAGAATACAGTGGGGTGTACTCACTTACGCTGAGCGCTGTATATATAATGTACTGAGAATACAGGGGGGTGTACTCACTTATGCTGAGCGCTGTATGTATAATGTTCTGAGAATACAGGGGTGTACTCACTTATGCTGAGCTCTGTATGTTTAATGTACTGAGAATACAGGGGGGTGTACTCACTTATGCTGAGCACTGTATGTATAATGTACTGAGAATACAGGGGGTGTACTCACTTACGCTGAACGCTGTATATATAATGTACTGAGAATACAGGGGGTGTACTCACTTACGCTGAACGCTGTATATATAATGTACTGAGAATACAGGGGGTGTACTCACTTACGCTGAGCGCTGTATATATAATGTACTGAGAATACAGGGGGCGTACTCACTTATGCTGAGCACTGTATGTATATACTGAGAATACAGGGGGCGTACTCACTTATGCTGAGCACTGTATGTATAACGTACTGAGAATACAGTGGGGTGTACTCACTTACGCTGAACGCTATATATATAATGTACTGAGAATACAGGGGGGTGTACTCACTTACGCTGAGCGCTGTATATATAATGTACTGAGAATACAGGGGGTGTACTCATTTATGCTGAGTGCTGTATATATAATGTACTGAGAATACAGGGGGGTGTACTCACTTATGCTGAGCGCTGTATATATAATGTACTGAGAATACAGGGGGTGTACTCACTTACGCTGAGCGCTGTATATATAATGTACTGAGAATACAGAGGGTGTACTCACTTACGCTGAGCGCTGTATATATAATGTACTGAGAATACAGGGGTGTACTCACTCACGCTGAGCGCTGTATATATAATGTACTGAGAATACAGGGGGTGTACTCACTTACGCTGAGCGCTGTATATATAATGTACTGAGAATACAGGGGTGTACTCACTTACGCTGAGCGCTGTATATATAATGTACTGAGAATACAGGGGTGTACTCACTTACGCTGAGTGCTGTATATATAATGTACTGAGAATACAGGGGGGTGTACTCACTTACGCAGAGCGCTGTATGTATAACGTATTGAGAATACAGGGGTGTACTCACTTACGTAGAGCGCTGTATGTATAACGTACTGAGAATACAGGGGTGTACTCACTTACGCTGAGTGCTGTATATATAATGTACTGAGAATACAGGGGGGTGTACTCACTTATGCTGAGCGCTGTATGTATAACGTACTGAGAATACAGGGGGTGTACTCACTTTTGCTGACTGCTGTATATATAATGTACTGAGAATACAGGGGGGTGTACTCACTTATGCTGAGCGCTGTATGTATAATGTACTGAGAATCCAGTGGGGTGTACTCACTTATGCTGAGCGCTGTATATATAATGTACTGAGAATACAGGGGGGTGTACTCTCTTACGCTGAGTGCTGTATATATAATGTACTGAGAATACAGGGGGGTGTACTCACTTACGCAGAGCGCTGTATGTATAACGTACTGAGAATACAGGGGTGTACTCACTTACGTAGAGCGCTGTATGTATAACGTACTGAGAATACAGGGGTGTACTCACTTACGCTGAGTGCTGTATATATAATGTACTGAGAATACAGGGGGGTGTACTCACTTATGCTGAGCGCTGTATGTATAACGTACTGAGAATACAGGGGGTGTACTCACTTTTGCTGACTGCTGTATATATAATGTACTGAGAATACAGGGGGGTGTACTCACTTATGCTGAGCGCTGTATGTAGAATGTACTGAGAATCCAGTGGGGTGTACTCTCTTACGCTGAGTGCTGTATATATAATGTACTGAGAATACAGGGGGGTGTACTCACTTACGCAGAGCGCTGAATGTATAACGTACTGACAATACAGGGGGGTGTACTCACTTATGCTGAGCGCTATATACTATATATATAATGTACTGAGAATACAGGGGTGTACTCACTTATGCTGAGCACTGTATGTATAATGTACTGAGAATACAGGGGGTGTACTCACTTATGCTGAGCACTGTATGTATAATGTACTGAGAATACAGGGGGGTGTACTCACTTATGCTGAACGCTGTATATATAATGTACTGAGAATACAGGGGGTGTACTCACTTATGCTGAGCACTGTATGTATAATGTACTGAGAATACAGGGGGGTGTACTCACTTACGCTGAACACTGTATATATAATGTACTGAGAATAAAGGGGGTGTACTCACTTATGCTGAGCGCTGTATATATAATGTACTGAGAATACAGGGGGTGTACTCACTTATGCTGAGCACTGTATGTATAACGTACTGAGAATACAGTGGGGTGTACTCACTTACGCTGAACGCTGTATATATAATGTACTGAGAATAAAGGGAGTGTACTCACTTATGCTGAGCGCTGTATGTATAATGTACTGAGAATACAGGGGGGTGTACTCACTTACGCTGAGCGCTGTATATATAATGTACTGAGAATACAGGGGGGTGTACTCACTTATGCTGAGCGCTGTATATATAATGTACTGAGAATACAGTGGGGTGTACTCACTTACGCTGAGCGCTGTATATATAATGTACTGAGAATACAGGGGGGTGTACTCACTTATGCTGAGCGCTGTATGTATATGTAGCACCCTGAGGATTCGGCTGCTACAGGGGTATTGCACCTCAAGCCAGAGGTGTGATATTCCACTCCCGGGTAAGGATGGAGTGTGGAACTGAGCTCAGTTAGCTGCATACACTACATACATCCCATTTCCGAGGGACAGACTGATGGTACTCCCACTAGGTATATGTGCAGGTACGACTGTGTCTGTCCCTGGCTGGAGTGGGAGGGGGGTGGAACATCCCAGTAGTGTAGGGGCAGATAGGGGGAGCAGTCTGGGTAATGCTAGGAGCTCATTGGGTGCTGGTCACCTGAGCTCACACATAGAGGGAGTATATAAGGTGGGAACCATCTTAGATCAGGGTCAGTCTTCTGTAGAGGGTTAGTGAGTCCTGAGAGAGGTCCAGGAGCGCCTGCAGAGAGAAGAGAGAGAGGAGAAGAGAAGGACCCAGAGGGGGAGAAGAAGGAACCCCAAGAACCTAGTATAAAACCAGAAGGGTGAAGGGTTGGCACGCAAGGGAACCGGATCCCAAATTAGTGGAGGAGCGAAACAACCCTCAGCTAAGAACCGGAGGCTGCGACATTTCATGTGGAGCAGCCCCTCACTAAGTCCACTAAGAAGGCACACCAGGCATAGGGTCAGGGAACCCCGGAGAGGTGCACCCACCAAGAGGCCCGAGGGAGCCGGATATAAGTGGACCCCTGGTGAGAAAGGCCAGTAGAAAGGACAGTCAGAAAGGGAGCTCAGGACCACGCTCCAGAATTGCTTGGGGGTTGGCCGAGTCCAGGACCTGGTGGACGCAGCACGGCTCGGGCGGTCACTCAAGGCCAGAGTGACCAACAGAACAGCAGTAAGTAAAAACCCTGAACTGCACAGCCCGACTCTGAGTCTTCTTACCATCCACACTGCACCACCACTACCACCATCCTCTACACCTGACCCCCTGAGACTATACCCCTCCCGTTGGGGGTTATACTACCCGAAGCTGCACACATACCACCAGCCTCAGCGGACCCTGCTGCAGCGGCGGCCGTATTGACCGCAAATCAACGGGTGGCGTAGTCGACACAAAGAACAACTAATAACATCTGTAAAGACTGCCACACACTGAGCTTGACACCCTGGGCACGGACCGGGTCACCGCCACTCGGAGACTACAACCCCCATCTGATCCGGCTCCGGGTATCCCCCAAACAACACTGGCCCAGGGGGCGCGTCAACTTTGGCGTAGTCGGCAGGATAACGTGCCCGCAACAACCGGGTACTGCGTGCCTGAAGAAAAGTTCACCGTTACCTCAAAAAGAAGTCTCCCGCCGGTTCCGGAGGGTCCCCGCCAACGGACCCCATCACAGGTCGTTTCCCGCCGGTTGTCCGCCATTTGCAGCTTTTTCCCGCCATCCATGGAGTTTCCCGCCACTGGGAGACGATTCCCGCCATTTCCAAAGATTTCCCGCCTTGGAAGAGCGGACGCCATTATGGGCGTGCCAGAGGGTGGCAAAAGGCCACCTCCCATCGTGGGCCAGGTCGAAGAATGGCGCCAAAAGCGGAAACCGCGCCCACCAACAGAGACTGTGATGCTGGAAGTGTCCATCAGCGTGAGAGAACTGCCCCTGGAACTGACAATCACTAAGTTGCCCCGGGACCACCCTCAATGTGGGCGGAGACAGAACAAAAGAACGAAGATGGGTGCAGCCTGGAGGAGTCTGGAGAGAGCGCACCCGGAGACAAGAAGTCTGGAGAGGAGTCCAGAGAAAGCGTACCCGGAGATGGAGGGAGAGACAGGCAGCACCGACCCAGTGGTCAGGAGCCTGCTGCAAGCAACAACCCCACTAGGCTTAGTGGAGATCCTAGCACAGCTCCCCCGAGACCGGGAGTGTGCACAGACCGCGCTGGAGGGCCTCGCACGGAGGATGGCCCAGGTGCAGCAAGACACGCTGACAGAGTGGAGCCGTGAGATGGCCCAGCAGACCGGAACCCGTCAGCGGAGCACGCCACCCGAGACGAGGAGACAGACTGCCTCTGAGGATGGCGCAGGAGGAATGAAGGCAGGAGACGGCGCCGAGAAGGGAGCTGAACGGACGGAGGCAGGTAAATGGGACGTCTCTACCCCGAGCCGAGAAATCGTGTACCTGTCCCAGCTCCCCGTCGCAGAGCCCGAAATTCCCCCTGCCGTGCCCGTCGCTGCATCGTCACCGTGCCAGACTAGGCCTCAAGCAGAAGCCGCGGCCGCGACCCCTGTGACGTCACGCGCCTCAACCCTGAGCGCGGCGAAGCAGGAAATACCATCGGCCTGGTTGCAAGGTCTAGTACCTCCGGGCGCCGCAATTCCAACAGCGCCCCCTACCTCCGCGGAGCCACCAGCCTGGTCGCAGGGCCGAGTACCCCCGGGCGCCGCCGTCCTTACGGTGCCCTTTACCTTTAGGGTGCCCCAAGCCTGGTCGCAAGGCCTGGTCGACCTGGGCGCCGCTACCATCAGCGCGCCCTCAACATCTAGAGTGCCGCACCTGGGCGAAGATCTATTTGCCCAGCACACGTGCCCGGATGGGCAGCCCTTTGTATGGCCCCAGGAGTACTACCAACTGGAACTCCAAAAAGCAAGGCCCCTGTGCGAGCCCCTGATTCCGGCTGCGAAGCCCGTTAAAAGGACCCCGCTCCCGCTGGAAGAAGCGCAGTTCGAGTGGGACCCCACCGGAGGAGACCTCATGGGGTTCACTCAAGAAACGCGGGCAGCCGCAGAAGAGCGAGTGGAGTGCTGCCGCCAGCAGTTGGCAGCCTTCGAGCAAGAGCGGAAAGAGAGGCGGATCCGTGAGCAGCGGCTGCAGGAACAGAGCTCAGGGCAGAAGAGCCGGACCAGGAGGAACCCCCGTGCAGCCCACGGTCCCCGTGCCACCGGGACTGTAATTAAATTCCAACTGCAGCACGGTTGGGGTTTCATCGGAGACCATCACACCCCCGGCGACGTCTTTGTCACCCGCAGAGACGTTGAAAGTCATCTGCCGGAGGGACACAGAGGTCGTGACCTATATGTAGGGGACGAGGTCACGTTCACCCGGCACAAGTGTGCCAAAGGACCCTACGCCCTCCATGTACATCGCCTGACGGAGGAGGAGCTGCGGTGTGAGGAGGAGCAAGAGGACCCGGACGGGTCTGAAGACAAAGAAGGAGCAGGAGGACGCCGTCATTAAAGTACGGTAAAGAGACTGTAAATAGTTACCCGTCGGGGTACAGTGAACTGTTACTGCTGCTAGTTAAAATATAGTCCCCGTTGGGACCAGCAAATTGAACTGAAACCCGTGTGTCCCTATTCCCACTGACCGAGGACTGAGAGCGGTCATTCCTTTCCTAATACCTGGCCGAGGACTGAGAGCGGCCATATCTCCCCTTGTATATAGTTGCGCTTTTTAAGGCGCCCCCTACCGGTTTTATAGGAAACTGTTGTTTTTCTACCAGAGACTGTGGCACTTACCCGGTCACAATTTGCACCGTGGCCGGAGGAACAAGAATGTTACCATGAAAAGTTTTATATGACAGGTTTATTGCTGATGATATATATATAATGTTTTATATGTTTATGTTGTTATAAAAATTTGTATGTTTGTGGATGTTTTGTTCTCTTACAGCCCGAGGACGTGCTGTGATTTACCAGGGGGGAATGTAGCACCCTGAGGATTCGGCTGCTACAGGGGTATTGCACCTCAAGCCAGAGGTGTGATATTCCACTCCCGGGTAAGGATGGAGTGTGGAACTGAGCTCAGTTAGCTGCATACACTACATACATCCCATTTCCGAGGGACAGACCGATGGTACTCCCACTAGGTATATGTGCAGGTACGACTGTGTCTGTCCCTGGCTGGAGTGGGAGGGGGGTGGAACATCCCAGTAGTGTAGGGGCAGATAGGGGGAGCAGTCTGGGTAATGCTAGGAGCTCATTGGGTGCTGGTCACCTGAGCTCACACATAGAGGGAGTATATAAGGTGGGAACCATCTTAGATCAGGGTCAGTCTTCTGTAGAGGGTTAGTGAGTCCTGAGAGAGGTCCAGGAGCGCCTGCAGAGAGAAGAGAGAGAGGAGAAGAGAAGGACCCAGAGGGGGAGAAGAAGGAACCCCAAGAACCTAGTATAAAACCAGAAGGGTGAAGGGTTGGCACGCAAGGGAACCGGATCCCAAATTAGTGGAGGAGCGAAACAACCCTCAGCTAAGAACCGGAGGCTGCGACATTTCATGTGGAGCAGCCCCTCACTAAGTCCACTAAGAAGGCACACCAGGCATAGGGTCAGGGAACCCCGGAGAGGTGCACCCACCAAGAGGCCCGAGGGAGCCGGATATAAGTGGACCCCTGGTGAGAAAGGCCAGTAGAAAGGACAGTCAGAAAGGGAGCTCAGGACCACGCTCCAGAATTGCTTGGGGGTTGGCCGAGTCCAGGACCTGGTGGACGCAGCACGGCTCGGGCGGTCACTCAAGGCCAGAGTGACCAACAGAACAGCAGTAAGTAAAAACCCTGAACTGCACAGCCCGACTCTGAGTCTTCTTACCATCCACACTGCACCACCACTACCACCATCCTCTACACCTGACCCCCTGAGGCTATACCCCTCCCGTTGGGGGTTATACTACCCGAAGCTGCACACATACCACCAGCCTCAGCGGACCCTGCTGCAGCGGCGGCCGTATTGACCGCAAATCAACGGGTGGCGTAGTCGACACAAAGAACAACTAATAACATCTGTAAAGACTGCCACACACTGAGCTTGACACCCTGGGCACGGACCGGGTCACCGCCACTCGGAGACTACAACCCCCATCTGATCCGGCTCCGGGTATCCCCCAAACAACACTGGCCCAGGGGGCGCGTCATATAATGTACTGAGAATACAGGGGTGTACTCACTTATGCTGAGCTCTGTATGTTTAATGTACTGAGAATACAGGGGGGTGTACTCACTTACGCTGAGCGCTGTTTATATAATGTACTGAGAATACAGGGGGTGTACTCACTGACGCAGAGCACTGTATGTATAATGTACTGAGAATACAGGGGGGTGTACTCACTTATGCTGAGCACTGTATGTATAATGTACTGAGAATACAGGGGGTGTACTCACTTACGCTGAACGCTGTATATATAATGTACTGAGAATACAGGGGGTGTACTCACTTACGCTGAGCGCTGTATGTATAATGTACTGAGAATACAGGGGGTGTACTCTCTTACGCTGAGCGCTGTATATATAATGTACTGAGAATACAGGGGGGTGTACTCACTTATGCTGAGCGTTGTATATATAATGTACTGAGAATACAGGGGGTGTACTCACTTATGCTGAGCGCTGTATGTATAATGTACTGAGAATACAGGGGGTGTACTCTCTTACGCTGAGCGCTGTATATATAATGTACTGAGAATACAGGGGGGTGTACTCACTTATGCTGAGCGCTGTATATATAATGTACTGAGAATACAGGGGGGTGTACTCATTTATGCTGAGTGCTGTATATATAATGTACTGAGAATACAGGGGGTGTACTCACGCTGAGCGCTGTATATATAATGTACTGAGAATACAGGGGGGTGTACTCACTTACGCAGAGCGCTGTATATATAATGTACTGAGAATACAGGGGGTGTACTCACTTATGCTGAGCGCTGTATATATAATGTACTGAGAATATAGGGGGTGTACTCATTTATGCTGAGTGCTGTATATATAATGTACTGAGAATACAGGGGGGCGTACTCACTTATGCTGAGCGCTGTATATATAATGTACTGAGAATACAGGGGGTGTACTCACTTACGCTGAGCGCTGTATATATAATGTACTGAGAATACAGAGGGTGTACTCACTTACGCTGAGCGCTGTATATATAATGTACTGAGAATACAGGGGTGTACTCACTCACGCTGAGCGCTGTATGTATAATGTACTGAGAAGACAGGGGGGTGTACTCACTTACGCTGAGCGCTGTATATATAATGTACTGAGAATACAGGGGGTGTACTCACTTACGCTGAGCGCTGTATATATAATGTACTGAGAATACAGGGGTGTACTCACTTATGCTGAGCGCTGTATATATAATGTACTGAGAATACAGGGGGTGTACTCACGCTGAACGCTGTATATATAATGTACTGAGAATACAGGGGGGTGTACTCACTTACGCAGAGCACTGTATGTATAACGTACTGAGAATACAGGGGGTGTACTCACTTACGCTGAGCGCTGTATATATAATGTACTGAGAATACAGGGGGTGTACTCACTTATGCTGAGCCCTGTATATATAATGTACTGATAATACAGGGGTGTACTCACTTACGCAGAGCACTGTATGTATAACGTACTGAGAATACAGGGGGTGTACTCACTTTTGCTGACTGCTGTATGTATAATGTACTGAGAATCCAGTGGGGTGTACTCTCTTACGCTGAGTGCTGTATATATAATGTACTGAGAATACAGGGGGGTGTACTCACTTACGCAGAGCGCTGTATGTATAACGTACTGACAATACAGGGGGGTGTACTCACTTATGCTGAGCGCTATATACTATATATATAATGTACTGAGAATACAGGGGTGTACTCACTTATGCTGAGCACTGTATGTATAATGTACTGAGAATACAGGGGTGTACTCACTTATGCTGAGCACTGTATGTATAATGTACTGAGAATACAGGGGGGTGTACTCACTTATGCTGAGCGCTGTATATATAATGTACTGAGAATACAGGGGTGTACTCACTTATGCTGAGCGCTGTATATATAATGTACTGAGAATACAGGGGGTGTACTCACGCTGAACGCTGTATATATAATGTACTGAGAATACAGGGGGGTGTACTCACTTACGCAGAGCACTGTATGTATAACGTACTGAGAATACAGGGGTGTACTCACTTATGCTGAGCGCTGTATATATAATGTACTGAGAATACAGAGGGTGTACTCACTTACGCTGAGCGCTGTATATATAATGTACTGAGAATACAGGGGTGTACTCACTCACGCTGAGCGCTGTATGTATAATGTACTGAGAAGACAGGGGGGTGTACTCACTTACACTGAGCACTGTATATATAATGTACTGAGAATACAGGGGTGTACTCACTTATGCTGAGCGCTGTATATATAATGTACTGAGAATACAGGGGGTGTACTCACGCTGAACGCTGTATATATAATGTACTGAGAATACAGGGGGGTGTACTCACTTACGCAGAGCACTGTATGTATAACGTACTGAGAATACAGGGGGTGTACTCACTTACGCTGAGCGCTGTATATATAATGTACTGAGAATACAGGGGGTGTACTCACTTATGCTGAGCCCTGTATATATAATGTACTGATAATACAGGGGTGTACTCACTTACGCAGAGCACTGTATGTATAACGTACTGAGAATACAGGGGGTGTACTCACTTTTGCTGACTGCTGTATGTATAATGTACTGAGAATCCAGTGGGGTGTACTCTCTTACGCTGAGTGCTGTATATATAATGTACTGAGAATACAGGGGGGTGTACTCACTTACGCAGAGCGCTGTATGTATAACGTACTGACAATACAGGGGGGTGTACTCACTTATGCTGAGCGCTATATACTATATATATAATGTACTGAGAATACAGGGGTGTACTCACTTATGCTGAGCACTGTATGTATAATGTACTGAGAATACAGGGGTGTACTCACTTATGCTGAGCACTGTATGTATAATGTACTGAGAATACAGGGGGTGTACTCACTTATTCTGAGCACTGTATGTATAATGTACTGAGAATACAGGGGGGTGTACTCACTTATGCTGAACGCTGTATATATAATGTACTGAGAATACAGGGGGTTTACTCACTTATGCTGAGCACTGTATGTATAATGTACTGAGAATACAGGGGGGTGTACTCACTTATGCTGAACGCTGTATATATAATGTACTGAGAATAAAGGGGGTGTACTCACTTACGCTGAGCGCTGTATATATAATGTACTGAGAATACAGGGGGTGTACTCACTTATGCTGAGCGCTGTATATATAATGTACTGAGAATACAGGGGGTGTACTCACTTATGCTGAGCACTGTATGTATAACGTACTGAGAATACAGTGGGGTGTACTCACTTACGCTGAACGCTGTATATATAATGTACTGAGAATAAAGGGAGTGTACTCACTTATGCTGAGCGCTGTATGTATAATGTACTGAGAATACAGGGGGGTGTACTCACTTATGCTGAGCGCTGTATATATAATGTACTGAGAATACAGTGGGGTGTACTCACTTACGCTGAGCGCTGTATATATAATGTACTGAGAATACAGGGGGGTGTACTCACTTATGCTGAGCGCTGTATGTATAATGTTCTGAGAATACAGGGGTGTACTCACTTATGCTGAGCTCTGTATGTTTAATGTACTGAGAATACAGGGGGGTGTACTCACTTATGCTGAGCACTGTATGTATAATGTACTGAGAATACAGGGGGTGTACTCACTTACGCTGAACGCTGTATATATAATGTACTGAGAATACAGGGGGTGTACTCACTTACGCTGAACGCTGTATATATAATGTACTGAGAATACAGGGGGTGTACTCACTTACGCTGAGCGCTGTATATATAATGTACTGAGAATACAGGGGGCGTACTCACTTATGCTGAGCACTGTATGTATATACTGAGAATACAGGGGGCGTACTCACTTATGCTGAGCACTGTATGTATAACGTACTGAGAATACAGTGGGGTGTACTCACTTACGCTGAACGCTATATATATAATGTACTGAGAATACAGGGGGGTGTACTCACTTACGCTGAGCGCTGTATATATAATGTACTGAGAATACAGGGGGTGTACTCATTTATGCTGAGTGCTGTATATATAATGTACTGAGAATACAGGGGGGTGTACTCACTTATGCTGAGCGCTGTATATATAATGTACTGAGAATACAGGGGGTGTACTCACTTACGCTGAGCGCTGTATATATAATGTACTGAGAATACAGAGGGTGTACTCACTTACGCTGAGCGCTGTATATATAATGTACTGAGAATACAGGGGTGTACTCACTCACGCTGAGCGCTGTATATATAATGTACTGAGAATACAGGGGGTGTACTCACTTACGCTGAGCGCTGTATATATAATGTACTGAGAATACAGGGGTGTACTCACTTACGCTGAGCGCTGTATATATAATGTACTGAGAATACAGGGGTGTACTCACTTACGCTGAGTGCTGTATATATAATGTACTGAGAATACAGGGGGGTGTACTCACTTACGCAGAGCGCTGTATGTATAACGTATTGAGAATACAGGGGTGTACTCACTTACGTAGAGCGCTGTATGTATAACGTACTGAGAATACAGGGGTGTACTCACTTACGCTGAGTGCTGTATATATAATGTACTGAGAATACAGGGGGGTGTACTCACTTATGCTGAGCGCTGTATGTATAACGTACTGAGAATACAGGGGGTGTACTCACTTTTGCTGACTGCTGTATATATAATGTACTGAGAATACAGGGGGGTGTACTCACTTATGCTGAGCGCTGTATGTATAATGTACTGAGAATCCAGTGGGGTGTACTCACTTATGCTGAGCGCTGTATATATAATGTACTGAGAATACAGGGGGGTGTACTCTCTTACGCTGAGTGCTGTATATATAATGTACTGAGAATACAGGGGGGTGTACTCACTTACGCAGAGCGCTGTATGTATAACGTACTGAGAATACAGGGGTGTACTCACTTACGTAGAGCGCTGTATGTATAACGTACTGAGAATACAGGGGTGTACTCACTTACGCTGAGTGCTGTATATATAATGTACTGAGAATACAGGGGGGTGTACTCACTTATGCTGAGCGCTATATATATAATGTACTGAGAATACAGGGGGTGTACTCACTTACGCTGAGCGCTGTATGTATAACCTACTGAGAATACAGTGGGGTGTACTCACTTACGCTGAACGCTGTATATATAATGTACTGAGAATAAAGGGAGTGTACTCACTTACACTGAGCGCTGTATGTATAATGTACTGAGAATACAGGGGGGTGTACTCACTTACGCTGAGCGCTGTATATATAATGTACTGAGAATACAGGGGGGTGTACTCACTTATGCTAAGCGCTGTATATATAATGTACTGAGAATACAGTGGGGTGTACTCACGCTGAGCGCTGTATATATAATGTACTGAGAATACACGGGGGTGTACTCACTTATGCTGAGCGCTGTATGTATAATGTACTGAGAATACAGGGGTGTACTCACTTATGCTGAGCTCTGTATGTTTAATGTACTGAGAATACAGGGGGGTGTACTCACTTACGCTGAGCGCTGTTTATATAATGTACTGAGAATACAGGGGGTGTACTCACTGACGCAGAGCACTGTATGTATAATGTACTGAGAATACAGGGGGGTGTACTCACTTATGCTGAGCACTGTATGTATAATGTACTGAGAATACAGGGGGTGTACTCACTTACGCTGAACGCTGTATATATAATGTACTGAGAATACAGGGGGTGTACTCACTTACGCAGAGCACTGTATGTATAACGTACTGAGAATACAGGGGGTGTACTCACTTTTGCTGACTGCTGTATATATAATGTACTGAGAATACAGGGGGGTGTACTCACTTATGCTGAGCGCTGTATGTATAATGTACTGAGAATCCAGTGGGGTGTACTCTCTTACGCTGAGTGCTGTATATATAATGTACTGAGAATACAGGGGGGTGTACTCACTTACGCAGAGCGCTGTATGTATAACGTACTGAGAATACAGGGGTGTACTCACTTACGTAGAGCGCTGTATGTATAACGTACTGAGAATACAGGGGTGTACTCACTTACGCTGAGTGCTGTATATATAATGTACTGAGAATACAGGGGGGTGTACTCACTTATGCTGAGCGCTGTATGTATAACGTACTGAGAATACAGGGGGTGTACTCACTTTTGCTGACTGCTGTATATATAATGTACTGAGAATACAGGGGGGTGTACTCACTTATGCTGAGCGCTGTATGTATAATGTACTGAGAATCCAGTGGGGTGTACTCACTTATGCTGAGCGCTGTATATATAATGTACTGAGAATACAGGGGGGTGTACTCTTTTACGCTGAGTGCTGTATATATAATGTACTGAGAATACAGGGGGGTGTACTCACTTACGCAGAGCGCTGTATGTATAACGTACTGAGAATACAGGGGTGTACTCACTTACGTAGAGCGCTGTATGTATAACGTACTGAGAATACAGGGGTGTACTCACTTACGCTGAGTGCTGTATATATAATGTACTGAGAATACAGGGGGGTGTACTCACTTATGCTGAGCGCTATATATATAATGTACTGAGAATACAGGGGGTGTACTCACTTACGCTGAGCGCTGCATGTATAACGTACTGAGAATACAGTGGGGTGTACTCACTTACGCTGAACGCTGTATATATAATGTACTGAGAATAAAGGGAGTGTACTCACTTATGCTGAGCGCTGTATGTATAATGTACTGAGAATACAGGGGGGTGTACTCACTTACGCTGAGCGCTGTATATATAATGTACTGAGAATACAGGGGGGTGTACTCACTTATGCTAAGCGCTGTATATATAATGTACTGAGAATACAGTGGGGAGTACTCACTTACGCTGAGCGCTGTATATATAATGTACTGAGAATACAGGGGGGTGTACTCACTTATGCTGAGCGCTGTATGTATAATGTACTGAGAATACAGGGGTGTACTCACTTATGCTCAGCTCTG
The DNA here is from genome assembly GCF_046119375.1 of Phyllobates terribilis. Taxonomy (NCBI): domain Eukaryota; kingdom Metazoa; phylum Chordata; class Amphibia; order Anura; family Dendrobatidae; genus Phyllobates; species Phyllobates terribilis. The sequence continues at coordinate 244,528,193 of NW_027362765.1, read as the reverse complement.
TATGTTTAATGTACTGAGAATACAGGGCGGTGTACTCACTTACGCTGAGCGCTGTTTATATAATGTACTGAGAATACAGGGGGTGTACTCACTGACGCAGAGCACTGTATGTATAAAGTACTGAGAATACAGGGGGGTGTACTCACTTATGCTGAGCACTGTATGTATAATGTACTGAGAATATAGGGGGTGTACTCACTTACGCTGAACGCTGTATATATAATGTACTGAGAATACAGGGGGTGTACTCACTTACGCTGAGCGCTGTATATATAATGTACTGAGAATACAGGGGGGTGTACTCACTTATGCTGAGCGCTGTATATATAATGTACTGAGAATACAGGGGGGTGTACTCATTTATGCTGAGCGCTGTATATATAATGTACTGAGAATACAGGGGGGTGTACTCACTTATGCTGAGCGCTGTATATATAATGTACTGAGAATACAGGGGGTGTACTCACTTACGCTGATCGCTGTATATATAATGTACTGAGAATACAGGGGGGTGTAGTCACTTACGCTGAGCGCTGTATATATAATGTACTGAGAATACAGGGGGTGTACTCACTTATGCTGAGCACTGTATATATAATGTACTGAGAATACAGGGGGCGTACTCACTTATGCTGAGCACTGTATGTATAACGTACTGAGAATACAGTGGGGTGTACTCACGCTGAACGCTGTATATATAATGTACTGAGAATACAGGGGGGTGTACTCACTTACGCTGAGCGCTGTATATATAATGTATTGAGAATACAGGGGGTGTACTCATTTATGCTGAGTGCTGTATATATAATGTACTGAGAATACAGGGGGGTGTACTCACTTATGCTGAGCGCTGTATATATAATGTACTGAGAATACAGGGGGTGTACTCACTTACGCTGAGCGCTGTATATATAATGTACTGAGAATACAGAGGGTGTACTCACTTACGCTGAGCGCTGTATATATAATGTACTGAGAATACAGGGGGTGTACTCACTTACGCTGAGCGCTGTATATATAATGTACTGAGAATACAGGGGGTGTACTCACTTACGCTGAGCGCTGTATATATAATGTACTGAGAATACAGAGGGTGTATTCACTTATGCTGAGCACTGTATATATAATGTACTGAGAATACAGGGGTGTACTCACTTATACTGAGCACTGTATATATAATGTACTGATAATACAGGGGTGTACTCACTTATGCTGAGCCCTGTATATATAATGTACTGATAATACAGGGGGTGAACTCACTTATGCTGAGCCCTATATATATAATGTACTGATAATACAGGGGTGTACTCACTTATGCTGAGCACTGTATATATAATGTACTGAGAATACAGGGGGTGTACTCACTTATGCTGAGCGCTGTATATATAATGTACTGAGAATACAGGGGTGTACTCACTTACGCTGAGCGCTGTATATATAATGTACTGAGAACACAGGGGGTGTACTCACTTATGCTGAGCACTGTATATATAATGTACTGAGAATACAGGGGGCGTACTCACTTATGCTGAGCACTGTATGTATAACGTACTGAGAATACAGTGGGGTGTACTCACGCTGAACGCTGTATATATAATGTACTGAGAATACAGGGGGGTGTACTCACTTACGCTGAGCGCTGTATATATAATGTATTGAGAATACAGGGGTGTACTCATTTATGCTGAGTGCTGTATATATAATGTACTGAGAATACAGGTGGGTGTACTCACTTATGCTGAGCGCTGTATATATAATGTACTGAGAATACAGGGGGTGTACTCACTTACGCTGAGCGCTGTATATATAAAGTACTGAGAATACAGAGGGTGTACTCACTTACGCTGAGCGCTGTATATATAATGTACTGAGAATACAGGGGTGTACTCACTTATACTGAGCACTGTATATATAATGTACTGATAATACAGGGGTGTACTCACTTATGCTGAGCCCTGTATATATAATGTACTGATAATACAGGGGTGTACTCACTTATGCTGAGCACTGTATATATAATGTACTGATAATACAGGGGTGTACTCACTTATGCTGAGCGCTGTATATATAATGTACTGAGAATACAGGGGGTGTACTCACGCTGAACGCTGTATATATAATGTACTGAGAATACAGAGGGTGTACTCACTTACGCTGAGTGCTGTATATATAATGTACTGAGAATACAGGGGTGTACTCACTTATACTGAGCACTGTATATATAATGTACTGATAATACAGGGGGTGTACTCACTTATGCTGAGCCCTATATATATATAATGTACTGATAATACAGGGGTGTACTCACTTATGCTGAGCACTGTATATATAATGTACTGATAATACAGGGGTGTACTCACTTTTGCTGACTGCTGTATATATAATGTACTGAGAATACAGGGGGGTGTACTCACTTATGCTGAGCGCTGTATGTATAATGTACTGAGAATCCAGTGGGGTGTACTCACTTATGCTGAGCGCTGTATATATAATGTACTGAGAATACAGGGGGGTGTACTCTCTTACGCTGAGTGCTGTATATATAATGTACTGAGAATACAGGGGGGTGTACTCACTTACGCAGAGCGCTGTATGTATAACGTACTGAGAATACAGGGGTGTACTCACTTACGTAGAGCGCTGTATGTATAACGTACTGAGAATACAGGGGTGTACTCACTTACGCTGAGTGCTGTATATATAATGTACTGAGAATACAGGGGGGTGTACTCACTTATGCTGAGCGCTATATATATAATGTACTGAGAATACAGGGGGTGTACTCACTTACGCTGAGCGCTGCATGTATAACGTACTGAGAATACAGTGGGGTGTACTCACTTACGCTGAACGCTGTATATATAATGTACTGAGAATAAAGGGAGCGTACTCACTTATGCTGAGCGCTGTATGTATAATGTACTGAGAATACAGGGGGGTGTACTCACTTACGCTGAGCGCTGTATATATAATGTACTGAGAATACAGGGGGGTGTACTCACTTATGCTAAGCGCTGTATATATAATGTACTGAGAATACAGTGGGGTGTACTCACTTACGCTGAGCGCTGTATATATAATGTACTGAGAATACAGGGGGTGTACTCACTGATGCTGAGCGCTGTATGTATAATGTACTGAGAATACAGGGGTGTACTCACTTATGCTGAGCTCTGTATGTTTAATGTACTGAGAATACAGGGGGGTGTACTCACTTACGCTGAGCGCTGTTTATATAATGTACTGAGAATACAGGGGGTGTACTCACTGACGCAGAGCACTGTATGTATAATGTACTGAGAATACAGGGGGGTGTACTCACTTATGCTGAGCACTGTATGTATAATGTACTGAGAATACAGGGGGTGTACTCACTTACGCTGAACGCTGTATATATAATGTACTGAGAATACAGGGGGTGTACTCACTTATGCTGAGCACTGTATGTATAACGTACTGAGAATACAGTGGGGTGTACTTACGCTGAGCGCTGTATATATAATGTACTGAGAATACAGAGGGTGTATTCACTTACGCTGAGCGCTGTATATATAATGTACTGAGAATACAGGGGTGTACTCACTTATACTGAGCACTGTATATATAATGTACTGATAATACAGGGGTGTACTCACTTATGCTGAGCCCTGTATATATCATGTTCTGATAATACAGGGGTGTACTCACTTATGCTGAGCACTGTATATATAATGTACTGATAATACAGGGGTGTACTCACTTATGCTGAGCGCTGTATATATAATGTACTGAGAATACAGGGGGTGTACTCACGCTGAACGCTGTATATATAATGTACTGAGAATACAGAGGGTGTACTCACTTACGCTGAGCGCTGTATATATAATGTACTGAGAATACAGGGGTGTACTCACTTATACTGAGCACTGTATATATAATGTACTGATAATACAGGGGGTGTACTCACTTATGCTGAGCCCTATATATATAATGTACTGATAATACAGGGGTGTACTCACTTATGCTGAGCACTGTATATATAATGTACTGATAATACAGGGGTGTACTCACTTATGCTGAGCGCTGTATATATAATGTACTGAGAATACAGGGGGTGTACTCACGCTGAACGCTGTATATATAATGTACTGAGAATACAGGGGGGTGTACTCACTTACGCTGAGCGCTGTATATATAATGTACTGAGAATACAGGGGTGTACTCACTTATACTGAGCACTGTATGTATAATGTACTGAGAATACAGGGGGGTGTACTCACTTATGCTGAACGCTGTATATATAATGTACTGAGAATACAGGGGGGTGTACTCACTCACGCTGAGCGCTGTATGTATAATGTACTGAGAATACAGGGGGGTGTACTCACTTATGCTGAGCGCTGTATATATAATGTACTGAGAATATAGGGGGTGTACTCACTTACGCTGAGCGCTGTATATATAATGTACTGAGAATACAGGGGTGTACTCACTTATGCTGAGCGCTGTATATATAATGTACTGAGAATACAGGGGGTGTACTCACTTACGCTGAACGCTGTATATATAATGTACTGAGAATACAGGGGGATGTACTCACTTACGCAGAGCACTGTATGTATAATGTACTGAGAATACAGGGGGTGCACTCACTTACGCTGAGCGCTGTATATATAATGTACTGAGAATACAGGGGGTGTACTCACTTATGCTGAGCCCTGTATATATAATGTACTGAGAATACAGGGGTGTACTCAGTTACGCAGAGCACTGTATGTATAACGTACTGAGAATACAGGGGGTGTACTCACTTTTGCTGACTGCTGTATATATAATGTACTGAGAATACAGGGGGGTGTACTCACTTATGCTGAGCGCTGTATGTATAATGTACTGAGAATCCAGTGGGGTGTACTTTCTTACGCTGAGTGCTGTATATATAATGTACTGAGAATACAGGGGGGTGTACTCACTTACGCAGAGCGCTGTATGTATAACGTACTGAGAATACAGGGGTGTACTCACTTACGTAGAGCGCTGTATGTATAACGTACTGAGAATACAGGGGTGTACTCACGCTGAGTGCTGTATATATAATGTACTGAGAATACAGGGGGGTGTACTCACTTATGCTGAGCGCTGTATGTATAACGTACTGAGAATACAGGGGGTGTACTCACTTTTGCTGACTGCTGTATATATAATGTACTGAGAATACAGGGGGGTGCACTCACTTATGCTGAGCGCTGTATGTATAATGTACTGAGAATCCAGTGGGGTGTACTCACTTATGCTGAGCGCTGTATATATAATGTACTGAGAATACAGGGGGGTGTACTCTCTTACGCTGAGTGCTGTATATATAATGTACTGAGAATACAGGGGGGTGTACTCACTTACGCAGAGCGCTGTATGTATAACGTACTGAGAATACAGGGGTGTACTCACTTACGCTGAGTGCTGTATATATAATGTACTGAGAATACAGGGGGGTGTACTCACTTATGCTGAGCGCTGTATGTATAATGTACTGATAATACAGGGGGGTGTACTCACTTTTGCTGACTGCTGTATATATAATGTACTGAGAATACAGGGGGTGTACTCACTTATGCTGAGCGCTGTAAGTATAATGTACTGAGAATACAGGGGGTGTACTCACTTATGCTGAGCCCTGTATATATAACGTACTGAGAATACAGGGGGTGTACTCACTTATGCTGAGCCCTGTATATATAACGTACTGAGAATACAGGGGGTGTACTCACTTATGCTGAGCCCTGTATACATAACGTACTGAGAATACAGGGGGTGTACTCACTTATGCTGAGCGCTGTATGTATAATGTACTGAGAATACAGGGGGTGTACTCACTTACGCTGAGTGCTGTATATATAATGTACTGAGAATACAGGGGGGTGTACTCACTTATGCTGAACGCTGTATGTATAATGTACTGAGAATACAGGGGGTGTACTCTCTTACGCTGAGTGCTGTATATATAATGTACTGAGAATACAGGGGGTGTACTCACTTACGCTGAGTGCTGTATATATAATGTACTGAGAATACAGGGGGGTGTACTCACTTATGCTGAACGCTGTATGTATAATGTACTGAGAATACAGGGGGTGTACTCACTTATGCTGAACGCTGTATGTATAATGTACTGAGAATACAGGGGGGTGTACTCACTTATGCTGAGCGTTGTATGTATAACGTACCGAGAGTACAGGGGGTGTACTAACTTACGCAGAGCACTGTATGTATAATGTACTGAGAATACAGTGGGGTGTACTCACTTACGCAGAGCACTGTATGTATAACGTACTGAAAATACAGGGGGTGTACTCACTTTTGCTGACTGCTGTATATATAATGTACTGAGAATACAGGGGGGTGTGCTCACTTATGCTGAGCGCTGTATGTATAATGTACTGAGAATCCAGTGGGGTGTACTCTCTTACGCTGAGTGCTGTATATATAATGTACTGAGAATACAGGGGGGTGTACTCACTTACGCAGAGCGCTGTATGTATAACGTACTGACAATACAGGGGGGTGTACTGACTTATGCTGAGCGCTATATACTATATATATAATGTACTGAGAATACAGGGGTGTACTCACTTATGCTGAGCACTGTATGTATAATATACTGAGAATACAGGGGGTGTACTCACTTATGCTGAGCACTGTATGTATAATGTTCTGAGAATACAGGGGGGTGTACTCACTTATACTGAACGCTGTATATATAATGTACTGAGAATAAAGGGGGTGTACTCACTTACGCTGAGCGCTGTATATATAATGTACTGAGAATACAGGGGGTGTACTCACTTATGCTGAGCGCTGTATATATAATGTACTGAGAATACAGGGGGTGTACTCACTTATGCTGAGCACTGTATGTATAACGTACTGAGAATACAGTGGGGTGTACTCACTTACGCTGAACGCTGTATATATAATGTACTGAGATTAAAGGGAGTGTACTCACTTATGCTGAGCGCTGTATGTATAATGTACTGAGAATACATGGGGGTGTACTCACGCTGAGCGCTGTATATATAATGTACTGAGAATACAGGGGGGTGTACTCACTTACGCTGAGCGCTGTATATATAATGTACTGAGAATACAGGGGGGTGTACTCACTTATGCTGAGCGCTGTATGTATAACGTACTGAGAATACATGGGGTGTACTCACTTTTGCTGACTGCTGTATATATAATGTACTGAGAATACAGGGGGGTGTACTCACTTATGCTGAGCGCTGTATGTATAATGTACTGAGAATCCAGTGGGGTGTACTCTCTTACGCTGAGTGCTGTATATATAATGTACTGAGAATACAGGGGGGTGTACTCACTTACGCAGAGCGCTGTATGTATAACGTACTGACAATACAGGGGGGTGTACTCACTTATGTTGAGCGCTATATACTATATATATAATGTACTGAGAATACAGGGGTGTACTCACTTATGCTGAGCACTGTATGTATAATGTACTGAGAATACAGGGGGTGTACTCACTTATGCTGAGCACTGTATGTATAATGTACTGAGAATACAGGGGGGTGTACTCACTTACGCTGAGCGCTGTATATATAATGTACTGAGAATACAGGGGTGTACTCACTTATGCTGAACGCTGTATATATAATGTACTGAGAATACAGGCGGTGTACTCACTGATGCTGAGCACTGTATGTATAATGTACTGAGAATACAGGGGGGTGTACTCACTTATGCTGAACGCTGTATATATAATGTACTGAGAATAAAGGGGTTGTACTCACTTACGCTGAGCGCTGTATATATAATGTACTGAGAATACAGGGGTGTACTCACTTATGCTGAGCGCTGTATATATAATTGACGCGCCCCCTGGGACATATTCCTTTTTGAGGGGAATACCCGGCACCGGATCAGATGGGGGGTTGTAGTCTCCGAGCGGCTGTGACCCGGTCCCGTGCCCAGGGCGTCAAGCTAAGTGTTATGTGGCAGCTTTACAGATGTTACTAAAGTTCTTTTGTGTCGACTACGCCACCCGTTGTGATGCGGTCACTGTGGCCGCCGCTGCTGCAGGGTCCGCTGAGGCTGATGGTGGGTGCGCAGCTTGGTGAGATAACCCCCAACGGGAGGGGTATAGCCTCAGAGGGGACAGGCGCAGAGGATGGGGGTTGTGGTGGTGCGATGCAGCCGGCAATGAAGACAGACTCGGGTTGTGCAGTTAAGGGTGTTTACTTACTGCTGATGTTGTACTGGTCACTCCAGCTGCTAGTGACCACCCGAGCCGTGCTGCGTCCACCAGGTCCTGGATCCGGCCAACCCCCAAACAAGTCCAGAGCGTGGCCCTGAGCTCTCCCTCTGTCCTTTCTTCAGCCGTCCCCACCAGGGATTCACCTAGGTCCAGCTCCCTCGGGCCTTCTTTTGGGACACCCTTGGCCTTGGGTTCCCTGACCCTCCACGTGGTGTGCCTTCGGGGTGAATGTGGTGGGTGACCGTGACAGACACTGCCCACGGTCTCCGGTCTCTGGCTGGGGAATGTCTTTGCCCCCACCAGCTTGGGTTCCGGTACCCTCTTGCTGACTCCTCACCCGGTGCTCTAATTTGGGTTCTTGGGTCCCTTCAGTCTTCCCCCTCTGGGTCTTTCTCTGCTCCACTCTCTCTCTCTCCAGGGCTGCTGTTTCCTTCTCTCTCCTCTCCAACTGACTTGTTCTCAGCGTCTGACCCTGATCTAAGTTGGTGCCCTCCTTATATATCCCTCTATGTGTGAGCTCAGGTGACCAGCACCCAATGAGCTCCTATCACTACCCAGACTGCTCCCCCTATCTGCCCCTACACTACATGGGATGTACCACCCCCCTCCCACTCCAGCCAGGAACAGGCTCGGTTGTACCTGCACATTTCTAAGTGGGAGTACCGTCGGCCTGCTCCTCTGAAATGGGATGTATGTAGTGCATGCAGTCTATCTGAGCTCAGTTCCACACTCCTTCCTTACCCGGGAGTGCAATATCACACCTCTGGGTTGAGGTGCAATACCCCTGTAGCAGCCGAATCCTCAGGGTGCTACATTCCCCCCTGGTAAATCACAGCACGTCCTCGGGCTGTAAGACATAAAACACCAAAACATACAAAATTTTTATATGAACATATAAAACATATAAACATTATATATATATATAAAACTTTTTATATAAACATTCTCGTAGACTTCTCTTGTCTCTGGTTCCTCCTCCGGACACTGTGCAACGTGTGTCCGGGAAAAGTGCGACAGTCTCTTAGAAAAATCTGGTTTTCTTATAAAACCGGTAGGGGGCGCTTTAGGACGCGCAACTATATACAGGGAAGTTGGAAGTTGGCCGCTCTCAGTCCTCGGCCAGGTAGAGGGAAGGGAATGGCTGCTCACAGTCCTCAGCCTGTGGGATTAAGGGGTTAACGGGTAAAACAGTTCACTGGTCCCAACGGGGACTATTTTAGCAGCAACAGTTTCAGTTTCTTTATACCCCCATGGGGTAACTATTTACAGCTCCTGCTCTGCCGCACTCAACGGCGTCTTCCTCCTGCTCTTTCTTGATATGATGTTTTTTTCAGACCCGTCCGGGTCCTCTTGTGATGGGCGCGGTGGTGTTAGCACCCGGGTTGCCCGGGCCTTGCGGCCAGGCCTGGGGTATCTGGAAGGTGAAGGGCACCGTAAGAACGGCGGCGCCCTGGGCTACCTGGCCTTGCGACCAGGCCGGAGGCTCCGCAGAGGTAGGGGGCGCTGTTGGTGTTACGGCGCCCGGGGGTACTAGGCCTTGCGACCAGGCTGGTGGTATTTCCTGCTTTGTCACGCTCCGGGTCGAGGCGCGTGACGTCACAGGGGTCGCTGCGGCGGCTTCTGGTCGGGGCCTAGTCCATTGCGGTGACGTGGCGGCTACGGGCACAGCAGGGGGACTTTCGGGCTCTGCGACGGGGAGCTGGGGCAGGTGGGCGGTTTCACGGCTTGGGGTATAGGCGTCCCCTTTACCTGCCTCCATGCGTTCGGCTCCCTTCTCGGCGCCGTCTCCGGCCTTGGGTCCTCCCGCGCCATCCTCAGAGGCGGTCTGCTTCCTCTTCCAGGGTAGCGTGCTCCTTTGACTGGTCTCTGGTTGCTGGGCCATCTCCCGACTCCACTCCGCCAGTATCTCGCGCTGTACCCGGGCCATCCTCCTTGCGAGGCCCTCCAGGGCAGTTTGTGCACACTCCCGGTCTCGGGGAAGCTGCGCTAGGATCTCCGCTAGACCTAGCGGGGTTGTGGGCTCTAGCAGGCTCCTGACCATCGGGTCGGTGCTGCTCTGCTCGGCTTCCGGCAGGCTCCTGGCCAGCGGGCCGGTGCTGCTCTGCCCTCCTTCCTCGGTCTCTAGCAGACTCCTGGCCAGCGGGCCGGTGCTGTTCTGCTTTCTCTCCATCTCCGGGTGAGCTCCTCCGCTACTCCTTGTTAGACCTCTTGCCTCCGGGTGCGCTCGCTCCAGACTCCTCCAAGCGACACCCATCTTTTCTCTTCTCTTTCGTCTCCTCCCACTTCGAGGGCGGTCCCGGGGCAACTCGGTGACTGTCAGCTCCAGGGGGAGTTCTTTCACGCTGACAGACACCTCCAGCATCACAGTCTCTGTTGGTGGGGGCGGTTTCCACTTTTGGCGCCATTTTCTGTCCTGGCCCACGATGGGAGGTGGCCTCTTGCCCTCCTTTGGCACGCCCATAATGGCGTCCGCTGCTCTTCCAAGGCGGGAAATCTGCGGTTTTGGCGGGAAGCGTCGCCCAGTGGCGGGAAACTCTGCAGATGGCGGGAACAAGCTGGAAATGGCGGACAATCGGCGGGAAACGACTGGTGATGGAGTCCGATGGCGTGGACCCTCCGGAACCGGCAGGAGTCTTCTTTCTGAGGTAAACTTGCACTTTTCTTCAGGCACGCAGTACCCGGGTGTTGCGGGCACGTAATCCTGCCGACTACGCCAAAGTTGACGCGCCCCCTGGGACATATTCCTTTTTGAGGGGAATACCCGGCACCGGATCAGATGGGGGGTTGTAGTCTCCGAGCGGCTGTGACCCGGTCCCGTGCCCAGGGCGTCAAGCTAAGTGTTATGTGGCAGCTTTACAGATGTTACTAAAGTTCTTTTGTGTCGACTACGCCACCCGTTGTGATGCGGTCACTGTGGCCGCCGCTGCTGCAGGGTCCGCTGAGGCTGATGGTGGGTGCGCAGCTTGGTGAGATAACCCCCAACGGGAGGGGTATAGCCTCAGAGGGGACAGGCGCAGAGGATGGGGGTTGTGGTGGTGCGATGCAGCCGGCAATGAAGACAGACTCGGGTTGTGCAGTTAAGGGTGTTTACTTACTGCTGATGTTGTACTGGTCACTCCAGCTGCTAGTGACCACCCGAGCCGTGCTGCGTCCACCAGGTCCTGGATCCGGCCAACCCCCAAACAAGTCCAGAGCGTGGCCCTGAGCTCTCCCTCTGTCCTTTCTTCAGCCGTCCCCACCAGGGATTCACCTAGGTCCAGCTCCCTCGGGCCTTCTTTTGGGACACCCTTGGCCTTGGGTTCCCTGACCCTCCACGTGGTGTGCCTTCGGGGTGAATGTGGTGGGTGACCGTGACAGACACTGCCCACGGTCTCCGGTCTCTGGCTGGGGAATGTCTTTGCCCCCACCAGCTTGGGTTCCGGTACCCTCTTGCTGACTCCTCACCCGGTGCTCTAATTTGGGTTCTTGGGTCCCTTCAGTCTTCCCCCTCTGGGTCTTTCTCTGCTCCACTCTCTCTCTCTCCAGGGCTGCTGTTTCCTTCTCTCTCCTCTCCAACTGACTTGTTCTCAGCGTCTGACCCTGATCTAAGTTGGTGCCCTCCTTATATATCCCTCTATGTGTGAGCTCAGGTGACCAGCACCCAATGAGCTCCTATCACTACCCAGACTGCTCCCCCTATCTGCCCCTACACTACATGGGATGTACCACCCCCCTCCCACTCCAGCCAGGAACAGGCTCGGTTGTACCTGCACATTTCTAAGTGGGAGTACCGTCGGCCTGCTCCTCTGAAATGGGATGTATGTAGTGCATGCAGTCTATCTGAGCTCAGTTCCACACTCCTTCCTTACCCGGGAGTGGAATATCACACCTCTGGGTTGAGGTGCAATACCCCTGTAGCAGCCGAATCCTCAGGGTGCTACATAATGTACTGAGAATACAGGGGGTGTACTCACTTATGCTGAGCACTGTATGTATAACGTACTGAGAATACAGTGGGGTGTACTCACTTACGCTGAACGCTGTATATATAATGTACTGAGAATAAAGGGAGTGTACTCACTTATGCTGAGCGCTGTATGTATAATGTACTGAGAATACAGGGGGGTGTACTCACTTACGCTGAGCGCTGTATATATAATGTACTGAGAATACAGGGGGGTGTACTCACTCATGCTGAGCGCTGTATATATAATGTACTGAGAATACAGTGGGGTGTACTCACTTACGCTGAGCGCTGTATATATAATGTACTGAGAATACAGGGGTGTACTCACTTATGCTGAGCTCTGTATGTTTAATGTACTGAGAATACAGGGGGGTGTACTCACTTACGCTGAGCGCTGTTTATATAATGCACTGAGAATACAGGGGGGTGTACTCACTTATACTGAGCTCTGTATGTACAATGTACTGAGAATACAGGGGGGTGTACTCACTTATGCTGAGCACTGTATGTATAATGTACTGAGAATACAGGGGGTGTACTCACTTACGCTGAACGCTGTATATATAATGTACTGAGAATACAGGGGGTGTACTCACTGACGCAGAGCACTGTATGTATAATGTACTGAGAATACAGGGGGGTGTACTCACTTATGCTGAGCACTGTATGTATAATGTACTGAGAATACAGGGGGTGTACTCACTTACGCTGAACGCTGTATATATAATATACTGAGAATACAGGGGGTGTACTCACTTACGCTGAGCGCTGTATGTATAATGTACTGAGAATACAGGGGGTGTACTCTCTTACGCTGAGCGCTGTATATATAATGTACTGAGAATACAGGGGGGTGTACTCACTTATGCTGAGCGCTGTATATATAATGTACTGAGAATACAGGGGGTGTACTCACTTATGCTGAGCGCTGTATGTATAATGTACTGAGAATACAGGGGGTGTACTCTCTTACGCTGAGCGCTATATATATAATGTACTGAGAATACAGGGGGGTGTACTCACTTTGCTGAGCGCTGTATATATAATGTACTGAGAATACAGGGGGGTGTACTCATTTATGCTGAGCGCTGTATATATAATGTACTGAGAATACAGGGGGGTGTACTCACTTATGCTGAGCGCTGTATGTATAATGTACTGAGAATACAGGGGGTGTACTCTCTTACGCTGAGCGCTATATATATAATGTACTGAGAATACAGGGGGGTGTACTCACTTTGCTGAGCGCTGTATATATAATGTACTGAGAATACAGGGGGTGTACTCACTTATGCTGAGCGCTGTATGTATAATGTACTGAGAATACAGGGGGTGTACTCTCTTACGCTGAGCGCTATATATATAATGTACTGAGAATACAGGGGGGTGTACTCACTTTGCTGAGCGCTGTATATATAATGTACTGAGAATACAGGGGGGTGTACTCATTTATGCTGAGCGCTGTATATATAATGTACTGAGAATACAGGGGGGTGTACTCACTTATGCTGAGCGCTGTATATATAATGTACTGAGAATACAGGGGGTGTACTCACTTATGCTGAGCGCTGTATATATAATGTACTGAGAATACAGGGGGTGTACTCACTTATGCTGAGCGCTGTATGTATAATGCACTGAGAATACAGGGGGTGTACTCTCTTACGCTGAGCTCTGTATATATAATGTACTGAGAATACAGGGGGTGTACTCACTTACGCTGAGCGCTGTATATATAATGTACTGAGAATACAGGGGGGTGTACTCACTTACGCTGAGCGCTGTATATATAATGTACTGAGAATACAGGGGGTGTACTCACTTATGCTGAGCGCTGTATATATAATGTACTGAGAATACAGGGGGCGTACTCACTTATGCTGAGCACTGTATGTATAACGTACTGAGAATACAGTGGGGTGTACTCACTTACGCTGAACGCTGTATATATAATGTACTGAGAATACAGGGGGGTGTACTCACTTACGCTGAGTGCTGTATATATAATGTACTGAGAATACAGGGGGTGTACTCATTTATGCTGAGTGCTGTATATATAATGTACTGAGAATACAGGGGGGTGTACTCACTTATGCTGAGCGCTGTATATATAATGTACTGAGAATACAGGGGGTGTACTCACTTACGCTGAGCGCTGTATATATAATGTACTGAGAATACAGAGGGTGTACTCACTTACGCTGAGCGCTGTATATATAATGTACTGAGAATACAGGGGGCGTACTCACTTATGCTGAGCACTGTATGTATAACGTACTGAGAATACAGTGGGGTGTACTCACTTACGCTGAACGCTGTATATATAATGTACTGAGAATGCAGGGGGGTGTACTCACTTACGCTGAGTGCTGTATATATAATGTACTGAGAATACAGGGGGTGTACTCATTTATGCTGAGTGCTGTATATATAATGTACTGAGAATACAGGGGGGTGTACTCACTTATGCTGAGCGCTGTATATATAATGTACTGAGAATACAGGGGGTGTACTCACTTACGCTGAGCGCTGTATATATAATGTACTGAGAATACAGAGGGTGTACTCACTTACGCTGAGCGCTGTATATATAATGTACTGAGAATACAGGGGTGTACTCACTTATGCTGAGCTCTGTATGTTTACTGTACTGAGAATACAGGGGGGTGTACTCACTTACGCTGAGCGCTGTTTATATAATGCACTGAGAATACAGGGGGGTGTACTCACTTATACTGAGCTCTGTATGTACAATGTACTGAGAATACAGGGGGGTGTACTCACTTATGCTGAGCACTGTATGTATAATGTACTGAGAATACAGGGGGTGTACTCACTTACGCTGAACGCTGTATATATAATGTACTGAGAATACAGGGGGTGTACTCACTGACGCAGAGCACTGTATGTATAATGTACTGAGAATACAGGGGGGTGTACTCACTTATGCTGAGCACTGTATGTATAATGTACTGAGAATACAGGGGGTGTACTCACTTACGCTGAACGCTGTATATATAATGTACTGAGAATACAGGGGGTGTACTCACTTACGCTGAGCGCTGTATGTATAATGTACTGAGAATACAGGGGGTGTACTCTCTTACGCTGAGCGCTGTATATATAATGTACTGAGAATACAGGGGGGTGTACTCACTTATGCTGAGCGCTGTATATATAATGTACTGAGAATACAGGGGGTGTACTCACTTATGCTGAGCGCTGTATGTATAATGTACTGAGAATACAGGGGGTGTACTCTCTTACGCTGAGCGCTATATATATAATGTACTGAGAATACAGGGGGGTGTACTCACTTTGCTGAGCGCTGTATATATAATGTACTGAGAATACAGGGGGGTGTACTCATTTATGCTGAGCGCTGTATATATAATGTACTGAGAATACAGGGGGGTATACTCACTTATGCTGAGCGCTGTATATATAATGTACTGAGAATACAGGGGGTGTACTCACTTATGCTGAGCGCTGTATATATAATGTACTGAGAATACAGGGGGTGTACTCACTTATGCTGAGCGCTGTATGTATAATGCACTGAGAATACAGGGGGTGTACTCTCTTACGCTGAGCTCTGTATATATAATGTACTGAGAATACAGGGGGGTGTACTCACTTATGCTGAGCGCTGTATATATAATGTACTGAGAATACAGGGGTGTACTCACATATGCTGAGCGCTGTATATATAATGTACTGAGAATACAGTGAGGTGTACTCACTTACGCTGAGCGCTGTATATATAATGTACTGAGAATACAGGGGGGTGTACTCACTTACGCTGAGCGCTGTATATATAATGTACTGAGAATACAGGGGGTGTACTCACTTATGCTGAGCGCTGTATATATAATGTACTGAGAATACAGGGGGCGTACTCACTTATGCTGAGCACTGTATGTATAACGTACTGAGAATACAGTGGGGTGTACTCACTTACGCTGAACGCTGTATATATAATGTACTGAGAATACAGGGGGGTGTACTCACTTATGCTGAGTGCTGTATATATAATGTACTGAGAATACAGGGGGTGTACTCATTTATGCTGAGTGCTGTATATATAATGTACTGAGAATACAGGGGGGTGTACTCACTTATGCTGAGCGCTGTATATATAATGTACTGAGAATACAGGGGGTGTACTCACTTACGCTGAGCGCTGTATATATAATGTACTGAGAATACAGAGGGTGTACTCACTTACGCTGAGCGCTGTATATATAATGTACTGAGAATACAGGGGTGTACTCACTTATACTGAGCACTGTATATATAATGTACTGATAATACAGGGGTGTACTCACTTATGCTGAGCCCTGTATATATAATGTACTGATAATACAGGGGGTGTACTCACTTATGCTGAGCGCTGTATATATAATGTACTGAGAATACAGGGGGTGTACTCACTTACGCTGAACGCTGTATATATAATGTACTGAGAATACAGGGGGGTGTACTCACTTACGCAGAGCGCTGTATATGTAATGTACTGAGAATACAGGGGTGTACTCACTTATACTGAGCACTGTATGCATAATGTACTGAGAATACAGGGGGGTGTACT
Organism: Phyllobates terribilis; assembly: GCF_046119375.1. Taxonomy (NCBI): domain Eukaryota; kingdom Metazoa; phylum Chordata; class Amphibia; order Anura; family Dendrobatidae; genus Phyllobates; species Phyllobates terribilis. The sequence goes on along the minus strand of NW_027362765.1, from coordinate 244,511,405 downwards.
CACTTATGCTGAACGCTGTATATATAATGTACTGAGAATACAGGGGGGTGTACTCACTCACGCTGAGCGCTGTATGTATAATGTACTGAGAATACAGGGGGGTGTACTCATTTTCGCTGAGCGCTGTATATATAATGTACTGAGAATACAGGGGGTGTACTCACTTACGCTGAGCGCTGTATATATAATGTACTGAGAATACAGGGGGTGTACTCACTTATGCTGAGCCCTGTATATATAATGTACTGAGAATACAGGGGTGTACTCACTTACGCAGAGCACTGTATGTATAACGTACTGAGAATACAGGGGGTGTACTCACTTTTGCTGACTGCTGTATATATAATGTACTGAGAATACAGGGGGGGTGTACTCACTTATGCTGAGCGCTGTATGTATAATGTACTGAGAATCCAGTGGGGTGTACTCTCTTACGCTGACTGCTGTATATATAATGTACTGAGAATACAGGGGGGTGTACTCACTTATGCTAAGCGCTGTATGTATAATGTACTGAGAATCCAGTGGGGTGTACTCACTTATGCTGAGCGCTGTATATATAATGTACTGAGAATACAGGGGGGTGTACTTTCTTACGCTGAGTGCTGTATATATAATGTACTGAGAATACAGGGGGGTGTACTCACTTACGCAGAGCGCTGTATGTATAACGTACTGAGAATACAGGGGTGTACTCACTTACGTAGAGCGCTGTATATATAATGTACTGAGAATACAGGGGGTGTACTCACTTATGCTGAGCGCTGTAAGTATAATGTACTGAGAATACAGGGGGTGTACTCACTTATTCTGAGCCCTGTATATATAACGTACTGAGAATACAGGGGGTGTACTCACTTATGCTGAGCGCTGTATGTATAATGTACTGAGAATACAGGGGGTGTACTCACTTATGCTGAGCCCTGTATATATAACGTACTGAGAATACAGGGGGTGTACTCACTTATGCTGAGCGCTGTATGTATAATGTACTGAGAATACAGGGGGTGTACTCACTTACGCTGAGTGCTGTATATATAATGTACTGAGAATACAGGGGGGTGTACTCATTTATGCTGAGCGCTGTATGTATAATGTACTGAGAATACAGGGGGTGTACTCTCTTACGCTGAGTGCTGTATATATAATGTACTGAGAATACAGGGGGGTGTACTCACTTACGCAGAGCACTGTATGTATAATGTACTGAGAATACAGGGGGGTGTACTCACTTATGCTGAGCGCTGTATTTATAATGTACTGAGAATACAGGGGGGTGTACTCACTTATGCTGAGCGCTGTATATATAATGTACTGAGAATACAGGGGGGTGTACTCACTTACGCAGAGCGCTGTATGTATAACGTACTGACAATACAGTGGGGTGTACTCACTTATGCTGAGCGCTATATACTATATATATATAATGTACTGAGAATACAGGGGGTGTACTCACTTTTGCTGACTGCTGTATATATAATGTACTGATAAAACAGGGGGGGTGTACTCACTTACGCAGAGCACTGTATGTATAACGTACTGAGAATACAGGGGGTGTACTCACTTACGCTGAGCGCTGTATATATAATGTACTGAGAATACAGGCGGTGTACTCATTTATGCTGAGCCCTGTATATATAATGTACTGAGAATACAGGGGTGTACTCACTTACGCAGAGCACTGTATGTATAACGTACTGAGAATACAGGGGGTGTACTCACTTTTGCTGACTGCTGTATATATAATGTACTGAGAATACAGGGGGGTGTACTCACTTATGCTGAGCGCTGTATGTATAATGTACTGAGAATACAGGGGGTGTACTCTCTTACGCTGAGTGCTGTATATATAATGTACTGAGAATACAGGGGGTGTACTCTCTTACGCTGAGTGCTGTATATATAATGTACTGAGAATACAGGGGGGTGTACTCACTTATGCAGAGCGCTGTATGTATAACGTACTGAGAATACAGGGGTGTACTCACTTACGTAGAGCGCTGTATGTATAACGTACTGAGAATACAGGGGTGTACTCACTTACGCTGAGTGCTGTATATATAATGTACTGAGAATACAGGGGGTGTACTCACTTATGCTGAGCACTGTATGTATAATGTACTGAGAATACAGGGGGTGTACTCACTTTTGCTGACTGCTGTATATATAATGTACTGAGAATACAGGGGGGTGTACTCACTTATGCTGAGGGCTGTATATATAATGTACTGAGAATACAGGGGGGTGTACTCTTTTACGCTGAGTGCTGTATATATAATGTACTGAGAATACAGCGGGGGTGTACTCACTTATGCTGAGCGCTGTATGCATAATGTACTGAGAATACAGGGGGTGTACTCACTTACGCTGAGTGCTGTATATATAATGTACTGAGAATACAGGGGGGGTGTACTCACTTATGCTGAGCGCTGTATGTATAATGTACTGAGAATACAGGGGGGTGTACTCTCTTACGCTGAGTGCTGTATATATAATGTACTGAGAATACAGGGGGGGTGTACTCACTTATGCTGAGCGCTGTATGTATAATGTACTGAGAATACAGGGGGGTGTACTCTCTTACGCTGAGCGCTGTATATATAATGTACTGAGAATACAGGGGGTGTACTCATTTTTGCTGACTGCTGTATATATAATGTACTGAGAATACAGGGGGGTGTACTCACTTCTGCTGAGCACTGTATATATAATGTACTGAGAATACAGTGGGGTGTACTCTCTTACGCTGAGCGCTGTATATATAATGTACTGAGAATACAGTGGGGTGTACTCTCTTACGCTGAGCGCTGTATATATAATGTACTGAGAATACAGGTGGTGTACTCTCTTACGCTGAGCGCTGTATATATAATGTACTGAGAATACAGTGGGGTGTACTCTCTTACGCTGAGCGCTGTATATATAATGTACTGAGAATACAGGGGGTGTACTCATTTTTGCTGACTGCTGTATATATAATGTACTGAGAATACAGGGGGGTGTACTCACTTATGCTGAGCACTGTATATATAATGTACTGAGAATACAGGGGGTGCACTCACTTATGCTGAGCACTGTATATATAATGTACTGAGAATACAGGGGGTGTACTCACTTATGCTGAGCGCTATATACTATATATATAGTGTACTGAGAATACAGGGGGTGTACTCACTTATGCTGAGCGCTGTATATATAATGTACTGAGAATACAGGGGGTGTACTCTCTTACGCTGAGCGCTGTATATATAATGTACTGAGAATACAGTGGGGTGTACTCTCTTACGCTGAGCGCTGTATATATAATGTACTGAGAATACAGTGGGGTGTACTCACTTTTGCTGACTGCTGTATATATAATGTACTGAGAATACAGGGGGGTGTACTCACTTATGCTGAGCACTGTATATATAATGTACTGAGGATACAGGGGGTGTACTCACTTTTGCTGACTGCTGTTTATATAATGTACTGAGAATACAGGGGGGTGTACTCACTTATGCTGAGCACTGTATATATAATGTACTGAGAATACAGGGGGTTTACTCACTTTTGCTGACTGCTGTATATATAATGTACTGAGAATACAGGGGGTGTACTCACTTATGCTGAGCGCTGTATGTATAATGTACTGAGAATACAGGGGGTGTACTCACTTATGCTGAGCACTGTATATATAATGTACTGAGAATACAGGGGGGTGTACTCACTTATGCTGAGCGCTGTATGTATAATGTACTGAGAATACAGGGGGTGTACTCACTTATGCTGAGCCCTGTATATATAACGTACTGAGAATACAGGGGGTGTACTCACTTATGCTGAGCGCTGTATGTATAATGTACTGAGAATACAGGGGGTGTACTCACTTACGCTGAGTGCTGTATATATAATGTACTGAGAATACAGGGGGGTGTACTCACTTATGCTGAACGCTGTATGTATAATGTACTGAGAATACAGGGGTGTACTCACTTATGCTGAGCGTTGCATGTATAACGTACTGAGAATACAGGGGTGTACTAACTTACGCAGAGCACTGTATGTATAATGTACTGAGAATACAGGGGGTGTACTCACTTATGCTGAGCGCTGTATGTATAATGTACTGAGAATACAGTGGGGTGTACTCACTTACGCAGAGCGCTGTATATATAATGTACTGAGAATACAGGGGGTGTACTCACTTATGCTGAGCGCTGTATGTATAATGTACTGAGAATACAGTGGGGTGTACTCACTTATGCTGAGCGCTGTATATATAATGTACTGAGAATACAGGGGGGTGTACTCACTTACGCAGAGCGCTGTATGTATAACGTACTGACAATACAGTGGGGTGTACTCACTTATGCTGAGCGCTATATACTATATATATAATGTACTGAGAATACAGGGGGTGTACTCTCTTACGCTGAGCGCTGTATATATAATGTACTGAGAATACAGGGGGTGTACTCACTTTTGATGACTGCTGTATATATAATGTACTGAGAATACAGGGGGGTGTACTCACTTTTGCTGACTGCTGTATATATAATGTACTGAGAATACAGGGGGTGTACTCACTTATGCTGAGCACTGTATATATAATGTACTGAGAATACAGGGGGTGTACTCATTTTTGCTGACTGCTGTATATATAATGTACTGAGAATACAGGGGGTGTACTCACTTATGCTGAGCACTGTATATATAATGTACTGAGAATACAGGGGGTGTACTCACTTATGCTGAGCGCTATATACTATATATATAGTGTACTGAGAATACAGGGGGTGTACTCACTTATGCTGAGCGCTGTATATATAATGTACTGAGAATACAGGGGGTGTACTCTCTTACGCTGAGCGCTGTATATATAATGTACTGAGAATACAGTGGGGTGTACTCTCTTACGCTGAGCGCTGTATATATAATGTACTGAGAATACAGGGGGTGTACTCATTTTTGCTGACTGCTGTATATATAATGTACCGAGAATACAGGGGGGTGTACTCAGTTATGCTGAGCACTGTATATATAATGTACTGAGAATACAGTGGGGTGTACTCTCTTACGCTGAGCGCTGTATATATAATGTACTGAGAATACAGTGGGGTGTACTCTCTTACGCTGAGCGCTGTATATATAATGTACTGGGAATACAGGGGGTGTACTCTCTTACGCTGAGCGCTGTATATATAATGTACTGAGAATACAGTGGGGTGTACTCTCTTACGCTGAGCGCTGTATATATAATGTACTGAGAATACAGGGGGTGTACTCATTTTTGCTGACTGCTGTATATATGATGTACTGAGAATACAGGGGGGTGTACTCACTTATGCTGAGCACTGTATATATAATGTACTGAGAATACAGGGGGTGTACTCACTTATGCTGAGCACTGTATATATAATGTACTGAGAATACAGGGGGTGTACTCACTTATGCTGAGCGCTATATACTATATATATAGTGTACTGAGAATACAGGGGGTGTACTCACTTATGCTGAGCGCTGTATATATAATGTACTGAGAATACAGGGGGTGTACTCTCTTACGCTGAGCGCTGTATATATAATGTACTGAGAATACAGTGGGGTGTACTCTCTTACGCTGAGCGCTGTATATATAATGTACTGAGAATACAGTGGGGTGTACTCACTTTTGCTGACTGCTGTATATATAATGTACTGAGAATACAGGGGGGTGTACTCACTTATGCTGAGCACTGTATATATAATGTACTGAGAATACAGGGGGTTTACTCACTTTTGCTGACTGCTGTATATATAATGTACTGAGAATACAGGGGGTGTACTCACTTATGCTGAGCACTGTATATATAATGTACTGAGGATACAGGGGGTGTACTCACTTTTGCTGACTGCTGTATATATAATGTACTGAGAATACAGGGGGGTGTACTCACTTATGCTGAGCACTGTATATATAATGTACTGAGAATACAGGGGGTTTACTCACTTTTGCTGACTGCTGTATATATAATGTACTGAGAATACAGGGGGGTGTACTCACTTATGCTGAGCACTGTATATATAATGTACTGAGAATACAGGGGGTGTACTCACTTTTGCTGACTGCTGTATATATAATGTACTGATAAAACAGGGGGGTGTACTCACTTATGCTGAGCGCTGTATATATAATGTACTGAGAATACAGGGGGTGTACTCACTTTTGCTGAGCGCTGTATATATAATGTACTGAGAATACAGGGGGTGTACTCACTTTTGCTGACTGCTGTATATATAATGTACTGAGAATACAGGGGGGGTGTACTCACTTATGCTGAGCGCTGTATGTATAATGTACTGAGAATACAGGTGGGTGTACTCTCTTACGCTGAGTGCTGTATATATAATGTACTGAGAATACAGGGGGGGTGTACTCACTTATGCTGAGCGCTGTATGTATAATGTACTGAGAATACAGGGGGTGTACTCACTTATGCTGAGCGCTGTATGTATAATGTACTGAGAATACAGGGGGTGTACTCACTTACGCTGAGTGCTGTATATATAATGTACTGAGAATACAGGGGGGTGTACTCACTTATGCTGAACGCTGTATGTATAATGTACTGAGAATACAGGGGGTGTACTCACTTACGCTGAGTGTTGTATATATAATGTACTGAGAATACAGGGGGGTGTACTCACTTATGCTGAACGCTGTATGTATAATGTACTGAGAATACGGGGGGTGTACTCACTTATGCTGAGCGCTGTATATATAATGTACTGATAATACAGGGGGTGTACTCACTTATGCTGAGCGCTGTATGTATAATGTACTGAGAATACAGTGGGGTGTACTCACTTACGCAGAGCGCTGTATATATAATGTACTGAGAATACAGGGGGTGTACTCACTTATGCTGAGCGCTGTATGTATAATGTACTGAGAATACAGTGGGGTGTACTCACTTATGCTGAGCGCTGTATATATAATGTACTGAGAATACAGGGGGGTGTACTCACTTACGCAGAGCGCTGTATGTATAACGTACTGACAATACAGTGGGGTGTACTCACTTATGCTGAGCGCTATATACTATATATATAATGTACTGAGAATACAGGGGGTGTACTCTCTTACGCTGAGCGCTGTATATATAATGTACTGAGAATACAGGGGGTGTACTCACTTTTGATGACTGCTGTATATATAATGTACTGAGAATACAGGGGGGTGTACTCACTTTTGCTGACTGCTGTATATATAATGTACTGAGAATACAGGGGGTGTACTCACTTATGCTGAGCACTGTATATATAATGTACTGAGAATACAGGGGGTGTACTCATTTTTGCTGACTGCTGTATATATAATGTACTGAGAATACAGGGGGTGTACTCACTTATGCTGAGCACTGTATATATAATGTACTGAGAATACAGGGGGTGTACTCACTTATGCTGAGCGCTATATACTATATATATAGTGTACTGAGAATACAGGGGGTGTACTCACTTATGCTGAGCGCTGTATATATAATGTACTGAGAATACAGGGGGTGTACTCTCTTACGCTGAGCGCTGTATATATAATGTACTGAGAATACAGTGGGGTGTACTCTCTTACGCTGAGCGCTGTATATATAATGTACTGAGAATACAGGGGGTGTACTCATTTTTGCTGACTGCTGTATATATAATGTACCGAGAATACAGGGGGGTGTACTCAGTTATGCTGAGCACTGTATATATAATGTACTGAGAATACAGTGGGGTGTACTCTCTTACGCTGAGCGCTGTATATATAATGTACTGAGAATACAGTGGGGTGTACTCTCTTACGCTGAGCGCTGTATATATAATGTACTGAGAATACAGGGGGTGTACTCTCTTACGCTGAGCGCTGTATATATAATGTACTGAGAATACAGTGGGGTGTACTCTCTTACGCTGAGCGCTGTATATATAATGTACTGAGAATACAGGGGGTGTACTCATTTTTGCTGACTGCTGTATATATGATGTACTGAGAATACAGGGGGGTGTACTCACTTATGCTGAGCACTGTATATATAATGTACTGAGAATACAGGGGGTGTACTCACTTATGCTGAGCACTGTATATATAATGTACTGAGAATACAGGGGGTGTACTCACTTATGCTGAGCGCTATATACTATATATATAGTGTACTGAGAATACAGGGGGTGTACTCACTTATGCTGAGCGCTGTATATATAATGTACTGAGAATACAGGGGGTGTACTCTCTTACGCTGAGCGCTGTATATATAATGTACTGAGAATACAGTGGGGTGTACTCTCTTACGCTGAGCGCTGTAAATATAATGTACTGAGAATACAGTGGGGTGTACTCACTTTTGCTGACTGCTGTATATATAATGTACTGAGAATACAGGGGGGTGTACTCACTTATGCTGAGCACTGTATATATAATGTACTGAGAATACAGGGGGTTTACTCACTTTTGCTGACTGCTGTATATATAATGTACTGAGAATACAGGGGGTGTACTCACTTATGCTGAGCACTGTATATATAATGTACTGAGGATACAGGGGGTGTACTCACTTTTGCTGACTGCTGTATATATAATGTACTGAGAATACAGGGGGGTGTACTCACTTATGCTGAGCACTGTATATATAATGTACTGAGAATACAGGGGGTTTACTCACTTTTGCTGACTGCTGTATATATAATGTACTGAGAATACAGGGGGGTGTACTCACTTATGCTGAGCACTGTATATATAATGTACTGAGAATACAGGGGGTGTACTCACTTTTGCTGACTGCTGTATATATAATGTACTGATAAAACAGGGGGGTGTACTCACTTATGCTGAGCGCTGTATATATAATGTACTGAGAATACAGGGGGTGTACTCACTTTTGCTGAGCGCTGTATATATAATGTACTGAGAATACAGGGGGTGTACTCACTTTTGCTGACTGCTGTATATATAATGTACTGAGAATACAGGGGGGGTGTACTCACTTATGCTGAGCGCTGTATGTATAATGTACTGAGAATACAGGTGGGTGTACTCTCTTACGCTGAGTGCTGTATATATAATGTACTGAGAATACAGGGGGGGTGTACTCACTTATGCTGAGCGCTGTATGTATAATGTACTGAGAATACAGGGGGTGTACTCACTTATGCTGAGCGCTGTATGTATAATGTACTGAGAATACAGGGGGTGTACTCACTTACGCTGAGTGCTGTATATATAATGTACTGAGAATACAGGGGGGTGTACTCACTTATGCTGAACGCTGTATGTATAATGTACTGAGAATACAGGGGGTGTACTCACTTACGCTGAGTGTTGTATATATAATGTACTGAGAATACAGGGGGGTGTACTCACTTATGCTGAACGCTGTATGTATAATGTACTGAGAATACGGGGGGTGTACTCACTTATGCTGAGCGCTGTATATATAATGTACTGATAATACAGGGGGTGTACTCACTTACGCTGAGTGCTGTATATATAATGTACTGAGAATACAGGGGGGTGTACTCACTTATGCTGAACGCTGTATGTATAATGTACTGAGAATACAGGGGAGTACTCACTTATGCTGAGCGTTGTATGTATAACGTACTGAGAATACAGGGGGTGTACTAACTTACGCATAGCACTGTATGTATAATGTACTGAGAATACAGTGGGGTGTACTCACTTATGCTGAGCGCTGTATATATAATGTACTGAGAATACAGGGGGTGTACTCACTTATGCTGAGCGCTATATACTATATATATAGTGTACTGAGAATACAGGGTGTGTACTCACTTATGCTGAGCGCTGTATATATAATGTACTGAGAATACAGGGGGTGTACTCTCTTACGCTGAGCGCTGTATATATAATGTACTGAGAATACAGTGGGGTGTACTCTCTTACGCTGAGCGCTGTATATATAATGTACTGAGAATACAGGGGGGTGTACTCTCTTACGCTGAGCGCTGTATATATAATGTACTGAGAATACACGGGTGTACTCACTTATGCTGAGCGCTGTATATATAATGTACTGAGAATACAGTGGGGTGTACTCACTTATGCTGAGCGCTGTATATATAATGTACTGAGAATACAGGGGGGTGTACTCACTTATGCTGAGCACTGTATATATAATGTACTGAGGATACAGGGGGTGTACTCACTTTTGCTGACTGCTGTATATATAATGTACTGAGAATACAGGGGGGTGTACTCACTTATGCTGAGCACTGTATATATAATGTACTGAGGATACAGGGGGTGTACTCACTTACGCTGAGTGCTGTATATATAATGTACTGAGAATACAGGGGGGTGTACTCACTTATGCTGAACGCTGTATGTATAATGTACTGAGAATACAGGGGTGTACTCACTTATGCTGAGCGTTGTATGTATAACGTACTGAGAATACAGGGGTGTACTAACTTACGCAGAGCACTGTATGTATAATGTACTGAGAATACAGGGGGTGTACTCACTTATGCTGAGCGCTGTATATATAATGTACTGAGAATACAGGGGGTGTACTCACTTATGCTGAGCGCTATATACTATATATATAGTGTACTGAGAATACAGGGGGTGTACTCACTTATGCTGAGCGCTGTATATATAATGTACTGAGAATACAGGGGGTGTACTCTCTTACGCTGAGCGCTGTATATATAATGTACTGAGAATACAGTGGGGTGTACTCTCTTACGCTGAGCGCTGTATATATAATGTACTGAGAATACAGGGGGGTGTACTCTCTTACGCTGAGCGCTGTATATATAATGTACTGAGAATACACGGGTGTACTCACTTATGCTGAGCGCTGTATATATAATGTACTGAGAATACAGTGGGGTGTACTCACTTATGCTGAGCGCTGTATATATAATGTACTGAGAATACAGGGGGGTGTACTCACTTATGCTGAGCACTGTATATATAATGTACTGAGGATACAGGGGGTGTACTCACTTTTGCTGACTGCTGTATATATAATGTACTGAGAATACAGGGGGGTGTACTCACTTATGCTGAGCACTGTATATATAATGTACTGAGGATACAGGGGGTGTACTCACTTTTGCTGACTGCTGTATATATAATGTACTGAGAATACAGGGGGGTGTACTCACTTATGCTGAGCACTGTATATATAATGTACTGAGAATACAGGGGGTGTACTCACTTTTGCTGACTGCTGTATATATAATGTACTAAGAATACAGGGGGTGTACTCACTTATGCTGAGCACTGTATGTATAATGTACTGAGAATACAGGGGGTGTACTCACTTACGCTGAGTGCTATATATATAATGTACTGAGAATACAGGGGGTGTACTCACTTTTGCTGACTGCTGTATATATAATGTACTGATAAAACAGGGGGGTGTACTCACTTATGCTGAGCGCTGTATATATAATGTACTTAGAATACAGGGGGTGTACTCACTTTTGCTGAGCGCTGTATATATAATGTACTGAGAATACAGGGGGTGTACTCACTTTTGCTGACTGCTGTATATATAATGTACTGAGAATACAGAGGGTGTACTCACTTATGCTGAGCACTGTATATATAATGTACTGAGAATACAGGGGGTGTACTCACTTTTGCTGACTGCTGTATATATAATGTACTAAGAATACAGGGGGGTGTACTCACTTATGCTGAGCGCTGTATGTATAATGTACTGAGAATACAGGGGGTGTACTCACTTACGCTGAGTGCTGTATATATAATGTACTGAGAATACAGGGGGGTGTACTCCCTTATGCTGAACGCTGTATGTATAATGTACTGAGAATACAGGGGTGTACTCACTTATGCTGAGCGTTGTATGTATAACGTACTGAGAATACAGGGGTGTACTAACTTACGCAGAGCACTGTATGTATAATGTACTGAGAATACAGGAGGTGTACTCACTTATGCTGAGCGCTGTATGTATAATGTACTGAGAATACAGTGGGGTGTACTCACTTACGCAGAGCGCTGTATATATAATGTACTGAGAATACAGGGGGTGTACTCACTTATGCTGAGCGCTGTATGTATAATGTACTGAGAATACAGTGGGGTGTACTCACTTATGCTGAGCGCTGTATATATAATGTACTGAGAATACAGGGGGGTGTACTCACTTACGCAGAGCGCTGTATGTATAACGTACTGACAATACAGTGGGGTGTACTCACTTATGCTGAGCGCTATATACTATATATATAATGTACTGAGAATACAGGGGGTGTACTCTCTTACGCTGAGCGCTGTATATATAATGTACTGAGAATACAGGGGGTGTACTCACTTTTGCTGACTGCTGTATATATAATGTACTGAGAATACAGGGGGGTGTACTCACTTTTGCTGACTGCTGTATATATAATGTACTGAGAATACAGGGGGTGTACTCACTTATGCTGAGCACTGTATATATAATGTACTGAGAATACAGGGGGTGTACTCATTTTTGCTGACTGCTGTATATATAATGTACTGAGAATACAGGGGGTGTACTCACTTATGCTGAGCACTGTATATATAATGTACTGAGAATACAGGGGGTGTACTCACTTATGCTGAGCGCTATATACTATATATATAGTGTACTGAGAATACAGGGGGTGTACTCACTTATGCTGAGCGCTGTATATATAATGTACTGAGAATACAGTGGGGTGTACTCTCTTACGCTGAGCGCTGTATATATAATGTACTGAGAATACAGGGGGTGTACTCATTTTTGCTGACTGCTGTATATATAATGTACTGAGAATACAGGGGGGTGTACTCACTTATGCTGAGCACTGTATATATAATGTACTGAGAATACAGTGGGGTGTACTCTCTTACGCTGAGCGCTGTATATATAATGTACTGAGAATACAGTGGGGTGTACTCACTTATGCTGAGCGCTATATACTATATATATAGTGTACTGAGAATACAGGGGGTGTACTCACTTATGCTGAGCGCTGTATATATAATGTACTGAGAATACAGGGGGTGTACTCATTTTTGCTGACTGCTGTATATATAATGTACTGAGAATACAGGGGGGTGTACTCACTTATGCTGAGCACTGTATATATAATGTACTGAGAATACAGGGGGTGTACTCACTTATGCTGAGCACTGTATATATAATGTACTGAGAATACAGGGGGTGTACTCACTTATGCTGAGCGCTATATACTATATATATAGTGTACTGAGAATACAGGGGGTGTACTCACTTATGCTGAGCGCTGTATATATAATGTACTGAGAATACAGGGGGTGTACTCTCTTACGCTGAGCGCTGTATATATAATGTACTGAGAATACAGTGGGGTGTACTCTCTTACGCTGAGCGCTGTATATATAATGTACTGAGAATACAGTGGGGTGTACTCACTTTTGCTGACTGCTGTATATATAATGTACTGAGAATACAGGGGGGTGTACTCACTTATGCTGAGCACTGTATATATAATGTACTGAGGATACAGAGGGTGTACTCACTTTTGCTGACTGCTGTATATATAATGTACTGAGAATACAGGGGGGTGTACTCACTTATGCTGAGCACTGTATATATAATGTACTGAGAATACAGGGGGTTTACTCACTTTTGCTGACTGCTGTATATATAATGTACTGAGAATACAGGGGGTGTACTCACGTATGCTGAGCGCTGTATGTATAATCTACTGAGAATACAGGGGGTGTACTCACTTATGCTGAGCACTGTATATATAATGTACTGAGAATACAGGGGGGTGTACTCACTTATGCTGAGCGCTGTATGTATAATGTACTGAGAATACAGGGGGTGTACTCACTTATGCTGAGCCCTGTATATATAACGTACTGAGAATACAGGGGGTGTACTCACTTATGCTGAGCGCTGTATGTATAATGTACTGAGAATACAGGGGGTGTACTCACTTACGCTGAGTGCTGCATATATAATGTACTGAGAATACAGGGGGGTGTACTCACTTATGCTGAACGCTGTATGTATAATGTACTGAGAATACAGGGGTGTACTCACTTATGCTGAGCGTTGTATGTATAACGTACTGAGAATACAGGGGTGTACTAACTTACTCAGAGCACTGTATGTATAATGTACTGAGAATACAGGGGGTGTACTCACTTATGCTGAGCGCTGTATGTATAATGTACTGAGAATACAGTGGGGTGTACTCACTTACGCAGAGCGCTGTATATATAATGTACTGAGAATACAGGGGGTGTACTCACTTATGCTGAGCGCTGTATGTATAATGTACTGAGAATACAGTGGGGTGTACTCACTTATGCTGAGCGCTGTATATATAATGTACTGAGAATACAGGGGGGTGTACTCACTTACGCAGAGCGCTGTATGTATAACGTACTGACAATACAGTGGGGTGTACTCACTTATGCTGAGCGCTATATACTATATATATAATGTACTGAGAATACAGGGGGTGTACTCTCTTACGCTGAGCGCTGTATATATAATGTACTGAGAATACAGGGGGTGTACTCACTTTTGCTGACTGCTGTATATATAATGTACTGAGAATACAGGGGGGTGTACTCACTTTTGCTGACTGCTGTATATATAATGTACTGAGAATACAGGGGGTGTACTCACTTATGCTGAGCACTGTATATATAATGTACTGAGAATACAGGGGGTGTACTCATTTTTGCTGACTGCTGTATATATAATGTACTGAGAATACAGGGGGTGTACTCACTTATGCTGAGCACTGTATATATAATGTACTGAGAATACAGGGGGTGTACTCACTTATGCTGAGCGCTATATACTATATATATAGTGTACTGAGAATACAGGGGGTGTACTCACTTATGCTGAGCGCTGTATATATAATGTACTGAGAATACAGGGGGTGTACTCTCTTACGCTGAGCGCTGTATATATAATGTACTGAGAATACAGTGGGGTGTACTCTCTTACGCTGAGCGCTGTATATATAATGTACTGAGAATACAGGGGGTGTACTCATTTTTGCTGACTGCTGTATATATAATGTACTGAGAATACAGGGGGGTGTACTCACTTATGCTGAGCACTGTATATATAATGTACTGAGAATACAGTGGGGTGTACTCTCTTACGCTGAGCGCTGTATATATAATGTACTGAGAATACAGTGGGGTGTACTCTCTTACGCTGAGCGCTGTATATATAATGTACTGAGAATACAGGGGGTGTACTCTCTTACGCTGAGCGCTGTATATATAATGTACTGAGAATACAGTGGGGTGTACTCTCTTACGCTGAGCGCTGTATATATAATGTACTGAGAATACAGGGGGTGTACTCATTTTTGCTGACTGCTGTATATATAATGTACTGAGAATACAGGGGGGTGTACTCACTTATGCTGAGCACTGTATATATAATGTACTGAGAATACAGGGGGTGTACTCACTTATGCTGAGCACTGTATATATAATGTACTGAGAATACAGGGGGTGTACTCACTTATGCTGAGCGCTATATACTATATATATAGTGTACTGAGAATACAGGGGGTGTACTCACTTATGCTGAGCGCTGTATATATAATGTACTGAGAATACAGGGGGTGTACTCTCTTACGCTGAGCGCTGTATATATAATGTATTGAGAATACAGTGGGGTGTACTCACTTTTGCTGACTGCTGTATATATAATGTACTGAGAATACAGGGGGGTGTACTCACTTATGCTGAGCACTGTATATATAATGTACTGAGAATACAGGGGGTGTACTCACTTATGCTGAGCACTGTATATATAATGTACTGAGGATACAGGGGGTGTACTCACTTTTGCTGACTGCTGTATATATAATGTACTGAGAATACAGGGGGGTGTACTCACTTATGCTGAGCACTGTATATATAATGTACTGAGAATACAGGGGGTTTACTCACTTTTGCTGACTGCTGTATATATAATGTACTGAGAATACAGGGGGTGTACTCACTTTTGCTGAGCGCTGTATATATAATGTACTGAGAATACAGGGGGGTGTACTCATTTATGCTGACTGCTGTATATATAATGTACTGAGAATACAGGGGGTGTACTCACTTTTGCTGAGCGCTGTATATATAATGTACTGAGAATACAGGGGGTGTACTCACTTATGCTGAGCGCTGTATATATAATGTACTGAGAATACAGGGGGTGTACTCACTTATGCTGAGCGCTGTATATATAATGTACTGAGAATACAGGGGGTGTACTCACTTTTGCTGAGCGCTGTATATATAATGTACTGAGAATACAGGGGGGGTGTACTCACTTATGCTGAGCGCTGTATGTATAATGTACTGAGAATACAGGGGGGTGTACTCTCTTACGCTGAGTGCTGTATATATAATGTACTGAGAATACAGGGGGGGTGTACTCACTTATGCTGAGCGCTGTATGTATAATGTACTGAGAATACAGGGGGTGTACTCACTTATGCTGAGCGCTGTATGTATAATGTACTGAGAATACAGGGGGTGTACTCACTTACGCTGAGTGCTGTATATATAATGTACTGAGAATACAGGGGGGTGTACTCACTTATGCTGAACGCTGTATGTATAATGTACTGAGAATACAGGGGGTGTACTCACTTACGCTGAGTGTTGTATATATAATGTACTGAGAATACAGGGGGGTGTACTCACTTATGCTGAACGCTGTATGTATAATGTACTGAGAATACGGGGGGTGTACTCACTTATGCTGAGCGCTGTATATATAATGTACTGAGAATACAGGGGGTGTACTCACTTACGCTGAACGCTGTATATATAATGTACTGAGAATACAGGGGGGTGTACTCACTTACGCTGAGCGCTGTATATATAATGTACTGAGAATACAGGGGGGTGTACTCACTTACGCTGAGTGCTGTATATATAATGTACTGAGAATACAGGGGGGTGTACTCACTTATGCTGAACGCTGTATGTATAATGTACTGAGAATACAGGGGTGTACTCACTTATGCTGAGCGTTGTATGTATAACGTACTGAGAATACAGGGGGTGTACTAACTTACGCAGAGCACTGTATGTATAATGTACTGAGAATACAGTGGGGTGTACTCACTTATGCTGAGCGCTGTATATATAATGTACTGAGAATACAGGGGGTGTACTCACTTATGCTGAGCGCTATATACTATATATATAGTGTACTGAGAATACAGGGGGTGTACTCACTTATGCTGAGCGCTGTATATATAATGTACTGAGAATACAGGGGGTGTACTCTCTTACGCTGAGCGCTGTATATATAATGTACTGAGAATACAGTGGGGTGTACTCTCTTACGCTGAGCGCTGTATATATAATGTACTGAGAATACAGGGGGGTGTACTCTCTTACGCTGAGCGCTGTATATATAATGTACTGAGAATACACGGGTGTACTCACTTATGCTGAGCGCTGTATATATAATGTACTGAGAATACAGTGGGGTGTACTCACTTATGCTGAGCGCTGTATATATAATGTACTGAGAATACAGGGGGGTGTACTCACTTATGCTGAGCACTGTATATATAATGTACTGAGGATACAGGGGGTGTACTCACTTTTGCTGACTGCTGTATATATAATGTACTGAGAATACAGGGGGGTGTACTCACTTATGCTGAGCACTGTATATATAATGTACTGAGGATACAGGGGGTGTACTCACTTTTGCTGACTGCTGTATATATAATGTACTGAGAATACAGGGGGGTGTACTCACTTATGCTGAGCACTGTATATATAATGTACTGAGAATACAGGGGGTGTACTCACTTTTGCTGACTGCTGTATATATAATGTACTAAGAATACAGGGGGTGTACTCACTTATGCTGAGCACTGTATGTATAATGTACTGAGAATACAGGGGGTGTACTCACTTACGCTGAGTGCTATATATATAATGTACTGAGAATACAGGGGGTGTACTCACTTTTGCTGACTGCTGTATATATAATGTACTGATAAAACAGGGGGGTGTACTCACTTATGCTGAGCGCTGTATATATAATGTACTGAGAATACAGGGGGTGTACTCACTTTTGCTGAGCGCTGTATATATAATGTACTGAGAATACAGGGGGTGTACTCACTTTTGCTGACTGCTGTATATATAATGTACTGATAAAACAGGGGGGTGTACTCACTTATGCTGAGCGCTGTATATATAATGTACTGAGAATAC
Source organism: Phyllobates terribilis (assembly GCF_046119375.1). Taxonomy (NCBI): domain Eukaryota; kingdom Metazoa; phylum Chordata; class Amphibia; order Anura; family Dendrobatidae; genus Phyllobates; species Phyllobates terribilis. The sequence continues at coordinate 244,493,185 of NW_027362765.1, read as the reverse complement.
AGGGGGTGTACTCACTTTTGCTGACTGCTGTATATATAATGTACTAAGAATACAGGGGGTGTACTCACTTTTGCTGAGCGCTGTATATATAATGTACTAAGAATACAGGGGGTGTACTCACTTTTGCTGAGCGCTGTATATATAATGTACTGATAATACAGGGGTGTACTCACTTATGCTGAGCGCTGTATGTATAACGTACTGAGAATACAGGGGGTGTACTCACTTTTGCTGAGCGCTGTATATATAATGTACTGAGAATACAGGGGGTGTACTCACTTTTGCTGACTGCTGTATATATAATGTACTAAGAATACAGGGGGTGTACTCACTTTTGCTGACTGCTGTATATATAATGTACTAAGAATACAGGGGGTGTACTCACTTATGCTGAGCGCTGTATATATAATGTACTGAGAATACAGAGGGTGTACTCACTTATGCTGAGCACTGTATATATAATGTACTGAGAATACAGAGGGTGTACTCACTTATGCTGAGCACTGTATATATAATGTACTGAGAATACAGGGGGTGTACTCACTTTTGCTGACTGCTGTATATATAATGTACTAAGAATACAGGGGGTGTACTCACTTATGCTGAGCGCTGTATATATAATGTACTGAGAATACAGGGGGTGTACTCACTTTTGCTGAGCGCTGTATATATAATGTACTGAGAATACAGAGGGTGTACTCACTTATGCTGAGCACTGTATATATAATGTACTGAGAATACAGGGGGTGTACTCACTTTTGCTGACTGCTGTATATATAATGTACTAAGAATACAGGGGGTGTACTCACTTATGCTGAGCGCTGTATATATAATGTACTAAGAATACAGGGGGTGTACTCACTTTTGCTGAGCGCTGTATATATAATGTACTGAGAATACAGGGGGTGTACTCACTTTTGCTGACTGCTGTATATATAATGTACTGAGAATACAGGGGTGTACTCACTTTTGCTGAGCGCTGTATATATAATGTACTAAGAATACAGGGGGTGTACTCACTTTTGCTGAGCGCTGTATATATAATGTACTGATAATACAGGGGTGTACTCACTTATGCTGAGCGCTGTATGTATAACGTACTGAGAATACAGGGGGTGTACTCACTTTTGCTGAGCGCTGTATATATAATGTACTGAGAATACAGGGGGTGTACTCACTTTTGCTGACTGCTGTGTATATAATGTACTAAGAATACAGGGGGTGTACTCACTTATGCTGAGCGCTGTATATATAATGTACTGAGAATACAGAGGGTGTACTCACTTATGCTGAGCACTGTATATATAATGTACTGAGAATACAGAGGGTGTACTCACTTATGCTGAGCACTGTATATATAATGTACTGAGAATACAGGGGGGTGTACTCACTTTTGCTGACTGCTGTATATATAATGTACTAAGAATACAGGGGGTGTACTCACTTATGCTGAGCGCTGTATATATAATGTACTGAGAATACAGGGGGTGTACTCACTTTTGCTGAGCGCTGTATATATAATGTACTGAGAATACAGAGGGTGTACTCACTTATGCTGAGCACTGTATATATAATGTACTGAGAATACAGGGGGTGTACTCACTTTTGCTGACTGCTGTATATATAATGTACTAAGAATACAGGGGGTGTACTCACTTATGCTGAGCGCTGTATATATAATGTACTGAGAATACAGGGGGGTGTACACACTTATGCTGAGCGCTGTATATATAATGTACTGAGAATACAGGGGTGTACTCACTTTTGCTGAGCGCTGTATATATAATGTACTGAGAATACAGGGGGTGTACTCACTTTTGCTGAGCGCTGTATATATAATGTACTGAGAATACAGGGGGTGTACTCACTTTTGCTGAGCGCTGTATATATAATGTACTGATAATACAGGGGGTGTACTCACTTATGCTGAGCGCTGTATGTATAATGTACTGAGAATACAGGGGGTGTACTCACTTATGCTGAGCGCTGTATATATAATGTACTGAGAATACAGAGGGTGTACTCACTTATGCTGAGCACTGTATATATAATGTACTGAGAATACAGAGGGTGTACTCACTTATGCTGAGCGCTGTATATATAATGTACTGAGAATACAGGGGGTGTACTCACTTTTGCTGACTGCTGTATATATAATGTACTAAGAATACAGGGGGTGTACTCACTTATGCTGAGCGCTGTATATATAATGTACTGAGAATACAGGGGGTGTACTCACTTTTGCTGAGCGCTGTATATATAATGTACTGAGAATACAGGGGGTGTACTCACTTATGCTGAGCACTGTATGTATAATGTACTGAGAATACAGGGGGTGTACTCACTTATGCTGAGCGCTGTATGTATAATGTACTGAGAATACAGGGGGGTGTACTCACTTATGCTGAGCGCTGTATATATAATGTACTGAGAATACAGGGGGGTGTACTCACTTATGCTGAGCCCTGTATATATAATGTACTGAGAATACAGGGGGTGTACTCACTTATGCTGAGCGCTGTATGTATAATGTACTGAGAATACAGGGGGTGTACTCACTTATGCTGAGCGCTGTATATATAATGTACTGAGAATACAGGGGGTGTACTCACTTATGCTGAGCGCTGTATGTATAATGTACTGAGAATACAGGGGGGTGTACTCACTTACGCTGAGCGCTGTATATATAATGTACTGAGAATACAGGGGGGTGTACTCATTTATGCTGACTGCTGTATATATAATGTACTGAGAATACAGGGGGTGTACTCACTTTTGCTGAGCGCTGTATATATAATGTACTGAGAATACAGGGGGTGTACTCACTTATGCTGAGCGCTGTATGTATAATGTACTGAGAATACAGGGGGGTGTACTCACTTACGCTGAGCGCTGTATATATAATGTACTGAGAATACAGGGGGGTGTACTCATTTATGCTGACTGCTGTATATATAATGTACTGAGAATACAGGGGGTGTACTCACTTTTGCTGAGCGCTGTATATATAATGTACTGAGAATACAGGGGGTGTACTCACTTTTGCTGAGCGCTGTATATATAATGTACTGAGAATACAGGGGGTGTACTCACTTATGCTGAGCGCTGTATGTATAATGTACTGAGAATACAGGGGGTGTACTCACTTTTGCTGACTGCTGTATATATAATGTACTAAGAATACAGGGGGTGTACTCACTTTTGCTGAGCGCTGTATATATAATGTACTAAGAATACAGGGGGTGTACTCACTTTTGCTGAGCGCTGTATATATAATGTACTGATAATACAGGGGTGTACTCACTTATGCTGAGCGCTGTATGTATAACGTACTGAGAATACAGGGGGTGTACTCACTTTTGCTGAGCGCTGTATATATAATGTACTGAGAATACAGGGGGTGTGCTCACTTTTGCTGACTGCTGTATATATAATGTACTAAGAATACAGGGGGTGTACTCACTTATGCTGAGCGCTGTATATATAATGTACTGAGAATACAGAGGGTGTACTCACTTATGCTGAGCACTGTATATATAATGTACTGAGAATACAGAGGGTGTACTCACTTATGCTGAGCACTGTATATATAATGTACTGAGAATACAGGGGGGTGTACTCACTTTTGCTGACTGCTGTATATATAATGTACTAAGAATACAGGGGGTGTACTCACTTATGCTGAGCGCTGTATATATAATGTACTGAGAATACAGGGGGTGTACTCACTTTTGCTGAGCGCTGTATATATAATGTACTGAGAATACAGAGGGTGTACTCACTTATGCTGAGCACTGTATATATAATGTACTGAGAATACAGGGGGTGTACTCACTTTTGCTGACTGCTGTATATATAATGTACTAAGAATACAGGGGGTGTACTCACTTATGCTGAGCGCTGTATATATAATGTACTGAGAATACAGGGGGGTGTATACACTTATGCTGAGCGCTGTATATATAATGTACTGAGAATACAGGGGTGTACTCACTTTTGCTGAGCGCTGTATGTATAATGTACTGAGAATACAGGGGGTGTACTCACTTTTGCTGAGCGCTGTATATATAATGTACTGAGAATACAGGGGGTGTACTCACTTTTGCTGAGCGCTGTATATATAATGTACTGATAATACAGGGGGTGTACTCACTTATGCTGAGCGCTGTATGTATAATGTACTGAGAATACAGGGGGTGTACTCACTTATGCTGAGCGCTGTATATATAATGTACTGAGAATACAGAGGGTGTACTCACTTATGCTGAGCACTGTATATATAATGTACTGAGAATACAGAGGGTGTACTCACTTATGCTGAGCGCTGTATATATAATGTACTGAGAATACAGGGGGTGTACTCACTTTTGCTGACTGCTGTATATATAATGTACTAAGAATACAGGGGGTGTACTCACTTATGCTGAGCGCTGTATATATAATGTACTGAGAATACAGGGGGTGTACTCACTTTTGCTGAGCGCTGTATATATAATGTACTGAGAATACAGGGGGTGTACTCACTTATGCTGAGCACTGTATGTATAATGTACTGAGAATACAGGGGGTGTACTCACTTATGCTTAGCGCTGTATGTATAATGTACTGAGAATACAGGGGTGTACTCACTTATACTGAGCGCTGTATATATAATGTACTGAGAATACAGGGGGGTGTACTCACTTATGCTGAGCGCTGTATATATAATGTACTGAGAATACAGGGGTGTACTCACTTATGCTGAGCGCTGTATATATAATGTACTGAGAATACAGGGGGTGTACTCACTTATGCTGAGCCCTGTATATATAATGTACTGAGAATACAGGGGGTGTACTCACTTATGCTGAGCGCTGTATGTATAATGTACTGAGAATACAGGGGGTGTACTCACTTATGCTGAGCGCTGTATATATAATGTACTGAGAATACAGGGGGTGTACTCACTTTTGCTGAGCGCTGTATATATAATGTACTGAGAATACAGGGGGGTGTACTCATTTATGCTGACTGCTGTATATATAATGTACTGAGAATACAGGGGGTGTACTCACTTTTGCTGAGCGCTGTATATATAATGTACTGAGAATACAGGGGGTGTACTCACTTATGCTGAGCGCTGTATATATAATGTACTGAGAATACAGGGGGTGTACTCACTTATGCTGAGCGCTGTATATATAATGTACTGAGAATACAGGGGGGTGTACTCACTTACGCTGAGCGCTGTATATATAATGTACTGAGAATACAGGGGGGTGTACTCACTTATGCTGAGCGCTGTATGTATAATGTACTGAGAATACAGGGGGGTGTACTCACTTACGCTGAGCGCTGTATATATAATGTACTGAGAATACAGGGGGGTGTACTCATTTATGCTGACTGCTGTATATATAATGTACTGAGAATACAGGGGGTGTACTCACTTTTGCTGAGCGCTGTATATATAATGTACTGAGAATACAGGGGGTGTACTCACTTTTGCTGAGCGCTGTATATATAATGTACTGAGAATACAGGGGGTGTACTCACTTATGCTGAGCGCTGTATGTATAATGTACTGAGAATACAGGGGGTGTACTCACTTTTGCTGACTGCTGTATATATAATGTACTGATAAAACAGGGGGGGTGGGGGGAATCACTCACAACTTTGTCTCTCTCTCTCTCTTTCCCTGCACATATTGTCATCATGGCGCCTTTCTGAGCATGCTCAGTCTATAGAGGCTTGGGACAGGACACATCCCTGGTTATGTTATAGATATTTAAATATACACGTGTATACATATGGTTCGTAACAACAACGATGCCGAAAAGGAAGTGGGGAACGAACCTTAGTGTTGCGCACTAATTGTAATTAACTCAGTAGGCAGGGATTTATTCCGGACCCCGGGTCCGCAAGCCATCAGAAACTTGATTGAATAAAAACAAATTTCACAGCAACAAGACCTGTAATATGAGGCATACAGGTATAAATAGATTTACATTGCTATCACCTGCATGCCCATATTAGAGGTCAGATAAGCCCCAGGGGTTGACAGATTCCCTTTAAATTTGTTTTAATTTATAGTGACTATATGTGAACAAGGCTCTGGATGAGCCGAAACATTATGTTGAAAGAGTCACAGTTATTCCTGTAAAATTCTTGTTTAACTTGGATGAATTATTTTTTGAAATGCACATCTGAAAATAAAGAGTGTAAAAAGCATCAATCCTATGAGAGTGCTGTATTTTCAAAATTCATTATCAAACTCTCTTACAAGCACCTCACTGAAAAACCCGAGTGCTGACCTTCTTCTGTATATTACACTGTCTTGTTAGTGCTTGACTTATTGTTAGCTTATCATGCCTGGTCTCCAACGGATGTGATAGGCTGTAGAGTATGGCATAACCAGAAGGCCTTTGTAAGGTGCTATGTGGGTGTTGAAGGGCTGACAGAGGGAGCACTCTCCCTCTGTCAAACTCCTCATGTCCCACTGGAACTATTGACAGCGGCATATAAGTGGTTAAGCTGCTAGGTTCGTCGAGAGCGGCAATTCTAATACAGCAGGAGTCTGGCTGTGTATAATAGTTGAGCGGCCAAATCTGCTCACACCGGTAAACTAAGTGACGTATGCTCATGGCAGATATATACGTCATGTAGCGTTAAGGGGTCAGGAGAAACATGGAAAACCTTTTTTTTTCTTTTGCAAATAGAAAAAAGAGATAATACATGGATGGTAAAAAAGAACATATGAAAACATATGAAAAAAAACCTGATCAAGCCCACTTAAAAAATAGTATTTTTTTCTCATACGAAAAAACAGACATTTGAATGAGGGCTTACTCTAAAGATGCATTTAAATGGGAAAATTTCTTTCCATAAATGAGCGACAATAGACTACATAAAAATCAACTAGTGCTAGTTTAAAGGCCCTTTTCACAAAGGCTGATACAAACTTTGGGTGCATCATACTGCACATGGGGGGCTGTGGAGGCATCACATTGTGTGTGAGTTGTGGGGACATCATATTTTGTGGGGGAGTGTTGGGACATCATCCCGTTTATAATATTGTGTGTATTTGAGGGACAGTGGACTCATCAAAATCTGTGGGGGCATCATAATATTTAGGGGGACTGTGAAGGCATCATACTGTATGGGGGTAAATGTGGGTGCATCATATCGTGTGTGAGGAGCTGTGCAAACATAGTATTGTGGGGACTGTGGTGGGGGCATCATACATAAGGGGGTAACTTTTGGGGTATCATAGATACAGGAGACTGTGGGGGGCATCCTACTGTGTGGGGAATTGAGGGTATTGTGGCGCCCCTGAGGGTTCAGTCGCCACAGAGGTACTGCACCTCACCCAGAGGTGTGGTGTCTCCCTTCTCTCAGGTAAGGTGGGAGTGCTGCACGGAACCCCAAAACACCTGCATCCAACACTACACTGCTCCAGGCCGGCTGGAGGGGAAACATGCAGAGCGCAGCTGCTGAGCCCTGACCCTGGCTGGAGTGGGGGGAACCCAAAGGTAGCGGGAACCAATAGTGGGTGTGAGTGGAGGAAGTAGTTAGAGGAAGCACCATCATAGTGAGGTATAAATAGGGAAGCCATCTTAGGGCGGCAGGTCAGTAGTTGTGTGTTCTAGGGAGCTGTTCGGAAGAACAGCTCGGGACTGTTCAGAGGAACAGTCCGGGGGCAGAGTCTCATTAGGAGATCTGCTCCGCAGTTAGGGCCAAGTCAGGAGGCCCCGGAGGGGAGCAGGGAGTAGGCTCCGTTTTGAGAAGGGATCCCAGGGGGTACGGCGAGTGCAGGAAGGCACCCGTACGCCCCGCATCTGTCAGAAGACAGAGGGATCGCTGCGGCATTCTAATCCCCAGGAGGGTCAAGTAGGTCTTGGATCCGACGTACAGGAAGGACTCCAGAGCACCCGAGCGGGATTGAGAGTGGGCAGCGCAGAGCAGGAGGGAGAAGGACCAGAGTAAAGACGGTCAAAATAGGAACATGAGAACGTGGGGTTCTGCCAGGTATTCCCAAGTTGCCTGAGGAAGGATTGAACCTCTGCCCGGTGAGCGCAGCGTGACACGGGAGGACTTTACCTGTATAGTGCACCTGTGAAGTGTCTAAAGAACTGTGAGTAAAATCTTGGATGACTCCACTGCACTGCACTGCCTCTGTCCATTCTTCATCGGCGCTATCGTTTCCCCCTGCACTATGACGCCCAGCGCGACCCACTCTCTTCTCCTACACTGCCCTGAGGCCTGCTCCACCTGTGGGGAGCCGTCCCAACGCAAGCTGCCCTAACATCTGCCTCAGAGGACTGTAGCAGCGCTGGTGATCCTCACCAGACACCACAGGTGGCGTCATGAACTTTCCCAAATTCCCCATATGTACATATTCCCCTTTTGAGTGACCGCCCTGGGCCACGGACCGGGCCAGCCACCGTGATATCCCCCGGCAACCGGAGGCCAGGCTGCCGAGTACCCCACGGCCCTGGGGGCGCGTCAGTATCATATTCTATGGGAGGACTGTGGGGGCATTATATTGTGTGTGTGGAGGGACTATGGTAGCATCAAACTGTGTGTGGGGGAATGAACTATATGGGCTATGTCGTGTGTTGGGGCATGTGTGGAGAATGTACTGTGGGGAGCATTATACTTTGTATAGGGGAATGTACTGCTGTAGAGCATCATAGTGTGTGCGGGAGAATATATTGTAGAGGTATCATAGTGTTTGTGGGGTAATACAAAGCTGGGGAGCATCATATTGTGTGCAGGAGGAATGTACTGTGGGGGCATTATAAGGTGTGTGGGATAGACCTGTGGGGGCAACATACTATTTGTGGGTGGCAATGTGGGGGTCCATGATAGCAGTACTATACTTTGTGGGAACACTAAGGATCCTCACTAAGAGCAATATTTCTGTGTTGTCACATAAAAAGGACTAGGCAAGGTTAGGAAAATGGCTGAGATTGCATCAGCGTGATGTGCGCTCCATAGTATGTGTTCCTCTTTCCTCTCTTTCAAAGTTGAGAGGTATGGTTTGCTATTATTTACAAAGTTGTATACTACTTCTGTGTTAAAATCTTATTTTACATTCTAGTCTTATAAACCTGATCATTAGGTCCTGAAAGTCTGGAGGCCCCGCACCCTATTTAGCACATTGGATACATTAGTAGTTAAAGTCTGTTCCTATGTACAAGCTGATTAGAAACATGTTTGGACATATGATACATGTGCCACAATTTGGTTCACTGGGCTGGAGTGGAGAGTATGGTTATAGTCTGTTGAGTATGTGAGAGGTCATTATTTGTTTTTTTTTTAATTAGGTCAGGAGGAGACACACCGGTGTGAACAGTTGGGTATATGTTGGTTGATTGCAGCATGGGTGCATTTTTATTATTTGTGTTCTTTTATGTCTAAGGAGATTTCTTCCCATCTTGTATAAAAGCCTTTTAAACAATAAGGTCATATGTAATGGCAATTAAAGGGAACCATTCAACAAATTTTTATATATGGCAGTAGTGGTATGGATATATCGACGCCGGGAATTGGATGTTTCGCCCCCAGCAGTTCGCCCCCAGCAATTCGCCCCCGGGTACATTTCGCCCCCGCACATTTCGTCCCCAGCATTTGGCCCCCAGGATGTTTTGCCCCCGCACATATCGCCCCCAGTTCGCCCCGGCCCGGGGGCGAAATGTGCGGGGGCGAAATGTGCGGGGGCGAAATGTACATGGGGGCGAACTGATGGGGGCGAACTGCTGGGGGCGAAACTTCCTATTACCATTGACGCCTGTCCCCCAATGAAAATTATACTTTTTTTTTCAGAGATCCGATCTGGTGATCTAGAGATCTACTGTAGAAGCCATATGCACATCAGGCTGGAAGAATAGAGAGGCATGTCAATGCACTTAAAAGAAGCAATGCAAGTGCTTTGACACTCCCCCAGAGCACTTCCAGCCTAATTTGCCTATGACTTCCACATTAGATTTCTCATGACTGACTCATTGGATATCTACAACAAAGGTGTCACTTTTATTGGGGGACAGGCACCTTTACAGATATACCACTACTTCCATATGTAAAAATGTGCTGACAGGCTGCCTTTAAAGGGACACTTGTCCTAAAGTGTCATCTCCTCTGTATTTACAGTGCAATGAAATGCAGACTATTGTTCCTTATTATCTGCCATTTCAGGCTGGGGAGATGCCAACTGCAGTGTTTTTTAATGGGATTACAAACAAGCGGTCCAGAAAAATGTATCACCCCTCCCCATGATTGTTGCTCTGCTCTGATTCTGAGACCCTCCAGAAACATTGACCTACATACGTGTGAATGAGATTAACAGCTGTTAAGGTTTAGTGCTCCTCTTAATGAATAGCACTTGCTGAGATGAAACAACTGGCACATAGAAGGGCTGAGCATAGTGATAGATACACACAGTAATAGGTTGGTTCTGATTATTGTTTTGGTTCTGTGTTGGTATAACTAAGTCGTCGGGAGATGCACTAGATCTAATACTGAGACTTGGTAGATCTGGAGGGTCTCTGGTGCCTGCATGCCTGCTGTGTACTGTATGGGTAGGCGGAGAGATGGAGGGAGATGGATTCTAGTGGAAGAGGCAGGGCCAGGACAATGACAGCTGTTTTGTGGCAGGGTAGCTGGGAGGAGAGAGGATCAGTCAGTACAGCTTCTGCCAGGAGACAGAACAAAAGCCTACTCATCCCAGACAGCATGGAGCAAGCAGGGGACTTCTCAATGACAATTCCCCTGATATTCACAGCTTTAGCCGTCATCCTTGCCACCCTTATAGTCAAACTCCGTGCTGCCAGGGAGAAGCAGCCAGCTGAGACTGCTCAAGAAGAGAAGAAAGAGACAGTGGCAGAAGAACCCTCAGAGACAGAAGAGAAAGACAAAGAGGATCCCATAGCAGAGGATGAAGTGGGTGAAAGGACAGCTAGTGATGAGGCAATCCCAGTGGAAGAAGTTGGCACTGTTGAGGAGTCACCAGAAGCCAAGGACGAGAGCGAAGTAGAAGAATGCGTTGCCAAAGAGAGGACCCCATCCAGCCACTCAAGTCAAGAAGAGGAGGACAGTAAGGTAAGACTGGAGACACCGTACCCCACAATAGAATGTGGATTACAGACCCAGCAATTAGCTAAACACAAGCAGTAAAGTAAAACTTCACATCTCCAGAAGTTACGTAGCTTATCGTAGCTTTTTCCACTACGTACGTCAGACCAATGCCAGTCTGAAAGTGCAAGGAGTTGTCAAAGTGATGGCATCATCTCTGGACATTAACGTCTTGCCATCATTCGGTTTTTATTTTCTTAACCAAACTTTAAAGTGTTTTATAAAGTGCATTTTACCCAAGGTGGGTAACATGGACACGTTAACTTAAAAATGGCTGCAGATGAACTTTCAGTGCCAGCGTGTAACTGGCATCCAGCTGTCTGCACCCGCCCTGGCTGCCTGCAAATGCATATTCATTTTCAGTGTGTATTGTTGATGCCCAGTGGCACAATAGTATTAGTCTACTTCTTTACTAGTTATGGCTCCTACAAATGCATTACTATGGGTCGGAGTGGTAGTGGTAGCCATGAAGGTACGCCAGTATAGCAGAGACCATTTCCCGTACAAATGGTATATATACACTTTTTACGTGTACACGTGTCTTTGTGCAGAAGTAGCAGAGCTGAATTTGTCATGTAAGTTAATAAGTCATAATAATGCGGTAGATTTTATGTAAAAGCTCAGATAATAGAACGCTGAGCTGTGCCAGATCTGTATGTGTATACTGCACCGGGCGTGCTAGTGTTTATATTTGTGCGCCAGTGTATAGCTATCAGCCTGGAATGTGGCACAGTGGGTATAAAGTAACATGTAGGTCTGCCTGCTCCTAGCGCAGTCTGTCTGCCTGGCCTTGTTTGCCTTGAATTCTGTCCTCTGGGTTAGGAATTTTGGTCTCATACCCAGGAGCAGGCTCATTTCCTGTCCACATTCCTGCCCTGTAACCCATTGCAGTCAGGGGGCTCCAGGAGGCCCTCTACCTCTTATATAGTAATCTACCTATAGGTTTTGTCACCAAGAACACGCTATAGGAGCTGACGGCATGCTACGTAGGATGTCTGCAGCCATCTGTCATCATATTGCTGAGTTTTCCTCCTTTTATGAAGTCTTTTATATATTCTTTATTTAGCTGTTCCTAATGGTGGCCATTACAGCTCCACCAGGGAATGTCACAAACTTTCCTGAATTCCCAAATGACAAAACTGTGTCGCTATTCAGGATTTCGGACTTTCCCCATATAACGTCCCTTATAGCAGCCTGCGTTACAGCTCCTGTGGGTGCTATAATGGCTATTAGATCTGCGATCCCAGAAAAAGCGGCATGTTACAAAGAGTTCTTTAATTCTGCAAGCTCTGTATAATAGGCTGGACTTGTTTTACTGTATAGAATATATTGCTCATACAGACACGCCAAGCAGTGGGTGGAGGCGACTCGGATTAGGATGTAGAAAGCTGTGTTTGACCCAGGTCCACGCGCAGCACACATGTGCTCACAGAGGCGGCATACATCATACAGATGTTTGGCAGGACGCAGATGATTACATAACCATGTCAGAGTTAGAGATACCTTATTTGGGTTGGGTGTTAAACATTAAGTCATAGCTGGTAGCTTGCACATAACTTCCAGTCACTCTACTTGTATGGGCTTCTCACAAACCTATTAATAAACCTAATTATATAATATAGTATGCCATGTAATACCAGTCTTATTATACCATAACTTTAAAAACTCTGCTGTCAGTGGTGACAACACTTAAAAAGGACCAATGGCCGGTTTTTGCTCTTATTTTATTCCCGCTGCTCCCCTGTGTGTTCTGCAGTTTTGTTATATAAATCCGCCATACGATTTCAGAGATATGAGCCTTTTTATTTAGTACTAATTTTTATGGTCTTTACAAGGAGATATTACTCACAGGTTAATAATGCAGAGCAGCTAAATGATACGCCCCCTAGGAATCCCGTGAGCCACACCCCTTTGGTAAAGACCATAAAGATTGGCATTAAAAAAAGGCTCCGATCTCTGGAACTTTATGTTGGATTGATTTAAAAAAAAAAAAGAAACAGAATATTCAGGGGAGCAGGAGCAATAAAATAAGAACAAATACTGGCCACTTTTGACCTCATGACAGGTCCTCATCAAAGGAGCTATTCACTTCTACTTAAAAAATATCTTTAATCATTTTTATAGTATAAATTCATACATTTTCCTAATATATTTGTATTTGCTAAAGTGCCACAATCTTCACATATCGCCGTCGGTCTCAGGTCCTGGTAGCATCACTTTTGGCTTCTGTTCGACGCAGAAGAGTTTCCACTGTTGGCACGTCATCAGAGCTTTGCCTACTGGCTGACTGACTTATTTCAGTCATTAAGTGGTTTTTCAGTCCTGATATCAGATCTTCTTAGGACACATGGATTGTGGAGAAGGTAATTGGAAAAAAAATATGTAAGTTGAGGTGAAATATTGTGATGCTAATGCTATTCACCAGCAATGGTGGTCGCCATCACCATAGTGTTTCAGCTCAGCTTACATATTTTCTTCCTATTATTCTCTCTGAAATCCGTGTGTCTGAAGAAAGTCCTATACCTGGACTGAAAAATCACTTAATGAATAAGTATGGATAACATAAATAAAACGAATACAAATCAAAATCCATGGATCAGCAACAAGAGTTTTCTTCTATAGGTATTGAAATAGTGAAGTCAACCAGACCCCTTCGCACTTGTCCACCTGTGTCAAGCACAAATCAGAAGTATAGCTGTCAGCCCTCATTGATCTCTGGAGTTCGGGTACCTTTTTTTTAATACAAATATATTAGTTAGGCCTCGCTTAGTTGGTTGTGTTTTCTGTACTCCCACTCCATTCATTCTCAATGTGATTGCCGGAGATAGCCAAGTACAGCGCTTGCCTGTCTCCGGCAGTCCTACTGATTCTGTCGATTGGTGGGGCCCCAGATGTTGGACTCCGAGCATTCAGAAAGTTATCCCTTATCCCACGGATATAGGATTACTTCCAAGCTTGCTTACAAAAGTTTCAACCTATGTGTAGGTGCACGCGAGCGATGGTGGAAAAGATCACAGTGTGCACAATAATGGTCCATTTTATAGACCAGGATAGTAAATGAATCTCCTATCCACAGATTTGACTGGCCTGATTCTTACAATGGCAATCTGAACCCTAACTAAGTTCTAGGTATCGTAAGATAATTTGTTTAAAGTGAATAACTCCTGTCCACAGAGCACTCAGAATAGAAATGCAGTACCCCTGAATTTCACATAATAATCCATTGTGTGCATTTAACCCCTATGGCAGTACACTGAACTTCAGGCTTGCCTTATCAACCAGTGCTCTATCTAGCCTCTATGCAGCATCACAACATGGCACTTTATGAAGCATGCTATGATTTTTTTTTTCATGGGAAACTATGTGCCACCTGGCTTCATACACACAGTATGGGACTTTAGAAATGGCCTGGTTCTTGTGTTCTTGTGTTTGGGATCTCAACAATAGCCATGTGCATGAGGCCTAAAGATGGACTTTAGCCCAGCTAGTCTACCATACAAAACGAAGGTATCACTTGACTAGCAATGAACTGCAGCACTGGTGATGACTTCAGTCCAATCTGCCTACGTTATCAGAGAGCTTGGATTTTATTCTGGGCATGTTTGGAGAGAACAGCTAGTCTGAAGCTCTGTAATTCAGCTTTTTTTTAGCCATATGTCATTGCCATTTGCACTATATATAGTTCATTGTAGCTATTTTATGTGTAAACTCATGAAGGCCTAAAAAAAGTTGAGGTTAACTTTCAGCTGTCAGCCACATAATGATCATGTCACTTAGCAGTTGATTTCTCGCCATTATTATCAACCAGACATACACTGGGCAAGTCCCTAAACATCTCTTATCAGTTAGCTTGGGGTACCTGCTACAGTGTAATGGCAGAAGTGGGATCATGCCTGTACCCACTGGATTGGGGGATTATCATATGCTCACTGTTGTCATCTTCTGAACAAACACTTAAGAGACAGAAATAGGGTAGTTATGCTGCAGGGATACGGATGGGTCACTTCTGGTTTCCATATATATGTTCATCACATGGATCCCCAAATATCCTTTCCATTACCTAAGGCTAAAAGTTAAATGGCTTCTCTTGTCAAGGAAGTTTGCCACTTAGTTTGAAGTGGCAAACCTTGTCTTATAGTTGGTGCTCTTCTTATTGGTATATACAAAGACTGCTACTGATGTACCTACATCCACCCCCATTTCCAAAGCAGATGGTGGGGTCATTCTTTAAGAGTATGTGCCCACGATGCGGCCCCCGATGCTGCGGAATAGCCGTCGGCGTCTTCCGCTCATCTATGCAAATGAGAGGCGCCATTTTTTATTTTTTTTCACATGTGGACTTTCCTCATAGAGGTTAGGTCTATGGGGAAAGCCCGCATGTGGACCCGCCGAAGAAACTGACATGCTGCGGTCTGGAAAGATGCGCCGCATGTCAGTTTCTGCAGGTGAGCCGCAAACGCATAGTAGACATGGGATTTCTAGAAATCCCATCCACTCTGCTGTAACTTCTGGACCCTGCGGGTTGGACGCTGCATAAGCACGCAGCTTCAAACCAGCAGCGGCTCCGGATCGTGGGCACACAGCCTAAAAAATACTGTTTTCATGCAAATTGTGATTCATGCTTTAAAAAACCTACATGTCTACCTTCATTATTAATTTTTTATTCATAATAATAATATTTATATAACACTAACATATTCCGCAGTGCTTTACAGACTTTATCATCACTGTCCCCATTGTGGCTCACAATCTAAATTCCCTATGAGTAGGTCTTTGGAGTGTGGGAGGAAACCCACACAAACACGGGGAGAATATACAAATTTTTTGCAGATGTTGTCCTTGGTGGGATTTGAACCGAGGACCCCAGTGCTGCAAAGCAACAGTGCTAACCACTGATCCAATGTGCTGCCCTCATCCAATTCATCTAATATTAAAAATGAAGCAACTTTGCCAATGCTGTTTTATATCTATATCTCTAATGTAAACCTTTGTGTCCCCATGCTTATTCATGCAGTCATACTCCCTTCAGTAATCACACTCCCTGCAGTAGTTATACTCCATTCTGTCTACTTCCTATTGCTTACCAACGTACATTTGGTAGGAATCCGACTACGCAGGTTTGTTTGTAGTCTGTAACTATGGGAACATAAGAGCTCTTTACATTTTATGGGACATTTATAATTAAAACTACTTGCATCATTTTCCAACTGGAATAATGAAAAGAAATATCGATTTTGAAGATGAACGTATCATTGAAAATTTTTGTGTTGCAAATTTACGATATGAAGTTGTTCGTTTATTGCTGTAACACTCATCTCTAAATCACCACTCTCGTAGTTTACATCCTATGTAGAAATTGGAAATGGTTAAAATAACTTCTCTCTTGTGCTGCCTATGAATGGTTAATGCCTGTCATTCCCATGTGAGTCACCACAGCTGCAATCCAGCCTTACAAGGCAAAGCTCCTCACTAGGTCTTGACTCATGATCACCCAGAATATTATTAGTTCTCTTTTTCCACATATGATATATAAATTTTGAGCCCTGTCCTGATCCAACCCATATTCTGTTTTTTTTCTTTCGTTGTGTCTCCTTGTGACTTGTCGTGCTGTATGGGGCCTTTGCATTTTGTGTATATGGGCCTTTCCTGGTTGTGGTACAATCCCACTGCCAGGAAAATCCTCGACATTTCCAGTGTTTGATGTCACATTGTCCGTCTTAGCAATGTTTCCGTCTTATTTGCACCTACACAATTTGAAGTATGGCTGGAACCTGGCAGAGGAATTAAGCAGATTACAGACTGGAAAAGATTAAACCATTTAAATCTTCACTGCGGGCTAATTCTAATGACAGCAGGTTACTTTATGTGAGGTCAAAGAATGGCGCAGTGTATACAGTGTCTAGTGCCACCATTGTCAAAAAGCGTAGTCCTTGGAAAAATGTCACTTACAGGACAAGACGGAAATGGTAAGTACAAAGCTTCCAGACAAATCGGATATGTCACGTGGCAGTATCATTGCTGCCTCCTGTAGACGGCCCTAGCTAGGGGGCAAACAGCGGCTGCCAGATGCCATATTTCTGTAAAGATGGACATGACCCAATGTAAATATAGAGGACCTGAATACCCAATATGCACACGTGGTCAAAATTGTTGGTACCCCTCGTTTAATGAAAGAAAAACCCATAATGGTCACAGAAATAAGTTGAATCTGACAAAAGTAATAATAAATAAAAAATCTATGAAAATGAACAGATGAAAGTCAGTCATTGCTTTTCAACCCTGCTTCCACAGAATTTAAAAAAAAATTAAACTCATGAAATCGGCCTGGACAGAAATGATGTTACCCCTGAAAATAATGTGACAAAAGAGACATGTTAAATTAAGTTGTGTCCACTAATTAGCATCACAGGTGTCTACAATCTTGTAATCAGTCAGTGGGCCTGTGTATAGGGCTACAGATACTCACTGTGCTGTTTGGTGACATGGTGTGTACCACACTCAACATGGACCAGAGGAAGCAAAGGAAAGAGTTGTCTCAGGAGATTAAAAAGGAAATTATAGACAAGCATGTTAAAGGTAAAGGTTATAAGACCATCTCCAAGCAGCTTGATGTTCCTGTGACATATTATTCAGAAATTTGAGATCCATGAGACTGTAGCCAACCTCCCTGGACATGGCTGCAGGAGGAAAATTGCTGACAAATCAAAGAGACGGATAATACAAATGGTAACTGTAGAGAGATCTGAGATTGAACTGATGAGCAAACAAATTAATAACAAAACACAGCAAGCAAATTTCTAACAAAACACAAAATTAAGGCTGGGTGCCCACGTAGCGTTTTTCTAGCGTTTATGCTGCGGAATTTCCGCAGCGGAAACGCTTGTGAAACGCTAGGTAATCCGCACCCCATGGGGATTCCGCATGTTCTATGCACATGCTGCGGATTTTTCCGCAGCGTTTATGCTGCGTACAAAAATCCGCAGCATGTCATTTAATTTTGCGGAAGTGCAGCGGAACTCCCGCCATTGACTTGCATTGAAACGCATAGAAACCGCGACTGTACATTTGTACAAGCGGCTTCTATGCGTCTCTATGTGCGGATGGTACCCAGTTCTGGAGGAGAGGAGACTCTCATCCAGACCTGGGTACCATTGTACCTGTAAAAAAGAATAAAATAATAAATAAAGTTTATATTCACGTGTCCGGCGGCTTCTCTCTGAATGCCGGCATCGCTTGAGGACCTGCGGTGACGTCACAGTCATGTGACCGCAGGCCCTTCACCGCTCTGTCTCGCGATATGCCGGCAGCCGGGAACCAGACAGGAACGAGCGCTGCAGCACACGCCGGGGCCTCGGGGGTGAGTATAGCTTTATTTGTTTTTATTTTTACGGTTCACACTATATAAATCCATGCTGTTTGCATGGATTTATACAGTGTGACCTAGTTGTCAAGCACTTTCCAAGTGATGCTATCGCCTGGAAAGCGCTTGTCAATCTGCATGCGGAAACGCATGTGAATCCGCATGTATTCTGCAGGAAAAACGCATGCACAATCTGCATGCGTTTTTTCTGCCAGGGAGATGCAGAAATGCTGCAGAAATTTTCTGCTTAATTTCTGCATCGTGGGCACATAGCCTAAGATTTACGAAAATGGGTGTTCAGCGCTGGAAAAGTATTTAGTAAATGGCCGGGTCCTCACACTCCTCCCCCACTTTTACAGCACGGCCAGCGCTGGTCTCCATTTCCTGGGATTGACTATCCACCTTCCTTTGGCAGCAATTACCGGGGTTCGGGGCTTCCTCAGTTTGTCTCGATAGGCCATCAGCGTTGCCCGGGTCGATTGGCAGACCAATCATCAGCCAATCTGGCAGCCTCATCCAGGCTGAGTGGCTTTCTATCTACCACCCATTCTTTTAAATTACCTGGGAGCTTTGACATAAATTGCCCCAGCATGATTATGTCCATTACATGTTCTGCTTCCCGAGCCAGCAGTCCTTCAATCCACCGAGTGCATACCGTACGTAGCGTGTTGGCAAACTCCCGATGTGTGTGTGCAGTGGGCTTTTCAGTCTCCCGAAACTTCCTCTGGTTGGTTTGCGGCGTGACGGCATACCTCTCTAGTAATACACTGCGAATGGTAGAGTAACATCTCTGATCCACCAAAGACAAGTTATTAAAAGCTTCTCTTGCTTTTCCGGTCAGGCTAATGCTCAAAAATCTGGGCCAGTCACCGATTGACACCTCATGCAGCATACAGAGGTTCTCAAATAACCGGAGATGTTCATCAATATTTGAGGTGTCCTCATTAAACTGTGGTATATCTCGGTACCTTAAAGATGTGGGCCCCTCTCTCCTGTTATCCATTGTCCTCTGCACTGGGGCGGGTGGGGGTATCGCTACCTGCACACCCAGATATTTGCTTAACACCGCTCTCCTAGCGCATCCAGCAGCCGCCTCAACTCAGTTGGTTGATCGTCTGCCATCTGGATGACAGCCCTGGGCTGTGGTCCCTCCACGGAGATGCCCTCCTCCACGTCTGAACTGACCTCCTCCTGTGGCTGTTCATGGTCCCATTCGTCCAAGCGTTGTATTAGAGTCGCACGGTTATCCTCTCGCAACCACTCTAGCTCTCTCCCAGAGCAAAGAGTTCTCAGCTCCTCCTTCTTGAGCCTCTTGTAGATGGAGTCTGCCATCTCTTCTGTCAAGTCACCGCTCGTAACTTTCCCTGGTATACTGTCCAGAGATAGGTGATCCCACCGCTTGCCACCACTTGTAGAGATCTGAGGTTGAACTGATGAGCAAACAAATCGCTAACAAAACACAGCAAGCAAATTTCTAACAAAACACAAAATTAAGATTGACAAAAATGGGTGCTCAGTGCTGGAAAAGTATTTAGTAAGTGGCCAGGTCCTTACAGTAACAAAAGAGCTCAGGAAAACTTCTAAAGAGATTAAAGGTGAACTTCAAGCTCAAGGAACATCAGTGTCAGATCGCACCATCCGTCGTTGTTTGATCCAAAGTGAACTTCATGGGAGGAGACCAAGGAGAACACCATGTTGACAAGCCACAAAGCTTCTGGGAGAATGTCCTATGGATAGATGAGACAAAAATGTAAGTTTTTGGCAAGGCACATCAGCTCTATGTTCACAGACGGAAAAATGAAGCATATCAAGAAAAGAACACTGTCCCTACTGTGAAACATGGAGGAGGCTCTGTTATGTTCTGTGGCTACTTTGCTGCATCTGGCACCGGGTGCCTTGAATCTGTGCAGGGTACAATGAAATCTCAAGACTATCAAGGGATTCTAGAGAGAAATGTGCTGCCCAGTGTCAGAAAGCTTGGCCTTTTGAGAGCTCCAATAATTAATAGCTGCTAATTATGAGCCTATGTCATGGACATAGGAAAGCTGGTGTTACATCAGATTTTTCAGTCCTTAGCAGATCTAGACCAGTGATGACAATGAACCCTAAATTGTTAAAAATTGTAGTGCCCGAAACAGAATGTCTGAAAACAGATATGCGTCCTACTATGTGATGCTAACCAAAAAATGTCTGGTGTATGGTATGCTATGCCAGGCTTTGGTTTTGAGGTCTGTGGCATGATATGGTGGCCAACCACACACTTCCTATACTGTACTTGAAAGATAGTGAAACTGTTAGCCTCGGGGCATTTGTTCTGTTTACTTCATTGTTATATCTGATGTGTAAATCTTTTTTTTTTTAGCGAGAGCCTTTCATATTGCTGCTAATTCATATCTAATGTTGTATATGCAGAGATGCATTTACATTTTCCGGCACCCGGGGCAAGAATTCAGTTTTGCGCGCCCCCCCCCCCCCAGGCGGTTTGAGTAATCATTGGCATGTGACCAGTTTATATGCGATTTACAGACTGACAGTCTCATGCCGACTAGCTGCTCTTCCTAATTCTCTCAATGTTAACAGAGAAGCGGGAAGAAAAGCTAGTTGTCACATGACGGTAAGAATGAAAATCATATATGATTGAAGTGGCCATGTGATGACTGCTGGAATCAGCAAGCAGAGCTGAATCTTGACAGTGAGAATTTTACACACTGTTAGGATTGACATGCTACAGTCCTTCCTTTTAACTTAAAGGGCTTGTCCAGGTTTGAGATGAAAGTCTGCAATTCTCACAGCACATGCACTGCACACTTTTAGGATTCTCCCTTGCCAGTGGAAAGAGTGGACGGTCATGCGAGCACAAGTATTAGATTTGTACACTTCTGGCCACATTCTGACTAGACGTGTCTAGCCTCGCTCAATTCATTTTCATTGAGTGAGGCCACGCATGTCTAGTCGGCGCGTCGGAAAGTCCCACTTTCACTGCCGGCACAAAAAAAATCCTGACAGCATGCAGTGCACACTGTGAGAATTCAGAAGTCTGCAGCCACATAGAATGACTGCAGACTCATCACAAACTTGTAAAGAGAAAAGTCCAGCTCACCTATGTTCAATTCAGCTTGTGTAGGTAATGTTGGGCAGTGCACGGAGTGCTGTGTTGGCAGCAAGCAGGAGAAACAAAGTGAAAATCCAGCATCACGACAAAGGATAAAAAGTGTGCTTTCTTTATTAGATCATGTTAAAATCCTTTTCAAGGAAGGCAAGGTATGGACAGAGGGGTGACCTTACGCTTTTTGAACCAAATGGTTCTTAATCATAATACCACTAAAGAAAGCACATTATTTTATCCATGGACGTGATGCTGGATTTTCACTTTGTTCATCACAAACTTGTGCAACCCCTCTAATGCTCCTAATATAAATAAAAAAAATAGTAACCCTTAACTTGTCAAATGGCACAACACTTTATTAATATAGCATGTATCACAAAATCTTACAAGTTATGGATTGTTACATGGGTACAGGATCAGAACCAATAACAGCACAATAATCCATCACCAGAACCACCAACAGTACATAAATACATCACAGAACCCCCATCAGCACAGAAGCACAGCATCACAATCCTCATCAGTACAAGAATACATTATGAGAACTACCAGCAGTACAGAAATTCATCATCATGTCCTTAACAATGGTAAGGAGGTACTGGGACTTGTTATCAGTCATCATCAGACTGTGGACCATACAGGAACTACAGTACTGATGTGAATTAGTCAGTATCACAAAAAAAAACATTTACATCCAGGTACCTTATATAGTGGGGAAAATAAGTATTTGATACTCTGCCGATTTTGCACGTTTTCCCACCTACAAAGAATGGAGAGGTCTGTAATTTTTATCATAGGAACATTCACCTGTCAGATATAGAATCTAAAAAGAAAAAAAAAGAAAATCACATTGTATGATTTTAAAATAATTAAATGTCATTTTATTGCATGAAATAAGTATTTGATCACCTGCCAACCAGCAGGGATTCTGACTCTCACAGACCTGTTAGTTTTTCTTTAAGAAGCCCTCCTACTCTGCATTCATTACCTGTATTAATTGCACCTGTTTGAACTCGTTATCTGTATAAAAGACACCTGTCCACACACTCAATCAATCACACTCCAACCTCTCGCACAATTATTAGAAAATGGAAGAAATACAAGTCAATCTTCCTCAGTCTGGGGCTCCACGCAAGATCTTGGCTTGTGGGGTAAGGATGATTCTGAGAAAGGTCAGGAATCAGCACAGAACTACACAGGAACACCTGGTCAATGGTCTGAAGAGAGCTGGGACCACAGTTTCAAACATTACCATTAGTAACACACTGCGCCATCATGGATTAAAATCCTGCAGAGCACGCAAGGTCCCCCTACTCACGCCAGCGCATGTCCAGGCCCGTTTGAAGTTCACCAATGACCATCTGGATGATCCAGAGGAGGCATGGGAAAAGGTCATGTTGTCAGATGAGACCAAAATAGAACTTTTTGGTATCAACTCCACTCGCCGTGTTTGGAGGAAGAAGAAGGGTGAGTACAATCCCAAAAACACCATCCTGTTATGTGCTTTGCAAAGGGAACCTGCAAGACTGGCGCCAAACCAGCAAAGGCGCAGTCACAGACGCACTTGGAGCAAGCTGCCCAGCTAGGCGAGTCCTTGAGGGCCGGGAATACTCTTCACCCAGCTCCCAGTAAATGGAAGGGGGACTTTGGCAGAGCCCTTCCCAGGCCCACTGTCACCAGACAGCTGGCGTCTGGTGAGGCGGCTGGTGCCTAGTCAAGAACCAGGTGAATATCTCTGCAAGAACCACAGGAAATGAAACCTGAAGAGAAAATGAGAAAACCCCTGAAAAGATAGCAAACCTAATGCTAGCACCACTCACAACTACAGAACATGGAATTGCAATAAACAGCAAGGCACTGAGCAAGGAGTAGGATTATATAGTTCGCCTAATGATCAGGTGTTGAATACCTCCCAATCATTCCCAGACAGCCACTCCCTGCTAGCCTGCACAGCAGAATGAACACAATTCCACCATTGCTTAGTATCAAACAAAGCAGCGTCTTTCGTTGCCGGCAACTGGGGAAATCAGTGACAGACATGGCATCCCGCGTCCTCACACATCCCACAACACCAAAACGCGACCCTTGAAAAACTGGGACAGTCTCCATGCACACGTAGAAGCTCCGCCTCCAGGATTAGGACAATGGCGGCGCCTGCGACCAGAGTAACGCAGCATCGGATCTGCTCTATTCTCAGATGGGAGCACAGAACCACGATTCCTAACACGTCCCAACCGTGAAGCATGGTGGGGGAAACATCATACTTTGGCGGTGCTTTCCTGCAAAGGGAAGTGAACTACTGCACCATATTCAAGAGAGGATGGATGGGGTCATGTATCGCAAGATTTTGGACAACAACCTCCTTCCCTAAGTAAGAGCTTTGAAGATATGTCGTGGCTGGGTCTTCCAGCATGACAATAACCTGAAAAACACAGCCAGGGCAACTAAGGTCCTGGAGTGGCCTAGCCAGTCTCCAGACCTGAACCCAATAGAAAATATTTGGAGGGAGCTAAAACTCAATGTTGCCCAGCAACAGCCCCAAAACCTGAAAGATCTGGAGAAGATGCGTATGGAGGAGTGGGCCAAATCCCTGCTGCAATGTGTGAAAACTTGGTCAAGAACTACAGGAAATGTCTGACCTCTGTAATTGCAAAGAAAGGTTTCTGTACCAAATATTAAGTTCTGTTTTTCTATTGTATCAAACACTTATTTCATGCAATAAAAAATGCAAATTAATTATGTAAAAATCATTCAATGTGATTTTCTGGATTTTGTTTAAGATTCTGTCTCTCACAGTTGAAGTGTACCCACGATAAAAATTACAGACCTCTCCATTCTTTGTAGGTGGGAAAAGTTGCAAAATCGGCAGAGTATCAAATACTTATTTTCCCCACTGTAGATGACATCTCCTCTGATTGGAGACATTCTCTTTCTTTCTTTCTTTTCTTCATCTTGTCCAGATGCCATGATGACTTTTCACAGCCACAGATGGTCCCTGCAGACGTCCCTCTTCTCCAGTCTTCTGCTGCACATCCCAACACAATGCCCTTAAAAATAGCAGTGTCATTATAATGCTCCTAAATAAAAATATCTGACCTACGCTGAGCCCCTGAATAAATAATTGACCCTCACTATATTCTCTGCACAAAATATGACCCATAAACTGTTCCTCTTATGATACATGCCCTCCAAACTGCCCTCTCCTTTCCATACTGGGCCCCCTCTTCACACTGTCCACTCACACTGTGTCCCCTCCTATAGGGCTCAGCACTTGTGGGCACAGACAGCAGAGGGCCACTGTGCAGTAACACTATATGGGCCCTTTGCATTTCAATAGCCCATCATTCTGCACAATATCACCTACTTTGGACTTGGAAATGGGCCCCCTTACCTCTTGGGCCCCTGTGCGGCTGCACAGGTTGCAACATTGATATATCCGCCTCTGGGGTCCAATCTCTATACTGTACCCCCTCATCATACTCCCCCTACTTGGCATACTGTCCCCTCTTGGCTGTGCTCTTACCCTGTCCCCCCATGCTACCCCCATACACTACTCAGTCTCTACTTTGTGTCCACACTCACTTGTCTCCCCCCATACTGTCTCCTCACATATTTACCCCTTTGCTCTCCATACTGCCTCCTCATACATCTCCCCATCTCCATATACTGTGTCTGCACCCGTCCCATCATCCTCGCTCCCCATACTGTGTCGGCATATGTCCCCCCTTTGGTCCCCATACTGTGTCCATATCCTCCCCATTTTGTGTCCACACCCATACCCCCACTCACCATACTATGTCTGCATCATATCCTCTATCCCTCCCCTTTCTGTGTCTGCATACATTCTCCCCTTTGCTCTCCATACTGTGTCCGTACCCTCCCCCCACTCACCATACTGTGTCTGCACCCATTCCCCCCTCATACTATTTTGTTGTACATGCCCCCATCTTATCCCTTGCTCCTTGTACTCTGTCCTCAAATTTCTCCTGTTCCCCATATTGTGTCCGCAGTCCGCACACATCCCTTCCTCGCTTACCAAACTGTGTCTTCATATCTCCCTTCCCCCCATTGCAATAAATCTTTGATAAAATAAGAGAAAAAAAGGAAGCGACAACAAAGCCCCAGATAAGCATAGAAAAAATATAATTTTATTAGATGCACATGTGACACCCCAGGGGTCTGGTTGCCACAGTGATAGAGATATTATGTCTGAGAGCAGGTGGGAGGTCCTTTGGTCAGGGATTCTGTGCATGCCACACCTCCTGCCCAGTCTTGGGAGGGGAAGAACTTCCCCTATATAAAAACCCGGGGCTGAAGCAGGGTGAGCAGTCAAGGAGAGTAGAGACAAGAAACAGCAGAAGCAATACTACTACGAGTCAGGGGCTGGCAGCTGCAGAGCTCGCCCTGACTGAGAAGCTTTCTTACCGGACCCGGCGTCCGAGGCTGTGGGGACTAACTCTTACCCAGCAGCAGAAGCCGACCGGCAGGGGATTTCAGGTCCTCAGGCCCAGAAACCCGA
Source organism: Phyllobates terribilis (assembly GCF_046119375.1). Classification (NCBI taxonomy): domain Eukaryota; kingdom Metazoa; phylum Chordata; class Amphibia; order Anura; family Dendrobatidae; genus Phyllobates; species Phyllobates terribilis. The sequence continues at coordinate 244,467,088 of NW_027362765.1, read as the reverse complement.
AGGCACGGTCACACGCGTGGGACCAGCACCGCCATCGTGGAGCGGAAGCCATTAGAAGGCCCCGAGTCACCGGCCATACGGGTGAGCACCACACGGTACACTCAGGGACGTGGGCTACTTATATCCGCTTCTAGCAAGGTAGCCAGAAGAGTACAGTCAGTTTGGGAGGCCTACAACTCCGCCTGGCCAGGGGAGATCCCATCTGCTCAAGGACTGACCAGGCCCCGTTCACTAGCAAGTACTCCGGGAGGGTCTATCGTTGTTACCAGTAAAGACCCTGAATTACACTGCACCGTCTCTGAGTGGTTCCTGCTACCCCCATCATCCACACCTGCTGCCCTGAGGCCATACCCCTCCCGTTGGGGGTTATACCATCTACGCTGCACCATCCATCCACCGGCCTCAGCGGACTGTCCTGCAGCGGCAGCTCCATAGCTGCATTCAACGGGTGGCGTAGTCGTCCTACATCTACCGCTGTTACATCGCCGCTCAGTTTGACTCCCTGGGCACGGACCGGGTCACCGCCACGAGACTACAACCCTCAAGAGATCCGGCTCCGGGTAAGCTCCCGCGTGCGCAACGCAGCGCGACACAGGCCCAGGGGCGCGTCAACTTTGGCGTAGTCGGCAGGATTTCGTGCCCGCAACCACCGGGTACTGCGTGCCTGAAAAAGAGACTTTTAAAACTTACCATCCGTGAAGTTTTCCCGCCATCTGTGAAGATTCCCGCCATCCGGCGCCATCTTCAGCCTTCTTCCCGCCATCCGTGGAGTTTTCCCGCCGTTGGACGCCATCTTGAGGACGCCGCGCGGGAAGAAGAGGGGCGTGGACTCTGAAAGCGCGCGAGAACTGAAGCCCCGCCTCACGTCCGGACGTTGCGTAAGGTCCTGGAAGGAGCCCAGCAGACGCCGACGTCACAGGAGCGCGACGGAAGGTCCTCAACCCTGACGATCCACTGCGGAGCCGCGGCCTACGGAACAGGATCATCGCAAGGTAGGCCACGGTCCACTAGGGGGGAGGAAGATGTCGGATACGGAGGAGAGCTTCACTGCCTCAACCCCCGCCAGCGCTACCGCTGCTGCAGTTATGCCCTTCACCATGCCCTATATCCCGGGAGCAGCTTGGCTACCCCAGTACTCAGGGGAGTCACATACCCTGCATGACTTTAGAGAAAAGCTGGATAGCCTCTTCCAGGTGTACCCCCTCACAGAAGAGCAAAAAGTGAGCATCCTGGTGGCCCAACTAACCGGGGCAGCCAAAAGGGAAGTAAAATCCTGGCCACCTGGGAGGAAGACTGTCGCAGGGATACTAACCCGGCTGAAGGACACCTTTGATACCTGCACCTCAGCCGAGATTAAGCTTAGATTCTACGGGTGCAAGCAGCGAGCGCATGAGAGTATAAGGGACTATGCACTAAACCTACAAGAGGCCCTGAGGGCCATTAAGCAGACCGACCCTGATGGAGTGGGAAACGAGGACAGGCTCTTGACCGAACAATTTATAGAGGGACTATATTGTAATGCCCACCGAACCCAGTTGCGGGCGATGGCCTTACAGGATCCCCATCTGGGCTTTGCACAGTTCAAGGACAGAGCCATCCGGGTGCTCCGAGAACCGGCACTGGGTGGCGTTGTGACCCACAGGCGCCCAGCTATCACTTACCACCAGGAGGTGGCGCCCTTGCCGGCAGGGCCTGTGGGAGCTGATGCGCAGGCTTTGGACAATGACCCGGCTCCAGACCTACACCATCAGGTCCAAGAGCTAGCTAAGAGCGTTGCTGCGCTAACCCGAACTGTGCAGTCTTTACAGGTTTCCACCCCAGGGAAGATCCAGCTGGCATCCGGACCGGAGGACATCCCGTGGCGTCGACCAAGGAGGACCCCACCGGCCAGAGGAAGACCCAGTGACCGATACAGCGAAGACGGACGACCCATCTGCCGCCGCTGCAATCAACCCGGACATATGGCAAGGTACTGTTCTTTAAACGGGCACAACCTGGGGTAGAGGGCCAACCCCCAGGAAAAAGATCACCAGGCCCATCGAACTGGCGCGACAGATATGTGGGAGGACGTCCAGTCTTGCCTGTGGTACTGGATGGCATTCCCATGAGTGCCCTACTGGACACCGGGTCACAGGTCACCACCATCCCGTACGTGCTCTTTAAGCAGTACTGGAATGACTCGGATATTACCCGCTACCCTGACGACGACTTGAGTATCATCGCCAGCAATGGCCAGCCCGTGCCACAGATCGGATTTAAAGAGGTGACCATCAAAATCGGTAGAGTCGAACTGGCAGCACAGGGACTGATCATTGTAGATATTGACAAACATGAGAGTCACCCAAAAATAACTCTAGGAACTAATGTAATTGAAAATTGTCTTGCAGAGGTGATTTTCCTTTTACAGCAGGTTGCCAAGAACGCCAGCTCCGGCGAGCAGCGGGTGCTCCAGAAAGAGATCCGGGCACTGATGCGACGGCAACAGGTGGAACTCTCCGGCGGTGAGATTGGTAGCGTAAGAATGTGTGACCCTTTTCCTATTGCCATGCCCCCAAAAAGTGAAATGATGATTTGGTGCCGGGCAGCTATTTGTCTGAGAGGTAGAGATTACCAGGCAATGGTAGAACCAGTTTACTCAGACAGTAGGCCCACCATCTTGACAGCACGGGGGGTGGTTAATGTACGCCATGGGAGGGTGCCCGTTCGCATAATCAATATCGGGAAGAGGGAAGTGTACCTGCCCCGGTATGCCACGCTAGCCAAATTATATACCATTAACCAAAATGCTATACAATCTGTGGAACCCTTGCCTCCATCTCACCCGGAGGAAGGTAATGGCTCTAAGAAAACAAAGGAGGACTGGTGTCAGCAACTACATTTGGGTACTGACTCCACTCCCTCACATCAGAAACAGGGAGTCTATCGGGTGGTTCAAGAGTACGAGAGAGTGTTTAGTAAACACCCGTTAGACTTCGGGCGAGTCAAGGGGGTAGAACACCACATCCCCACGGGAGACCATCCTCCCATAAAAGAGAGGTATCGACCCGTACCCCCTGCACACTACCAACATGCCAAGGGGATGCTTAGAGACATGAAGGAGGCTGGGGTGATCAGGGATAGCTGTAGCCCCTGGGCAGCTCCACTAGTCTTAGTCAGAAAAAAAGACAACACCATGAGGATGTGTGTAGATTACCGGAAAATCAACCGTATCACACACAAGGATGCGTACCCCTTACCAAGGATAGAGGAGTCATTGGCTGCTTTAAGATCTGCTAACTTCTTCTCTACCTTGGATCTCACTAGCGGGTACTGGCAGGTTTCTGTAGCAGAGGCGGACCGGGAGAAGACCGCATTCACCACCCCGATGGGACTTAGCGAGTTCACCTGCATGCCGTTCGGACTCTGCAACGCACCAGGAACCTTCCAACGACTAATGGAGTGTTGTCTGGGCCACAGAAACTTCGAGACGGTCCTGTTGTACCTGGACGATGTCATCGTATATTCCAAGACGTATGAGGACCACCTGAAACACCTGGCGGAAGTGTTCGAAGCTCTGGCGAGTTACGGCCTAAAGGTGAAACCCTCCAAGTGTCACCTCCTGAAGCCAAAGGTGCAGTACCTGGGACACGTGGTGAGCGCTGACGGAGTGGCTCCCGACCCTGATAAGATCACCGCAATTAAGGAATGGCCAAGCCCCTCCAGCGTAAAAGAAGTGCGGCAGTTCCTCGGGTTGGTAGGCTACTACCGAAGGTTTATTCCCGGTTTCACCAAAAAGGCAGCACCTATGCAGGACCTCCTGATAGGCCAGTCCCGGAAGGCCAAGAACCAGAAGCCGCCCTTCAAATGGGAGGAGCTGGAAGAAGAGTCCTTCCGCCAGCTGAAGATGGCCCTCACGGGGGACGAAATCCTGGCGTACCCGGATTATAGCCAGCCCTTTATCCTCTACACCGACGCCAGTAACATCGGGCTAGGAGCCGTACTGTCCCAGATCCAGCAGGGGAAGGAACGAGTAATCGCCTACGCCAGCCGAAAGCTGCGACCCACCGAAAGGAATCCCGAGAATTACAGCTCATTTAAGCTAGAGTTCCTGGCCGTAGTATGGGCAGTCACCGAGCGCTTTAAGCATTACCTCGCTTCTTCCCGGTTCACCGTGTACACGGATAACAACCCGTTGACACACCTGGACACGGCAAGACTCGGTGCCCTGGAGCAGAGGTGGATGGCCCGTCTGTCCAACTACGAGTTCACAATCAAATACCGGGCCGGACGCTCCAATACCAACGCGGACGCCCTGTCCAGGATGCCCAACCTGCCGGACGAAGGAGAAGATCCGGAGGGACTGGAAGAAGTTGAACTCCCTGCGTTCCACCGTCATGGGACTATCCAGTACTCCCACCGGGTAAGGAGTAAGCAGGCTGCTACGTTGAACCCCTTACCTCACTACAACTGGGCGGAAACGCAAGACAGCGACCCTGCCGTCCGACTGGTGAAGGAGATGCTGACTCGCCCGGAGGCTTGCCTTGAACCAGACGCTCCGGAGGAAGCCAAACAACTATGGGCGGAGAGGAGTCGACTGTTCCTTTACAAGGGGAAGTTGTGCCGCAGAATGGTTAACTCCCGGACGCATGAACTACTCTGGCAAGTAGTGGTGCCACGAAGAGACGCAGCCATGGTGATGGAGGCATACCACGACGGAGCTGGACACTTCGGGTGGAAGAAGCTGGAGTTCCTGCTGTGCGAGCGATTCCACTGGGTAGGCATGAGGGGAACCATTAAGAAGTGGTGCAGAGACTGTGGCCCGTGCAACCTAAGAAGGAAGGATCGTGCCAGCCAGAAGACTCCCCTGCAGTCCATCGTCACCCGGCAGCCGTTGGAACTGGTAGCCTTGGATCATGTAAAACTGACCCCAAGCAGAAGTGGCTACGTCTACGCACTAACCATCGTGGATCACTACTCCCGGTTCTTGGTTGTCGTCCCCGTCAAGGACTTAACAGCTCGAACAGCAGCGAGAGCCTTCCAGCAGCATTTCTGCTGTCCACACGGGTACCCGGACCAAGTGTTGACAGACCAGGGACCTGCCTTTGAAGCGGAGGTCTTCCAAGAATTCTGCACTCTGTATGGCTGCCGGAAGATAAGGACGACACCCTATCATCCGCAAACTAATGGACTTTGTGAGAAAATGAACCAGGTGGTAATGGATCTTCTGAAAACGTTGCCCCTGGAAGAACGCAGTCTGTGGCCTGAGAAGCTGCCCGATCTGGTGGACCTATACAACCACATCCCGGTAGGTTCCACCAACTGTACCCCGGCTTACCTAATGAGGTCAAGACCTGGTAAGTTACCTGTTGACCTGGAAATGGGAGTCCTGACACCCGAGGACACTTCACCAGAAGCAGACTGGGACACAGAGAGGCAGCAGCAGTACCGGAGAGTACAGGAGAGCGTGGAGCGAAGTCTCTGTCAGGCTAGGGAAAGACAAGAGAAAACTTACAACCAGTATGCTCCCGCTGTTCCCCTGGTACCCGGAGAGCAGGTCTTGAAGAGGAAGAGACGGCTCCACAAGTTGGACGACCAGTGGGAGAAGGACCCGTACACCGTACTGCCCTCAAGCCACGAGAACCCGAAGGTTTGTACCATCAGTAAAGACGGAGGGGAAACTACAGCCATTGTATCCCGGGACCACCTGAAGAAGTGTCCCGAACAACTGAGGAACCCTGAAGAGGAACAAGAAGACCATCGACCCGTAGAGGAAAGGGAAGATATGGTTAGTACTGTGCTCGGGGACTTCCCTCGGTCTTGGACTCAAGTCAATGGTGCAGTTGTGGTACCCGTACTCACCTTCCTCCAACCAGCATCCCAAGCACCTACGGAGCAACAGGTAGAGCTGGAAAAACAGCCGGTCCAGGAGGCAGAAGACTCCACACAAGCAGAACAGGAGGATCAACCCTCTGCTTATAGTGAGCCTGCCGTACCCCTAGTGAGACAAAGAGCCGGTAGACAGCTGCCCAGTTTACCCTTGACAGCTCCTACACCCTGTAGTTCAGGGCCAGACAGTCAGCTCCGTAGGTCCACTAGGGCCACTAGGGGCCAGTTACCCGCACGCTGGAGGATTTGAAGTGTATAAATTGTTTTATTTATGTTTATCTGTGTATTGTTGCTTGTGTATAATTTTGTGTTTCCAGTTATTTTTAGGAATCCTTGGTGGATTTACCGGGAATCCTTGTACATAGTTGGAGCGTAACCCAGGATGGACTAGAGACTGTTAAGGACTCGGGGTAGGACAGACCCCTACCTGGTTACGTCTCCCTGTTTTGGTGAAATGGACACCTTGCTTTCTTCAAAGACTGCACCCGGTTACGGACATGCCGTGACCACCTTTATGTGTTTCTTTATTGTATTGTTATTGTTATATTTTGTTATGTTTTTCTAAAATATGTTTAGTCCCGGAGTACTAAATTTCACTAGGGGGGAATGTGACACCCCAGGGGTCTGGTTGCCACAGTGATAGAGATATTATGTCTGAGAGCAGGTGGGAGGTCCTTTGGTCAGGGATTCTGTGCATGCCACACCTCCTGTCCAGTCTTGGGAGGGGAAGAACTTCCCCTATATAAAAACCCGGGGCTGAAGCAGGGTGAGCAGTCAAGGAGAGTAGAGACAAGAAACAGCAGAAGCAATACTACTACGAGTCAGGGGCTGGCAGCTGCAGAGCTCGCCCTGACTGAGAAGCTTTCTTACCGGACCCGGCGTCCGAGGCTGTGGGGACTAACTCTTACCCAGCAGCAGAAGCCGACCGGCAGGGGATTTCAGGTCCTCAGGCCCAGAAACCCGAAGGCACGGTCACACGCGTGGGACCAGCACCGCCATCGTGGAGCGGAAGCCATTAGAAGGCCCCGAGTCACCGGCCATACGGGTGAGCACCACACGGTACACTCAGGGACGTGGGCTACTTATATCCGCTTCTAGCAAGGTAGCCAGAAGAGTACAGTCAGTTTGGGAGGCCTACAACTCCGCCTGGCCAGGGGAGATCTCATCTGCTCAAGGACTGACCAGGCCCCGTTCACTAGCAAGTACTCCGTGAGGGTCTATCGTTGTTACCAGTAAAGACCCTGAATTACACTGCACCGTCTCTGAGTGGTTCCTGCTACCCCCATCATCCACACCTGCTGCCCTGAGGCCATACCCCTCCCGTTGGGGGTTATACCATCTACGCTGCACCATCCATCCACCGGCCTCAGCGGACTGTCCTGCAGCGGCAGCTCCATAGCTGCATTCAACGGGTGGCGTAGTCGTCCTACATCTACCGCTGTTACATCGCCGCTCAGTTTGACTCCCTGGGCACGGACCGGGTCACCGCCACGAGACTACAACCCTCAAGAGATCCGGCTCCGGGTAAGCTCCCGCGTGCGCAACGCAGCGCGACACAGGCCCAGGGGCGCGTCACACATATCAAGAATATACAAAAATAGTTCATTAAAGAGCCCCTACGCGCGTTTCGGAAGGCCTGCCGAAACGCGCGTAGGGGTGACACTATAAAGCCCCCCCTCTTTCCCCTTTTTTACTTACCATCGGTACCTGCAATTTGGGTAACTATTGGCTATTTACTTATATATTTTGTTTTTCATTCCCTATAGTCTCTACTTACCCTTTTCTTGTATACTATCAGATATTTGGGAATTGTCCCTTTTGGTGTTGTTACTGATGTATGTATTTGTGGTGTTATTACTATACACCCTTGAATTGTTATCTACATTGGGTTACTGTGGGGGCTCTTTGGTGTCCTTTGTTTTTTAATTACATATGTGGCACTTTGTGCCTTTAAGCTCTTTAATGAACTATTTTTGTATATTCTTGATATGTGCATCTAATAAAATTATATTTTTTCTTTGCTTATCTGGGGCTTTGTTGTCGCTTCCTTTTTTTCTCTTATTTTTTCATGTTTCTTTGCGATGCCCCTTCTACCTATATATTTATATCCTTATGTCTGCATATTAGCACTTCATGATTGACATTATAATGCGGGCGTTTCTGTGGTATATTTTCTTTAATAAATCTTTGATGTCTTGAGCTCCACTAGAGCACTTACCACCAATGTTGATTGCTCCTCTGTGGCACCGGCAAGTGATGTCAGCAGCATGATCACATGACCTAATCTCGCTGCTGACGTCGCCTTGGCAGCTTCAATTGTACTTGCATCTGACAGTCATTTATGTCGCAAGTCAACTAGTGTAAATGAGGCCTGAAAGGTAATCTGTCACCAAGTTTTTGTTATGGAATCTGAGAGCGGCATAATGTAGGAAAAGAGACCCTGATTCCAATTATGTATCACTTAATTTATTGGTTGCAGCAGTTGTGACACAGTCAGAGTTTTTATATGTAGCATGTAGCAGATCTGAGAAATCTAGCCCTGCCCACACCAGGCTCTCAATGTACATTGTCTATTGACATTGTGTTTATCAGAGGAGGGGGCGTTGGCAGCCTCGTAGGTGCGTGAGCACCAATTCTGGCAGTGATAATGTCATGGTGATAAAACATTTTTTGTAAGTAAACAGCACACAGCCTAATAAGTGACACATCAATGAATTCAGTGTTTTAACCTAGATATCATGCTGTCGTCAGATTACATAGCAAAAATCTTCTGACAGATTCCCTTTAATCACCCCATACACAATAGATAGCTGTTGGTTCACACATACCAGGAACAATCGGCTTGTCAAGCACTGTTGTATTCTCTGTGATAGAGCCACTACCAGACTTCTCTGGCAGCAGCTTATCTCTCGAAGAACTAAAGGATCATCTGTTAAACAGACTTGCTGAATCCTTCTCCCCCCAATATCATCTGTATTGGGAACTTTGTTCTGGAAAGGCAATAAGGACTCAGTGTTGACCCGGAGTGCTATGTCTGTGTGCAGGTGATGTTATAGGGTGGAATATGTGGGACCCCTGCGACCAGGAGGAAGAATGAAAGGGACACCTCACTATGACATTCTTGTCGGAGTAGGGGAGCTGATATAAGGAGTCAAGTGTCAATTGGGCATGTGCCTATGGCTATAGAAGAGTCCTTTGCTGACTGCAAGAGAAATGTCAGTAATACTGACAGACTACAGGCACGGCCATAGAGGACCCTGAATGTTGCAGCCTAAAGGACAGGTGCGTATTACCTGCATATTGATGATTGCTCCGGAGCTAAGTGTGACTCCTCTACTCGAAAAGCCCTTTTCTTTACCCTGGGAGATGGGGGACTCGGAGTCGGGTCCTGTGATGGAGAGATGGGGTGCAGCCGTGGCCCGGACCCGACCCGTGCTCAGGGCCGTCACATTAAAAGAGATGGTGTGGGCTTATCCGGGTTGAGTGGCTGATTTACGACTACGCCACCTGTGGCACCTGGTGAAGGCCACCAGCGCCGCTGCAGTCCGCTGAGGCATGGTGTTATGGCGGCCAGAGTTATTACTACTCCCCACAGGCGGAGCAAGGCCTCAGGGCAGAGGGACAGGATGGAGGGGGTAATAGTAGAGGAAGACGGGCGCCGCGTCGTGCGGTGTAGCACAGAATAAGCAGTCCGGAGGCCATAGGGGTGAACTTCCAAGGCTTTACTCACTTTAGAGATGGCAGAAGGAAGGCGACTCCCTGCTCCCCGCGGAGTCCTGCGGTCACCAAGGACGGGGGTCCGAAAACCTCCGAGTAAGTCCAGCATTCAGTCGGGACCCTACGCCAGAGTGTTCCTGAACTACAGACCGAATCCTTTCCTGTCCGTGTGTGTGCGAATAGGCCGGGTCTCCCTCTGAGCTCCTCTCAGAACAAGGGTATGGGTGGCAGCTCCGCTCCGTCCGATACCCGGTGGGATCCTCTGGGCCTACCGGGCTTTCCCGACCAGGACATGGAGTAACAAGGTCGGGTGTCGGGGGCCGGTACCCCGTTTGCAGCCGGACTCCCTCTGAATATATCAGGTGGTGAGGACAGGTGGCGTACACCGCTCCGTCTGCATCCTCCCCGGGATCCATTTGCTATGGAGCCACACTCTTAAGCTCTGGGCCTTCTTGGTCCTGGTCCTTGACCGGGTCGAGACATTCCTTGTCTACAACCTGCCCCTCGTCCCAAGGCCGGGGAACAAGGGCTGCGTCTCCACCCGATGCGGGCCCACACAGGATCCGCGTTAGGGTGCGAGATCGCAGTACACTCAGCAATTGACAGCATAGAGACAGTCAAAGAGCGATTGAAGGCAGTCAAAGAACCAAGAATCAAAATGGTTCTTTATTAAATATGAAATTTAAAGTGTAACTAACTTGTAGGTCCTCCACCCTCACCCACTAACTGGTTCCCCTAACTCTTGGTTCCCCAGTCTCCCTGTAACCAGGGGAGCAGCACCTAGTGCATACTAGCCCCCTCTGGTGGACAAGTGTGGTGCTGGATGCAAAGGTTGGGTCACGACTATCACACTGTTCTTACCTCAGAGGAGGAACACCACACTCCATTAAAGAAGTGCAGCATCCCTGTGGCATTCGAACCCTCAGGGGCACCACATTAGCAGCCGATGTGGGGAGCAGAGTCTGCTGTGCTGAGCACTAGGATTTAGGCAAATTTATGGATGCAACTTTTTAAAAAGTCAAACATTTTTATGCAATGTCACTCCAGTAAGTGAGACACATAAAAATTGAAGAATCGTTTCTAGACATATTGAAGATACAATGCATATTTTAACGCTTGTGCAAAATTTTTATAAACTTGATTAAATAATGGCAATGCTGCCTCCAGCAAAACTGACTTAAAAAATAATGTAAATAATAAACTCCACCCTATAGTTTTGGGTTTGACTCATGGCAATCCTTCTGCCTTAAGAAGTAGAGCTAGGAAAGCTAGGATACTTGTATATATTTGGATGGAATTGATCAGGTTTTCAGAATTGATCTGCTTTCACGCAGATTAGTATTGCTTTCTGTGCACAAACTCAGAAGGCAATACTGATTTCCAGTCTTGGCTGCCAAGAAATGCCGCCTCACCCAATTCTTCTGTCTGTCATTACATACACAATGCCTATTTGTCTGACTTCAGCTATTTGGTTCAAGCTGTATTTGTAATACACCCAAAATATATCTACAGCTGATCAGCCCTGCCTCAGTGTATATATGTCATTGTGGTACAGGTTATCTCCCTTTCCAGCCTGATATAATATACAAAAGATCGCCCTGGCATCGATGTTATCTACCATTGTTCCAGGTTAGTCTAAAAATGGAACACAATAAGCAAAAAGATGTAAGAGTAGATTGTAGGACAATGAGTAAGTCCTGCATCATGTATAATATATTCAGATTGTAGTATTATGTCTACTTTCCATGGCGGGGGTTCCTAAAGGGAGTCAGGCTGTGTGCCCACGTAGCATTTTTCAAGCGTATATGCTGCGGAATTTCCGCAGCGTAAACGCTTGAAAAACGCATGTATATCCGCACCCCATGGTCCCCAATGGGATTCCGCAAGTTCTATGCACATGCTGCGGATTTTTCCGCAGCGTTTATGCCGCGTTCAAAAATCCGCAGCATGTCATTTAATTTTGCGTTTCCGCAAGCGGAAATGCCTTTGTCCAATGCATAAAAAACGCAAGGCAATTCCACATGTGGAAAACGCGTGATAAACGCGCGAAAAATGCGCGATAAACGCGTGCGGAATTCCACATGCGTTTTTCCGGGAGACGACTTGCATTTATGCAGCAGAAATTTTCTGCTTCATAAATGCAACGTGGGTACATAGCCTCAGTGTCATTTATAAGGAGCATGATACATTACTCATCTGCAGTGCCAGGCAAACCTGGGCAGATGCCATGGTCTACTGGTGATCACCCATAACAATCTGGGTATACATGGACTATGTTTGTAAAGTTGAGGTCAGGATAGTACCAGTGAATATGTGACAAGTCAACACAGCGCTCTCCAGCAAGTTTCAAAAGTAAAAAAACAATTCTTTATTTCTCCATTCACATAAAAAAAAACATTGTTGTGACCAATATGGTCTTCTTCAAGCTAATATAGGTTGAAACGTTGCTGTTTTTACGTGTATGGAGAAATAAAGAATTGTTTTATTCTTCTGGAACTTCCTGGAGAGCGCTGTCTTCATGTCACATTTATTTGTCTATATCGATTGGATTCCTTGAGTATACATTGAATGTGTTGCTCTTTTTGCTTTGAGTGTGCTGCGGACAAGCCATTTATTCCAGTATCTGTGAGTGTGTCACTAGGGACTCATTTATGCATATTGAGTCAGCCCTGTTTCTTTGAAAATACATACTACTGTAGAACGTAGAGCAGGTTTCCCCAACTCCATTCCTTATTCCGTATTCCATCACCTGTGCAATTCTAAGAAAACCATGAAAAAATGATCTATTGGGAGCCGTAAGGACTGGAGTTGGGGAACAGTAATGTAGAGTTAAGGTGAGTGTACACCACTCGATTCTTGGAAGTAAACAACCACCGATCGGTAAATATCTACCAATTAGCAGTGGTTTAATAGCCTGTTTACACAGGCAGACCGCACTTAACTATGCTCACTGAACAATCTGAAATACAGTTAGGTCCATATATATTTGGACAGAGACAACATTTTTCTAATTATGGTTCTAGACATTACCACAATGAATTTTAAACAAAACAATTCAGATGCAGTTGAAGTTCAGACTTTCAGCTTTCATTTGAGGGTATCCACATCAAAATTGGATGAAGGGTTTAGGAGTTTCAGCTCCTTAACATGTGCCACCATGTTTTTAAAGGGACCAAAAGTAATTGGACAGATTAAATAAGTGTTAATAAAATGTTCATTTCTACTACTTGGTTGAAAACCCTTTGTTGGCAATGACTGCCTGAAGTCTTGAACTCATGGACATCACCAGACGCTGTGTTTCCTCCTTTTTGATGCTCTGCCAGGCCTTCACTGCGGTGGTTTTCAGTTGCTGTTTGTTTGTGGGCCTTTCTGTCTGAAGTTTAGTCTTTAACAAGTGAAATGCATGCTCAATTGGGTTGAGATCAGGTGACTGACTTGGCCATTCAAGAATATTCCACTTCTTTGCTTTAATAAACTCCTGGGTTGCTTTGGCTTTATGTTTTGGGTCATTGTCCATCTGTAGTATGAAACGACGACCAATCAGTTTGGCAGCATTTGGCTGGATCTGAGCACACAGTATGGCTCTGAATACATTAGAATTCATTCGGCTGCTTCTGTCCTGTGTCACATCATCAATAAACACTAGTGACCCAGTGCCACTGGCAGCCATGCATGCCCAAGCCATCACACTGCCTCCGCTGTGTTTTACAGATGATGTGGCATGCTTTGGATCATGAGCTGTACCACGCCTTCGCCATACTTTTCTCTTTCCATCATTCTGGTAGAGGTTGATCTTGGTTTCATCTGTCCAAAGAATGTTCTTCCAGAACTGTGCTGGCTTTTTTAGATGTTTTTTTAGCAAAGTCCAGTCTAGCCTTTTTATTCTTGATGCTTATGAGTGGCTTGCACCGTGCAGTGAACCCTCTGTATTTACTTTCATGCAGTTTTCTCTTTATGGTAGATTTGGATATTGATACGCCTACCTCCTGGAGAGTGTTGTTCACTTGGTTGGCTGTTGTGAAGGGGTTTCTCTTCACCATGGAGATTATTCTGCGATCATCCACCACTGTTGTCTTCCGTGGGCGGCCAGGTCTTTTTGCATTGATGAGTTCACCAGTGCTTTCTTTCTTTCTCAGGATGTACCAAACTGTAGATTTTGCCACTCCTAATATTGTAGCAATTTCTCGGATGGGTTTTTTCTGTTTTTGCAGCTTAAGGATGGCTTGTTTCACTTGCATGGAGAGCTCCTTTGACCGCATGTTTACTTCACAGCAAAACCTTCCAAATGCAAGCACCACACCTCAAATCAACTCCAGGCCTTTTATCTGCTTAACTGAGAATGACATAACGAAGGGATTGCCCACACCTGTCCATGAAATAGCCTTGAAGTCAATGGTCCAATTACTTTTGGTCCCTTTAAAAACAGGGTGGCACATGTTAAGGAGCTGAAACTCCTAAACCCTTTATCCAATTTTAATGTGGATACCTTCAAATGAAAGCTGAAAGTCTGAACTTCAACTGCATCTGAATTGTTTTGTTTAAAATTCATTGTGGTAATGTCTAGAACCAAAATTAGAAAAATGTTGTCTCTGTCCAAATATATATGGACCTAACTGTAGGTCATTCAGTGTTCATAGTCTACCATTGTTCTCGGCAACATGAGTCCTGTTTACACAGGATAATGAGCTGCCGAAAACATGATCTTTTGTGCAGTGTAAAAGATCATTTCACTCGACCAACAAGCTTTTGGCTCATTCATTGGGTGATCGGCAGCCTGTTTAGACTGCAAAATTATCATGAAACATACATTACTATGTTCGCTCATGCATGATAATCTTGCTGAGTAAATGGATGCTTAGTTAACTGGTATCTACTCATCTATCCTCCATCAAGGAGACAGAATTCATTTCGACAGCATCAGTAAGCAACCACATTTAGTAAATTAAATGTTACCTTTTTGCAATAGAATATCATCTATTTACAATCAAAGGTCCAGAATAAAACTATGATGGGCTCGTCGGTCTCAAGTGGTGAGCCCGAACTGTTGCTATACAACTGACGATGCCATTTATGCCATGGATGATGGACGTGGCAAGTTCAGCATCTCATAGTGCAGCGGCCGTAAGGGCCTAGGGAACTCGGTAGCCGGGCCGGCAGTCTTCCAGGGAGGTCACAGTGGCAGTGGCCCAGCTCCGTGGCCCTGGCCGACCAGATGAAGGGAGTATTTACAGAGGACTCGTAGTCTTTATGTGACGCCACCTGTGGTGCCTGGTCAGGGATGACCAGCGCTGCTGTGTGGACCCTGGGGGATAGATGGTATAGCAGCTGAGATGAAACACTTCCCACGGATGAAGTGGGCCCCCACGGATTGAGAAAGCTTATATTAAGGATAGCGGCAGGGGAAACAGGGGGCAGAAAGCAGGGCGGTAGCAGTGATGATAGTCGCGGTGGTAGCACAGCTGCGGGGAGGCGCAGAAGAAGAAGACAGACACGAGGAATGCAGTTCGGTTACCTTTACTGCAGAGAAAGCTGTGGAGTCCGGGCACTGGTCACTAGGTCCAGGAGGGTCCGGTCAGCCTGGAAGCAATCGGAGTCCACCCAGTCAGGTGGGTTTAGAGGCCTGCCTGCTGCGCTTCTCCTTTGTGGGCCCCGCTGCCTGTGAACTATCATGCGGTCCCTTTTCTTCACTCCTGCCCCAAGCTCCGTACTAGCAGGAGTACGGGTACTGCCGTCTTGGATGCAGCTCCGGGTTCTAGTTATGCCACTGTGCTGCCGGGCCTCTGCTTGTGGCCAGAAAACTTGCAGTCTCCTGTCCCCCAGATTCGGTTGCTGGGATGTGCAATGCCCGTACAACCCAGGACTCTGGTGTCTTCTGCTCCGCTGCCTGGGGTGAGCTCTTCACTTGCTCTGCTCCCCAGAACTTTCTCCTTCTTCCTCTGTGACAGACTCCTGTCACCAATTGTTCTGACTAACTCTCTGACTCCTCCACGGTCCTCTCTCACTGGGTCTGGACCCAGGACTGGAACTGAGCCCTCTAGATCTTTCTACCCTTCCTTTTATACTCTCTCTCATGTGACCCATGTCACTCTATGTGGTCCCCTCTACCTTCAGTCCTTCCTTTAGTGCTCCTGTAGCACCCTGAGGATTCGGCTGCTACAGGGGTATTGCACCTCAACCCAGAGGTGTGATATTCCACTCCCGGGTAAGGAAGGAGTGTGGAACTGAGCTCAGATAGACTGCATGCACTACATACATCCCATTCCAGAGGAGCAGGCCGACGGTACTCCCACTTAGAAATGTGCAGGTACAACCGAGCCTGTTCCTGGCTGGAGTGGGAGGGGGGTGGTACATCCCATGTAGTGTAGGGGCAGATAGGGGGAGCAGTCTGGGTAGTGATAGGAGCTCATTGGGTGCTGGTCACCTGAGCTCACACATAGAGGGATATATAAGGAGGGCACCAACTTAGATCAGGGTCAGACGCTGAGAACAAGTCAGTTGGAGAGAGAGAAGGAAACAGCAGCCCTGGAGAGAGAGAGAGGAGAAAGAAAGAGAAAGACCCAGAGGGGGAAGACAGAAGGGACCCAAGAACCCAAATTAGAGCACCGGGTGAGGAGTCAGCAAGAGGGTACCGGAACCCAAGCTGGTGGGGGCAAAAACAATCCCCAGCCAGAGACCGGAGACCGTGGGCAGTGTCTGTCACGGTCACCTACCACATTCACCCCGAAGGCACACCACGTGAAGGGTCAGGGAACCCAGGGCCAAGGGTGTCCCAAAAGAAGGCCCGAGGGAGCTGGACCTAGGTGAATCACTGGTGGGGACGGCTGAAGAAAGGACAGAGGGAGAGCTCAGGGCCACGCTCTGGACTTGTTTGGGGGTTGGCTGGATCCAGGACCTGGTGGACGCAGCACGGCTCGGGTGGTCACTAGCAGCTGGAGTGACCAGTACAACATCAGCAGTAAGTAAACACCCTTAACTGCACAACCCGAGTCTGTCTTCATTGCCGGCTGCACCGCACCACCACAACCCCCATCCTCTGCGCCTGTCCCCTCTGAGGCTATACCCCTCCCGTTGGGGGTTATCCCACCAAGCTGCACATCCACCATCAGCCTCAGCGGACCCTGCTGCAGCGGCGGCCACAGTGACCGCATCACAACGGGTGGCGTAGTCGACATAAAAGAACTTTAATAACATCTGTAGGACTGCCACATAACACTTAGCTTGACGCCCTGGGCACGGGACCGGGTCACAGCCGCTCGGAGACTACAACCCCCCCCCCATCTGATCCGGTGCCGGGTATTCCCCTCAAAAAGGAATATGTCCCAGGGGGCGCGTCAACTTTGGCGTAGTCGGCAGGATTACGTGCCCGCAACACCCGGGTACTGCGTGCCTGAAGAAAAGTGCAAGTTTACCTCAGAAAGAAGTCTCCCGCCGGTTCCGGAGGGTCCCCGCCATCGGACTCCATCACCAGTCGTTTCCCGCCGATTGTCCGCCATTTCCAGCTTGTTCCCGCCATCTGCAGAGTTTCCCGCCACTGGGAAGCGATTCCCGCCAAAACCGCAGATTTCCCGCCTTGGAAGAGCAGCGGACGCCATTATGGGCGTGCCAAAGGAGGACAAGAGGCCACCTCCCATCGTGGGCCAGGACAGAAAATGGCGCCAAAAGTGGAAACCGCCCCCACCAACAGAGACTGTGATGCTGGAGGTGTCTGTCAGCGTGAAAGAACTCCCCCTGGAGCTGACAGTCACCGAGTTGCCCCGGGACCGCCCTCGAGGTGGGAGGAGACGAAAGAGAAGAACAAAGATGGGTGTCGCTTGGAGCAGTCTGGAGCGAGCGCACCCGGAGGCAGGAAGCCTGGAAAGGAGCAACAGAAAAGCTCACCTGGAGATGGAAAGAGAGCAGAACAGCACCGGCCCGCTGGCCAGGAGTCCGCTAGAGACCGAGGAAAGAGGGCAGAGCAGCACCGGCCCGCTGGCCAGGAGCCTGCCGGAAGCCGAGCAGAGCAGCACCGACCCGATGGTCAGGAGCCTGCTAGAGTCTACCACCCCGCTAGGTCTAGCGGAGATCCTAGCGCAGCTCCCCCGAGACCGGGAGTGTGCACAAACTGCCCTGGAGGGCCTCGCAAGGAGGATGGCCCGGGTACAGCGCGAGATACTGGCGGAGTGGAGCCAGGAGATGGCCCAGCAAGCAGAGACCAGTCAACGGAGCACGCTACCCTGGAAGAGGAAGCAGACCGCCTCTGAGGATGGCGCGGGAGGACCCAAGGCCGGAGACGGCGCCGAAGAGGGAGCCGAACGTATGGAGGCAGGTAAAGGGGACGCCTATACCCCAAGCCGAGAAACCGCCCACCTGCCCCAGCTCCCCGTCGCAGAGCCCGAAAGTCCCCCTGCTGTGCCCGAAACCGCCATGTCACCGCTAATGACTAGGCCCCAACCGGAAGCCGCCGCCGCGACCCCTGTGACGTCACACGCCTCGACCCCGAGCGTGACCAAGCAGGAAGTACCACCAGCCTGGTCGCAGGGCCTAGAATTCCCGGGTGTCGCATCACCAACAGCGCCCCCTACCTCTGCGGAGCCTCCGGCCTGGTCGCAAGGCCAGGTAGCACAGGGCGCCGCCGTATTTACGGTGCCCTTCACCTTCCAGATACCCCAGGCCTGGCCGCAAGGCCCGGGCAACCCGGGCGCTAACACCACCGCGCCCATAGCCAGAGGACCCGGACGGGTCTGAAGGAACATCATATCAAGAAAGAGCAGGAGGAAGACGCCGTTGAGTGCGGCAGAGCAGGTGTTGTAAATAGTTACCCAATCAGGGTATAAAGGAACTGGAACTGTTGTTGCTGCTAAAATAGTCCCCGTTGGGACCAGTGAACTGTTTACCCGTTAACCCCTTCATCCTGCAGGCTGAGGACTGTGAGCAGCCATTCCCTTCCCTCTACCTGGCCGAGGACTGAGAGCGGCCAACTTCCAACTTTCCCTGTATATAGTTGCGCGTCCTAAAGCGCCCCCTACCGGTTTTATAAGAAAACCAGATTTTCTAAGAGACTGTCGCACTTTTCCCGGACACACGTTGCACAGTGTCCGGAGGAGGAACCAGAGACAAGAGAAGTCTACGAGAAAGTTTTATCTGATAAGATATGTTATATATATAATGTCTTATATGTTTTATATGTTTATATAAAAATTTTGTATGTTTTGGTGTTTTTGTCTTTACAGCCCGAGGACGTGCTGTGATTTACCAGGGGGGAATGTAGCACCCTGAGGATTCGGCTGCTACAGGGGTATTGCACCTCAACCCAGAGGTGTGATATTCCACTCCCGGGTAAGGAAGGAGTGTGGAACTGAGCTCAGATAGACTGCATGCACTACATACATCCCATTCCAGAGGAGCAGGCCGACGGTACTCCCACTTAGAAATGTGCAGGTACAACCGAGCCTGTTCCTGGCTGGAGTGGGAGGGGGGTGGTACATCCCATGTAGTGTAGGGGCAGATAGGGGGAGCAGTCTGGGTAGTGATAGGAGCTCATTGGGTGCTGGTCACCTGAGCTCACACATAGAGGGATATATAAGGAGGGCACCAACTTAGATCAGGGTCAGACGCTGAGAACAAGTCAGTTGGAGAGAGAGAAGGAAACAGCAGCCCTGGAGAGAGAGAGAGGAGAAAGAAAGAGAAAGACCCAGAGGGGGAAGACAGAAGGGACCCAAGAACCCAAATTAGAGCACCGGGTGAGGAGTCAGCAAGAGGGTACCGGAACCCAAGCTGGTGGGGGCAAAAACAATCCCCAGCCAGAGACCGGAGACCGTGGGCAGTGTCTGTCACGGTCACCTACCACATTCACCCCGAAGGCACACCACGTGAAGGGTCAGGGAACCCAGGGCCAAGGGTGTCCCAAAAGAAGGCCCGAGGGAGCTGGACCTAGGTGAATCACTGGTGGGGACGGCTGAAGAAAGGACAGAGGGAGAGCTCAGGGCCACGCTCTGGACTTGTTTGGGGGTTGGCTGGATCCAGGACCTGGTGGACGCAGCACGGCTCGGGTGGTCACTAGCAGCTGGAGTGACCAGTACAACATCAGCAGTAAGTAAACACCCTTAACTGCACAACCCGAGTCTGTCTTCATTGCCGGCTGCACCGCACCACCACAACCCCCATCCTCTGCGCCTGTCCCCTCTGAGGCTATACCCCTCCCGTTGGGGGTTATCCCACCAAGCTGCACATCCACCATCAGCCTCAGCGGACCCTGCTGCAGCGGCGGCCACAGTGACCGCATCACAACGGGTGGCGTAGTCGACATAAAAGAACTTTAATAACATCTGTAGGACTGCCACATAACACTTAGCTTGACGCCCTGGGCACGGGACCGGGTCACAGCCGCTCGGAGACTACAACCCCCCCCCCATCTGATCCGGTGCCGGGTATTCCCCTCAAAAAGGAATATGTCCCAGGGGGCGCGTCACTCCCCTAAACTACTTCCTCCACCCACCTCCTCTACTTAGTTTCACCTTCCAAACAGGGACCGGGTCTGTGCTCTCCCTTAGGAGCAATCTGGACCCTCCCTATGGAATGGTGTGTGTTGGATGTGAGTGTTTGGGTCCTGGGTAGTGCTTCCTCCTTACCTGAGAGTGGGGTCGCAGAGGCGCCACAATAGCCATGTCTTCTAGTTGCTGCTGCAGGAAAAACTATCACTATAGCTTTTGGATAATCTGGCCTGATGGGATATTGAAGGTAAATTTTAATAACAGGTAATGAAGCCGACTTTTATTTTTTAAGGGAAAACCACTTCAGGAAGTGTTGCTTTTTCTGGGAGCTTTTTGAGAAATTTAAATTATTCTGAAACATTTTTTTAATTTTTTTCTTAAGCGATTGAGTTTGATTTTAAGTTGAGCATATGAATAGCAAAGTGGGTTAACATTGAAATTAATAGGAATAGTCTTTCTGGCATTTTTAAGTGATTTTTAAAGCAGTTTTACAAGTGCAAAAAATAAAAAAACTCTTGACTGAGCACAGCCTTAGGGTCTATATTAACAAAGCAAATGGTGGTCTAGCTTTTGGGTCTTTGGGATTCAGTGTGAACAGCGACCTCAGTGTTGCAGAAGACATTGGCCAAGAGAAAGCTGTTGGAGGGAAGCTATCATCAGAAAATGACATTTTGATTAAATCAGATTTTTGAGTTGTTTTATTTTCTTTACATAGTAGAATATGTATTAAAATCGAAATTTACAAATTTCACACTGGTCATTAGGGTCTTTTTGTTTTGTTTCAGGAAATAATACGTCCATAGCCACAATGATATTGTGTGTAAAGCGTTGTGGAATTAATAGAATAATATAAGCGAGTAAAATAAATGAAGAAATTATCAGACCCTATCTAATCTAGTATCTAATAAGCCTGTACAAAGGTCATTTTGAAGAGAAAGGGAGAAGGGTCAGATGTGACATCACCTATTGTAATTGGTGAATCCTGTGTTATCAGCTGTGTATACAGGTGTTACCTACCATTGTAATCCTGCCTCTGATGATAAGGAAACTGCTGTAAACTCTTGAAATGACAGGAAGTATGAGTTTAAAAGGTATAAGTAGTCAGTGTGAAAATTACAAGACTACTAATTGTATTAATTTTTTTAAATAAAGATATGAAAAAACCCCACTGCCAATTAAAAAAAATGCATGTCACACGAACTCCTGATTTAACAATAGGTCATGTTCTGTTGATAGCTTCTCTTTAAAGAAGATTGGCATATCCTACAAGATGATGGCTGTTTGGGTTCTGGAAACTATTTGTGCATTGTTTTGGTTCCTGCTTTTTTCCCCTTTTGCTCTGATGCCAGATGCATTCAGCTCTCATTAGGACATTCTTTGGTTATTTTGGCTGTCGTGTGCTTGTGATAAGTCTTCTGTTAGGACCCATCTCTGGGTCATGTAGAGGCAGTTGTCACAGCTGCTGCCACTTGTTGACTGAGCAGATTTTTGATAACATATATTGAACATTTCAAAATTTTTGTGGTACATTCCACACTCCAAATCCCTCCATGCCTAGCAGCCGTAGAACACGGACTGGAAAGTGTTGACTGCCCTACAGGTTACCAGTTTGCACCAGCTCACCATCCTCCAGTGGAATACATAGAATCATGGAGATGCTGGTAGATGTTTGCTGCATGGCCTTGTAATTACCAGCCTTGCAGTTTTGGGCACATTCACTTAGACTGGGGCTACACGGTGACTTTGGCCACAACCCCGTTAAACAACCAAAGTTTGCCAAGTGTTACTGCTACATCACAACTGAATGGAGTCACATTGGAACCCCCCCATGGTTGGACTTCTTGCGACTTGCTTGTTCAACCTCATTTACTTGTATAGCACTGCAATGTAGCAGCGAACCTAGCGAACTTTGGCTGTGTGAAAAGTGTCATTCTCAAAGTTGCCCTATAGCCCCAGCCTTATATTTTTTAGGTTACAGGCTATTGTATTTAAACCCTTTACTTTATTACATTTGCCAAGGACATAATGTCTTCCACCAACATCAGTCCAAAATATTTCTGCAGTCACTTTTTTATTGATTATTATCCTTTTATTAATAGATTGATGTTAGGATAGGGTCACGCGACCGAGAATCAGAGAAAATTGGTCCGATTATGCT
Organism: Phyllobates terribilis; assembly: GCF_046119375.1. NCBI lineage: Eukaryota > Metazoa > Chordata > Amphibia > Anura > Dendrobatidae > Phyllobates > Phyllobates terribilis. Next base: position 244,444,879 of record NW_027362765.1, on the reverse strand, counting down.
AATCACACTCTGATCAGAGGGTAATAAGAGTGTGATCCGATTTTCTCGAAAGTGGAGAAAAAAAAAAGTTTCTCCACCTTCTCCATTCAGTCTGTCCGTAAAAATCGGACCGCACTAGGATGTCATCCGAGTGAGGTCTGATGTTTTCCATTGATCCATGGACTTGAATGGCTTAGAGTGATCTGAGAATTGGAGGCATATCGTGCATGCTTCCGAGTGGTCCGAGGAAAAAATCAGACATGTGCTCAGCCTCATTGCATAATATGGTGACAAGTGCTAGCCGTGAAAATGACGGATAGCACTCGTCCGATTTTTATGGTCGTGTGCTTGAACGCTTAGTATGGTAGATAGCTGAGGCACTGTTTCTCCTGTAGTCAGACTTCAGACTGCAATGTAAAATCTGTAACAGGGCCAACCAACTATTATTTACCCTATTGGTGTCCTTACTTGGGACAGAAGGACAATTGGGCCACTCCAAGTCCCAGTATATGAAAGTGAATATAACCTCCACACCTCATATAGTTACACCCCTGTTTGTAGTCATTGTTTTCTATGATAATTTACAGGCATCCAAAAAGTTCCAGGAGACATTAGCTCAGATATTAACATTCTTATATACACAAGGATTTATTGAGACAAGGAACAGCTGAACGCCCAAGTACAATAGCAGACGAACAGGGTGAACTGCATTGTGACTCTACCAGGGTCATTATTCTTTGATCTCATTAGGAAATTAATTATACAGAACTCAATGGAAATGTAGAAGTGAGCACTTACAGAGAACAATTTCGGAAAGATAGGAGGAATAAATGTAATTTGTGAGAAAATGATAATCCTGTAAGTCTTAGGTTAATGAACAGCACAAAGTATTTATAGCCAGATACCACATAGGCGTGCGAAGGGCAATTTATTTAAAAATGTAGACATCTTCTGCTGTAAATAAGCTGTATTGGTTGACTAAACTAAGATTTATGCATATATGAAGTGTCAGTCTTCTGATATCACAAGATACCATGAGCAGTAAAGATCAAGAATGACAGACAACAAAGTGTGATGACTGGGCGTTATCTACCTTCTCATGGCAGAGTCGCGATATTAAACCATTTGATTTTTTATTTTTGTAGAACATTTTCAGTTTTGTGTGCTCTAATAACTTATGATTCACTGAAGGAGAACCTATTACTCCAAGATGCTAAAGTCCACTTAATACATAATAATTCACTGACTGTGGTGGGTTAGCTATATTAAAATATAACTTTTATTTCAATATTAAAGAAAGGTAGATTGTGAATTTATTAGCGTAAGGAGCTCAAATAAAATAAAGTGAACCCTTCATTGGCCAGCTGATAGATACATATCAAGTGTGGAGAGTGAGGGGTACTGGACTACTGCCATCTGACAGGAATATCACGCACTACCCTATTAGTATTCCAAGAGTACCTCAGCAATACGAGATTTAGGTTTAGTGATTTTAGGAACCATATATATTATAGGCTGGCCATATAAGGAATGAATAAAGTTCTTTATCTAATGAGCGAATATGCCGTATTTATAGGATAATACCTAGGGAATTGGGAATAAACCACGGGTGGAAGAATATGTCAATTATCTCCAAGGTCTAAAAGAAATATCCTATTAATGCATATTGAGAGAATATCAGAATACATACAAATTGGATATTATTAATAACCCTACTTGTTAATTGTGGTTCATTTGAATTAAAGGGCAAAGTGCAATTGATAGAGCTTTTGTTAGTGGCAGTAGAATCCATTAACTTGATAACAACTAGGTCACATTTTAAGTATGGCACATCCAAGATATACAGCATCTTCTAAAGGTATATAAAGGGAAGATGAGGAGTGTAGTGTAGCTACATATCTAGTTTTAGGAAATTGTTATCAATTATTGCACTTGGTGTTGGGTTATTTGGGTATCTGACTCTGACCCAATAAAGGTCAGAGAGGATAGACTGCACAACTTAGTATGGTGGATATATATAAAAAAAAATTAATATTCAAATAAAAGTTATATTTTAATATAGATAGCCCACCACAGTCAGTGAATTATCGCTAATAACTTATCTAAGATTCATCTGGCTCATCCTTGACAAGAGAATTCACCAGTGGCCTCAAGTCCTAGATTGAGTCCTAAAGATCCAGCAGAAGACAACTCCATGATATGCAGCATAATATCAATATAATTTAGGATATAATTTAAACTGGGCATGCCAATGTTCTGTACAGGTATGACCTCAGAATTGTTTTAGCTGGCGGGCTAGTCCAACACTGGATTTATAATAGCCATAGCACTTACCCCAAAATTGTATGAACTTTTCTTTTATTTTGGTAATCATGTTATATCAATGATTTAGGCCAGCAATATGATTGATGATGCCCTGTTAATAATCTTCAGTGGACATTCCCATTATGGCATACCGTCATACTGCGTACAAATAGTAATATTATTCAGTGACTAGTTATAAGTACTACCCAGTATAGTGGCCAAAAAATTGTGACAAACAATATATCCATATGGTCAACGATGTACAGTGGGTACGGAAAGTATTCAGACCCCTTTAAATTTTTCACTCTTTGTTTCATTGCAGCCATTTGGTAAATTCTAAAAAGTTCATTTTTTCTCATTAAAGTACACTCTGCACCCCATCTTGACTGAAAAAAAACAGAAATGTAGAAATTTTTCCAATTTATTAGAAAATAAAAACTGAAATATCACATGGTCATAAGTATTCAGGCCCTTTGCTCAGACACTCATATTTAAGTCACATGCTGTCCATTTCCTTGTGATCCTCCTAGAGATGGTTCCACTCATTCATTGGAGTCCAGCTGTGTTCAATTAAACTGATAGGACTTGATTTGGAAAGGCACACACCTGTCTATATAAGACCTCACAGCTCACAGTGCATGCCAGACCAAATGAGAATCATGAGCTCAAAGGAACTGCCCAAGAAGCTCAGAGACAGAATTGTGGCAATGCACAGATCTGGCGAAGGTTACAAAAAAAATTCTGCATTACTCAAGTTTCCTAAGAGCACAGTGTCCTCTATAATCCTTAAATGGAAGAAGTTTGGGACCACCAGAAGTCTTCCTAGACCTGTCCGTCCAGCCAAACTGAGCAATCGTGGGAGAAGAGCCTTGGTGAGAGAGGTAAAGAAGAACCCCAAGATCACTGTGGCTGAGTTCCACTGATGCAGTAAGTTGTATGTGTGGAGAAAACCAGGCACTGCTCATTACCTGCCCAATACAATACCAACAGTGAAGCGTGGGGGCAGCATCATGCTATGGGGGTGTTTTTCAGCTGCAGGGACAGGACGACTTGTTGCAATTGAAGGAAACACGAATGTGGCCAAGTACAGAGATATCCTGGATGAAAACCTTTTCCAGAGTGCTCTGGACCTCGGACTTGGCCAAAGGTTCACCTTCCAACAAGACAATGACCCAAAGCACACAGCTAAAATAACAAAGGAGTGGCTTCAGAACAACTCTGTGACCATTCTTGACTGGTCTGGCCAGAGCCCTGACGTAAACCCAATTGAGCGTCTCTGGAGAGACCAGAAAATGGCTGTCCATCAACATTCACCATCCAACCTGATGGAACTAGAGAGGATCTGCAAGGAAGAATGGCAGAGGATCCCCAAATCCAGGTGTGAAAAACTTGTTGCATCATTCCCAAGAAGACTCATGGCTGTGCTAGCTCAAAAGGGTGCTTCTACTCAATACTGAGCAAAGGGTCTTGTAACGGGTCTGGGAGGCGGAACCTCTGAGCAACGATACAAGGGGGCGGTCCTTGTAAGGAAGCGGGTGGCTCCCAGGGAAGATGGGCAGGTAGTCACGGCAAGTGACAGGGACAGTCTCTGGGTAGAGGGGCAGGTAGTCACGGCAAGTGACAGGGACAGTCTCAGGGTAGAAGGGCAGGTAGTCACAGCAAGTGACAGGGACAGTCTCTGGGTAGACTAGCAGACAGGTAGCAGGTGGAAGCTCCCAGGTGAGCGGGCAAGAGTCTCTGGACCGGCAGGTGGTCACAGCAAGTGACGGCAGAGCCTCCAGGTAGGCTAGCAGGCAGGTAGCAGGTGAGCGCTCCCAGGTGAGCGGGCAAGAGTCTCTGGACAGTCAGGTGGTCACGGAAAGTGACGGCAGAGCCTCCAGGTAGGCTAGCAGGCAGGTAGCAGGTGAGCGCTCCCAGGTGAGCGGGCAAAAGTCTCTGGACTGGCAGGTGGTCACGGCAAGTGATGGCAGAGCCTCCAGGTAGGCTAGCAGGCAGGTAGCAGGTGAGCGCTCCCAGGTGAGCGGGCAAGAGTCTCTGGACTGGCAGGTGGTCACGGCAAGTGACGGCAGAGCCTCCAGGTAGGCTAGCAGGCAGGTAGCAGGTGAGCACTCCCACGTGAGCGGGCAAGAGTCTCTGGACGGGCAGGTGGTCACGGCAAGTGATGGCAGAGCCTCCAGGTAGGCTAGCAGGCAGGTAGCAGGTGAGCGCTCCCAGGTGAGCGGGCAGGCTGGTCCATAGACAGACTGACAGGTGTCGGAAGGCAGACCGTCGGACCGCAGGCTTGCAAGCAGGTAAGCGGATATCAGGCAGGTATCAAGCAGGAATCTGGCAGGTGACTGGCAGGTAACTGGTAACGGGACCTGAGGGCTGAAGCAGAGTGAAGGCTTTGCAACAACATTGCTCGGGCACCTCCATTTTGGAGGAGGTGCCTTATATATGGCGAGGTCCTTCGGCCATTGGCCGGGGACTCCTTAGGACGGCGCGCGCGGCCCCTTTAGGAGAGGGGGAGCGCGCGCCCTAAGCACAGTGGCCGGGAAGCAGCGAGCGCTGCCAGCAGAGCGGGAGGAGGACGTCGGGCACGGAGCGGAGAGGTGAGGGGAACAGCGTCCCTGCCGACGCTACAGTACCCCCCCCTTTAGGCCCCCCCTTTTTTAGGCCAGACAGAAATTTATCAAGGATGAGAGGGGCATGGATGTTCTCCCGGGGCTCCCACGTTCTCTCCTCAGGACCAAACCCCTTCCAATCTACCAGAAAAAGGGTTTTTCCTCTTACCCTTTTGGTGGCCAGAATGTTCTCTACCTCAAACTCGTTTTCAGCGGAAACCGGAGCAGGAGGCGTACCTGTAGACTTGGAAAAAGAGTTAAGTACCACGGGTTTGAGGAGAGATACATGGAAGGAGTTAGGGATCCGCAAGTTGGCCGGCAGTTTCAATTTATAGGCCACTGGGTTGATTTGTTTGATAACTTCTAGTGGGCCGATGAACCGAGGCCCTAACTTGTAGGAAGGAATCTTGAGCCGGACATACTTGGACGAGAGCCAGACTTTATCTCCAGGACGTCTGCTCGGACGACTGAAGGAGTGCGGATCGGGTACTCTCCCAAATGGAGGAAAATTTGCTAACGAGAGATTCCGCAGCCGGATTGTCCACTGAGGTGGAGACGGGAAAAGGGATCCGAGGATGCTGACCGAAGACTACAAAAAACGGGGATTCGGAGGAAGATTCGCTCTCGTGATTATTGTAAGAGAATTAGGCCCATGGCAGGAGATCCACCCAGTCTGAATGGTGGGCATTAACGAAGTGCCAGAGGTAACTGGTCAGGATCTGATTGATCCGCTCCACTTGACCATTGGACTCTGGGTGGTATGCGGAGGAGAAGTCCAGGGTGACGTCAAGCAGCTTACATGTGGCTCTCCAGAAGCGTGAGGTGAACTGAACCCCACGATCCGACGCGATGTGGAGGGGCAGCCCATGGAGACGGAAGATGTGGCGGATAAAGTCTTTAGCCAGCTCGGGTGCAGACGGGAGGCCTGGCAGGGGAATGAAATGAGCCATTTTGGAAAAGCGGTCAGCGACCACCCAAATGACCGTACAACCGGCAGAGACAGGGAGATCTGTTATGAAGTCCATAGCTATATGCTGCTAGGGGGCAGCAGGTACTGGAAGAGGAAGGAGGCGACCGGCTGGCAGGTGTCTCGGAACCTTGTTGCGGGCGCAGGACACACAGGCAGAAACAAAGTCTATTACGTCTCTGTGCAGGGTAGGCCACCAGTAGTGCCGGGTGATAAGCTGGAGTGTCTTTTTCTGACCGGCATGGCCAGCAAGCTTAGACGAGTGACCCCAGTGTAGGATCTTCTCCCGATCAGGTACCGTTACGAACGTCTTTCCGGGAGGGAGACGATTTAGACTCACGGGGGCCACCTGCATTACTCTGGCGGGATCGATGATGTGTTTAGGTTCCTCCTCAAGATCAGACACCAGGAAGGATCGGGACAAGGCATCAGCTTTGATGTTTTTGTCAGCCGGGCGAAAATGAAGAACAAAATCAAAGCGAGCAAAAAACAAGGACCACCGGGCTTGGCGCGGGTTAAGTCTCTGGGCACTCTGGAGGTAAGCCAAGTTCTTGTGGTCCGTGTAAATTATTACCGGGTGAAGAGCCCCCTCGAGCAGGTAACGCCACTCCTCCAATGCCAGCTTAATGGCCAATAACTCTCGGCCTCCTATAGAATAATTGCGCTCAGAAGGGGAGAAGAGTTTGGAGAAGAAGCCGCAAGTTACCATTCTCCCGGAAGACGATTTTTGGGTAAGTACCGCTCCGGCTCCAGAGGAGGAGGCGTCAACTTCCAGGAAGAATTGTTTGTTGCCGTCCGGGCGATGCAGCACCGGGGCGGAAGAGAAAGCCTGTTTTAAGGAAAGAAAGGCTTCCTCAGCTTCGGGCGGCCATTCTCTGGGATTAGTGCCCTTACGGGTGAGCGCAGAGATTGGGGCAGTCCGGGAAGAGAAGTGCGGTATGAAGAGGCGGTAGTAGTTGGCGAAGCCCAGGAACCGCTGAATAGCCTTCAACCCCTCTGGTCGAGGCCACTTCTCGATGGCAGACAGTTTTTCAGGATCCATTCGTAGACCGCTCTGAGAAATTATGTAGCCCAAAAACGGAAGCGAGGTCTGCTCAAAGAGGCACTTCTCATATTTAGCGTAGAGGTGGTTCTGCCTGAGCCTGAGCAGAACCTGACGAACATCCCTCCGGTGTGTGGGGAGATCCGGAGAGAAGACCAAGATGTCGTCCAGGTACACCACTACGCAGGAGTAGAGAAGGTCCCGGAAGATGTCATTGACCAACTCTTGAAAGACGGCGGGAGCGTTACAGAGACGGAAGGGCATTACCAGGTATTCATAGTGGCCGTCCCGGGTGTTGAATGCCGTCTTCCATTCATCCCCCTGACGGATACGGACCAGGTTATACGCCCCACGGAGGTCCAGCTTGGTGAAGATTCTAGCCCCCCTCAGACGATCAAATAATTCCGGAATGAGCGGAAGGGGGTATTTATTCTTCACCGTGATCTGGTTAAGGCCTCTATAGTCTATACAGGGACGGAGTGAGCCGTCTTTCTTTTTGACGAAGAAGAAACCTGCTCCCGCCGGGGAAGTAGATTTCCGGATGAATCCCCGGGCCAGATTCTCCTCAATATATTCTGACATGGATCGGGTCTCAGCAGCGGACAAAGGGTAAATGCGCCCACGGGGAGGAGTAGCGCCGGGCATCAGGTCGATTGGGCAGTCGTATGGTCTATGAGGGGGTAATGTCTCTGCCTCCTTTTTATTAAAGACGTCCGCATACGACCAATAAGGAGCCGGAAGACCAGGTAGATTGGCTGGAGTAGGAGAAGGACGGACAGGATGGACGGGAACTAAACAAGTCTTATGGCAGTCCTGTCCCCAGCGAAGGACTTCTCCGGTCTGCCAATCAAGCACGGGTGCATGTCTCTGAAGCCAAGGTAGGCCTAGTAAGAGGGCGTGAGAGAATCCAGGCAGAACATGAAAGAAGATGCTCTCAGAGTGCAGCATTCCCACCTGCAGGGTTATGGATTCGGTGATGAGTTGGATGGGATGTGGTAAGAGGCCCCCATCCACGGCAGCGACAGATAAGGGTACAGCTAGAGGTTTGGTGGGAATGCGGTATTTCTCTACCAGAGACTGAGAAATGAGATTTCCGGCAGCTCCAGAGTCAAGTTGGGCTAGTTCAAAATAACGGTTCTCCCCGCAGATGATAGAGACCGACAGCAACAGAGATGGAGAGGGTTTACTCTTGTCTAGGACGACCTCTCTGAGCGATCCTAGACACAGGCGTTTCCCGACCTCTCCGGGCAGGAACGGATCCAGTGCTCCTTACTGCCACAGTAGAAGCAGCTCCCCTCGGCACGGCGTAACTCTTGACGGGTTTTGACCATCTTGGTCTGGTCGACCTGCATAGGCTCGGGTGAGTGCGCCTGGGGAGTATCGGGAGAAGTGACAGGTTTCTGAAAGTTAGAGGCTAGATGTGGAAACCTCCTCTCACGGGTGACCTCTTTGGCGCGTTCCTGGAACCGGATGTCAATCCGGGTGGCAAGAGTTATTAAGTCGTCGAGAGTGGTAGGTATGTCCCGACCGGCGAGTTCATCTTTAATACGGCCGGACAGACCCTCCCAAAAGACAGACACCAGGGCGTCGTTATCCCAGGCTAGCTCCGAAGCAAGGGTACGGAACCGTATGGCATATTGGCCCACGGTGAGATTTCCTTGATGGAGGCGTAGCAGAGATGATGCGGATGAGGTCTTCCGTCCGGGTTCGTCGAAGACTTTCCGGAAAGCTGTGAGAAAGGCTGGCAGGTTGGACACCAGGGGGTCTCCTCTCTCCCATAGAGGATTTAGCCAAGCCAGTGCCTCCCCCGTGAGATGGGACATGATGAAGGCTACTTTGGCCCGGTCGGAGATAAACTGGTGGGACAGGAGTTCAAAGTGCAGGGTGCACTGGTTTATGAAGCCCCGAGCTTGAGCGGGGTCGCCTCCGAAGCGTGGAGGTGCAGAAAGCCGGGGTCCGGGGCAGGATGCCATGGTATTGGTGGGCAGCGGCGCTGCCGGGCTGCGAGTCATGACACTAGCGGTGGTTGCTGGTGGAGCAGTCAGAGTGTCCAGGCGAGAGTTGACATTTCGCAGATGACTCAGGATGGACTCCTGTTGGGACCTCTGACAGGACAGTTCATGACATAGGTCCGAGAGCGAGGGAGCTTGGGTGCCACTGGGTTCCATGGCCCGAGCAAACTGTAACGGGTCTGGGAGGCGGAACCTCTGAGCAACTATACAAGGGGGCGGTCCTTGTAAGGAAGCGGGTGGCTCCCAGGGAAGACGGGCAGGTAGTCACGGCAAGTGACAGGGACAGTCTCTGGGTAGAGGGGCAGGTAGTCATGGCAAGTGACAGGGACAGTCTCAGGGTAGAAGGGCAGGTAGTCACAGCAAGTGACAGGGACAGTCTCTGGGTAGACTAGCAGACAGGTAGCAGGTGGACGCTCCCAGGTGAGCGGGCAAGAGTCTCTGGACGGGCAGGTGGTCACAGCAAGTGACGGCAGAGCCTCCAGGTAGGCTAGCAGGCAGGTAGCAGGTGAGCGCTCCCAGGTGAGCGGGCAAGAGTCTCTGGACAGGCAGGTGGTCACGGCAAGTGACGGCAGAGCCGCCAGGTAGGCTAGCAGGCAGGTAGCAGGTGAGCGCTCCCAGGTGAGCGGGCAAGAGTCTCTGGACTGGCAGGTGGTCACGGCAAGTGACGGCAGAGCCTCCAGGTAGGCTAGCAGGCAGGTAGCAGGTGAGCGCTCCCAGGTGAGCGGGCAAGAGTCTCTGGACTGGCAGGTGGTCACGGCAAGTGACGGCGGAGCCTCCAGGTAGGCTAGCAGGCAGGTAGCAGGTGAGCGCTCCCAGGTGAGCGGGCAGGCTGGTTCATAGACAGACTGACAGGTGTCGGAAGGCAGACCGTCGGACCGCAGGCTTGCAAGCAGGTAAGCGGATATCAGGCAGGTATCAAGCAGGAATCTGGCAGGTGACTGGCAGGTAACTGGTAACGGGACCTGAGGGCTGAAGCAGAGTGAAGGCTTTGCAACAACATTGCTCGGGCACCTCCATTTTGGAGGAGGTGCCTTATGTATGGTGAGGTCCTCCGGCCATTGGCCGGGGACTCCTTAGGACGGCGCGCGCGGCCCCTTTAAGAGAGGGGGAGGGCGCGCGCGCGCGCCCTAAGCACAGTGGCCGGGAAGCAGCGCGCGCTGCCAGCAGAGCGGGAGGAGGACGCCGGGCACGGAGCGGAGAGGTGAGGGGAACTGCGTCCCTGCCTAGCAGGAGGCAGGGACGCCGACGCTACAGGTCTGAATACTTACGACCATGTCATATTTCAGTTTTTCTTTTTTAATAAATTGGCAAAAATTTCTACATTTCTGTTTTTCTTTTTCAGTCAAGAAGGGTGCAGAGTGTACTTTAATGAGAAAAAAAAATGAACTTTTTAGAATTTACCAAATGGCTGCAATAAAATAAAGAGTGAAAAATTTAAAGGGGTCTGAATATTTTCCATACCCACTGTATAACAATGCAACCATATGCTGCAAAAGTATTATATTGTGCAGTTACAAACAATACTACTATATAGTGCTCATTGCAGGGCTTATAAGCCTCCTCACATTGGCATGCCAGGCTGGGCTGTCACTCTCTACAAGGAGATACATTAGCCCTTAGGTCCCACTAAGAAGTCTCTCATACAGCCAAATCAGATCTCATACTATACTCTGACGAGGGGCAATATCCCAAAACACAGTGTCTGCAAATTGAGATTCTGGTTTGACTTTTATCAAAAGTCATACAATAAGGCTCGTTAAAGGGTCGATAGTGACTTTTAGGATTGCTACTTCCAACAGGTGGCACTAGAGTTCAAGTCCTCTTCCTCTCTGAAGAGGCAATTTACATATTTAATTTCCCAGAGCAGCATTGCAAGTCTTATAAGCCTCCTCACATTGGCACGCCAGGCATGTAACTATTCACAAGGAGAAACATTGAAACATTACCCCTTAGATCCCATATAGTGCTCCAATAATACCAACATACAGTTCTACACAGAAATATACAATAGCAAAAAAAACCTGCTATACAATTAATTTTATGATGGTTGCAAACCTCAGATAGCAGAATGTATGTGACGCTTTTCAGCATTACAAGATTATGGATCAGGTTGCCAGTTCAGACCAGTAGAAATTACTTATGATGTATTTCTCTAGGAAGCAAGAATAGACCAAGCATGGATGAAAAACTCTTACACGCAACTCGTAGAAACCTATACATTGAATTTTCAAAATAAAATTACAGAATAACAACTCAAAAGTCAAGATCTAAACTGAAATGGTGGGATATTGAGTAGATAAAGTTTGGGATCTAGGGGTATTTGAAGACTAATGACCTTAAAAGAAACCCTATACATGCGTTTAAGATGTTGATAGTGTAGGAGTTTTAACATATAAATTGGAGGATCATAAAAGGGTTACTGTAGAGGGCAGAATGCAGGCGGCACTAGATGGGCCTCCGTCAGCACTGGGATACTATACTGTGGGATAGGGCTTTCTTCTGAATTGATGATTTTGTAATATGGATCTTGAACTACTTCAGTAACGTCCATGTCTTTTTCTTACAGGAAGATGACTTTGAAACAGAAAGCGATAAGGTTTTGAAGATCAGCGAAGCAGATGATGCAGGTGAGTGAGTCTTCCTGGATGTTGCAATCATGGCGTATATCCTACCTTCCGTTATATATCCATTCTTGGGTGTCATGGTGACTGCCATGGTATCAGCATATTATCCGAATGGGACTGTGTTCTGTATAATGACAGTGTATTATTTATTCAGTTCATTGGATGAATAATGGATGGCTTTGTCTAATAATCAATACATTTGTACAGGAAATGACCTAAAATTGCCAGATTCTCCAAGACGTTCTGTAACTTCACGCTCAGACAGAAGAGGCCCGTGTGCAAGAATTATATACTGTATGGGCCTTATGCAATCAAATCGCTCATCATAATGCACAATTCCACCTGCTTTAGAGGTGGCTGTGGACCCCTTTCCTCTTGGGCCCCTGTACGGCTGCCCTGGTTGCACTAATGATATGTTTGCCTCTTGTTATAGTTTCAGTCCTGCAAATAATAAAGTGTGCACTACAGATTCAGAGATATAGTTAGAATATTACACAAAAAAAAAAAAAAATTAAGAAAAATGTCTTCTTTATGAATTTTTATTTCCTCTAATTAAATGCCGTCCTATGACATTGCCCCTAAAGTGTGTGTTTCTGTGGAATATTTTGACACTTTGCAAGCAATATAAATCATACAGTGTCTAATTATATGTGCTATTCAGTATGATGTTCAAGTAATTGTGCCACACATCAGCCAACTACACTGGGGGTTATACGCTTGGATCCCCAGTGACTCCAAAAAGCAGGTGCCCCTGAGCCTTATCTGAATGGAGTGGAGTTCGAGTACGTGCACTTCCCCTCCATTCATTGTCTATGACACTGCCAGATACAGAAGGAAATGGCTCCAGGTTCTTTGGCATTTCCAGTGTGTTTGCTAACAAACAGACACTAATGAGAAAGCTCAATTGAAGCTTTTGTGTATAAAATGGCTTTCACCGTAGGTGTCTGTATAGAACCAGTGACCCCATAATTAGAGCTCTCTTCTTATTCCAACAATGAGGCCTTTGTCAGTCCTGCAGCTCTATAATATATTACTATGCAGAATTTGATTACAGATAAGACCTTTTCTCCACCTAGCTCAGCATTTTTCTGCCAACTGTATATTGACAGAAAAAAAATTCCATGCTGCCAATGGCACCTTTGTTGATGTATTAAAAGGGTTGTCCGAGACTTACATATCGATGACTTAAGGTGCAGTTGCACCAACCAATTTTGTGGCTGGAACGACAGCCGATCAATAAATATTTACTGATCAGTGGTCATTTAATAGCCGGTTTACCCAGGCAGACCTCTCTTCAGATTTGCACCTTGCGATCAGTAATAGATAGTTCATTGCTCATAGGCCGCTAATTATTTTTGGCAATACGAGTCCTGTTTAGAACGATGATCTCTTGTACAGCACGAAAAGATCATTTCACCCAACGAACAAGGGTTTTTCTCATCATGTTTACACTGCATGATTATCATGAAACAAGTATCCTAACCTATCCTATCCCACTCATTCACGATAATCATGCAATGTAAATGGATCTATAGGTTCGACTCCAGGTATCTGACTGATCAGCTGATATCTGCTATAGCACTTGCTAGATGTTAGCAATGTATGGGGCGGACCACCACAGCTCGCTGTTTAGTGACTTGCTGATTGCTGCAGTTTATTTCTAATTAAAACTTTAGTTGATTATTTCTAATATTTTATCATATTGAATCTTTTGTGTTACACTTTGTATTGGTTGTATATTAATCGCCCCAATTGATTTGTTATATTGAAGGTGTTCTGTATATTTAGGTAGATTAGGCAATAATAATATTTAATATGATGTTGCCATTTTTGGTTTTCTCACTCTCAAAAAGGTACGAGAGAAGTGGAGTTTAAAAGTGATGCATACAGTGGGTACGGAAAGTATTCAGACCCCTTTAAATTTTTTACTCTTAGTTTCATTGCAGCAGTTTGGTAAATTCTAAAAAGTTCATTTTTTCTCTCAATAATGTACACTCTTCACCCCATCTTGACTGAAAAAAAACAGAAATGAAGATTTTTTTTCAAATTTATTAAAAAGAAAAACTGAAATATCACATGGTCATAACTATTCAGACCCTTTGCTCAGTATTGAGTAGAAGCACCCTTTTGAGCTAATACAGCCATGAGTCTTCTTGGGAATGATGCAACAAGTTTTTCACACCTGGATTTGGGGATCCTCTGCCATTCTTCCTTGCAGATCCTCTCCAGTTCCGTCAGGTTGGATGGTGATCGTTAGTGGACAGCCATTTTCAGGTCTCTCCAGAGATGCTCAATTGGGTTTAGGTCAGGGGTCTGGCCGGGCCAGTCAAGAATGGTCACAGAGTTGTTCTGAAGCCACTCCTTTGTTATTTTAGCTGTGTGCTTAGGGTCATTGTCTTGTTGGAAGGTGAATCTTCGGCCAAGTCTGAGGTCCAGAGCACCCTGGAAGAGGTTTTCATCTGGGATATCTCTGTACATGGCCGCATTCATGTTTCCTTCAATTGCAACCAGTCGTCCTGTCCCTGCAGCTGAAAAACACCCCCATAGCATGATGCTGCCACTTCCATATTTCACTGTTGGTATTGTATTGGCAGGTGATGAGCAGTGCCTGGTTTTCTCCACACATACCGCTTAGAATTATCACCAAAAAGTTCTATCTTCGTCTCATCAGACCAGAGAATCTTATTTCTCATAGTCTGGGAGTCCTTCATGTGTTTTTGAGCAAACTCTATGCGGGCTTTCATATGTCTTGCACTGAGGAGAGGCTTCCGTCGGGCCACTCTGCCATAAAGGCCCCACTGGTGCAGGGCTGCAGTGATAGTTGACTTTGTGGAACTTTCTCCCATCTCCCTACTGCATATCTGGAGCTCAGCCACAGTGATCTTGGGGTTCTTCTTTACCTCTCTCACCAAGGCTCTTCTCCCAAGATTGCTCAGTTTGGCTGGACGACCAGGTCTAGGAAGACTTCTGGTGGTCCCAAACTTCTTCCGTTTAAGGATTACGGAGGTGCAGCGGCCGTAAGGTACTTGGTAACCGGGTCCAGCAGTCTTCCAGGGATGTCACGGTGGCAGGGGCCCAGCTCCGTGGCCCTGGTCGAGCAGATGAAGGGAGTATTTACAGGGGATTCATAGTCTTTATGTGTCTCCACCTGTGGTGCCTGGTCAGGGATGACCAGCGCTGCTGTGTGGACTGTAGGGGATAGATGGTATGGCAGCTGGGATGAAACACTTCCCACAGGCGAAGTGGACCCCAGGGAAAGCTGATATGAAGGACGGCGGCAGGGGAAACAGGGTGAAGAGAGCAGGGCAGCAGCAGTGATGATAGTTATGGTGATAGCACAGCTGCAGGGAGGCGCAGAAGAAGACAGACACGAGGAATGCAGTCCGGTTACCTTTACTGCAGAAAAAGCTGTTTAGTCCGGGGCACTGGTCACTAGGTCCAGGAAGGTCCGGTCAGCCTGAAAGCAATCGGAGTCCACCCCGTCAGGTGTGTTTGGAGGCCTGCCTGCTGTGCTTCTCCGTTGCGGGCCCCGCTGCCTGTGAGCTATCATGCGGTCCCTTTTCTTCACTCCTGTCCTAAGCGCCGTACTAGCAGGCGGTGCGAACCTATAATGGGTACTGCTGTCTTGGGTGCAGTTCCAGGCTCTAGTTATGCCGCTGTGCTGCCGGGCTTCTGCTTGTGGCCAGAAAACTTGCAATCTCCTGTCTCCCAGATTCGGTTGCCGGGACGTGCAATCCCTGTACAACCCAGGACTCTGGTGTCCTCTACTCCGCAGCCTGGGGTGAGCTCTTCACGTGCTCTCCTCCCCAGAACGTTCTCCTTCTCTCTCTGCTGCTTTAGCCCCCTCTCCCTTCTCTCTCACACTCACTGACTAACTCCTTCCCCCAGCCGGAAAAGGCAGCTCCCCAAAATAGGGTGTAGAGCTCCCCCTTCAGGTCAGGGATCAGAACCTGTGTGTGCATGTGGGGTTTACCTGACGTGGGGAGCTCCTCCTGCTTCCAAGTGTAATATCACCTCCGGTGAAGGAGGCAACACTACTGTGGCAACCGGCCAATGGGGCGCCACAGAGGCCACTGTGCTCTTAGGAACCTTGAGTGCTGTAGAAATTCTTTTGTAACCTTGGCCAGATCTGTGCCTTGCTACAATTCTGTCTCTGAGCTCCTTGGGCAGTTCCCTTGAGCTCATGATTCTCATTTGGTCTGACATGCACTGTAAGCTGTGAAGTCTTATATAGACAGGTGTGTGCCTTTCCAAATCAAGTCCTATCAGTTTAATTAAACACAGCTGGACTCCAATGAAGGAGTAGAACCATCTCAAGAAGGATCACAAGGAAATGGACAGCAAGTGACTTAAATATCAGTTTTTTTTTCCAAGGACAGTCACGGGAATATTTGTCAATTAAGATTTTGGCCAATGGACATAACACTGTTCATCAAATTATATTTTCAAAACTGGAAGTTGTCAACGTGTCAACGAGCTGCTATAAGTTGACCTGCTATGCTCATTATCTTTATTTCTTTTTCATGAACAATTCTTGAAATCTCTAATCCAGTGGAAGTGAAATTGCCTGAATTTTCACTATTCACTATTTCACTGGAACAATCAGAGAAAAGGTATAATAGAAACAAGTCACCAATTCTGCATTTATCACCCTCTCCTGGTTTTGTCTCCCACTCCCGAGAAAAAATACTGACCGAATACTGATAGTGGGGCTTTATTAAGACTATCGACTTAGCCTATCATATGCCTGGCATGTTGACATGTTGATGATCAGATCTTTCCAATACATCAATTCTTTTTATATGGACTTTTTGAACGTTTAGCTCAGGGGTCTCAAACTCGGCTGGGTATATGGGCCGCACATGGAAAAAATTTGAATTTGGGGGGCCGCATTCTTTGTTCAATGTGACATTTTTAGTGATACCATTTTTTTTTGTATACACCTTTTGAACATTTTTTCCGTGTTTATTTTTTTATGGCTTGGGTCGTTATGGATGTGGCGATAATAAACGTGCACTTTTTTGTGTTTACTTTAGTTTACATATAAAACAGCATTTTTAGTGCCCAATATTTTTTCATGCTTTATTTTTATTTTTTGGATTTTTACAATTTTGTTTCCCCCAATTGGCCACATTCAGTAATATTGTCTTACAATTAGCATCATATAGTAATAATGGCAAACATCTTGTAGTAATGTTCCCCATCCAAGTCCCCATCTTGTACTAATGTGCCCCATCCAGGTCCCCATCCTGTGGCTATGTGCCCCATCCAGGTCCCCATCTTGTGGCTATGTGCCCCATCCAGGTCTCCATCTTGTGGCTATGTGCCCCATCCAGATCCCCATCTTGTGGCTATGTGCCCCATCCAGGTCCACATCTTGTGGCTATGTGCCCCATCCAGGTCCCCATCTTGTGGCTATGTGCCCCATCCAGGTCCCCATCCTGTGGCTATGTGCCCCATCCAGGTCCCCATCCTGTGGCTATGTGCCCCATCCAGGTCCCCTCTTGTGGCTATGTGCCCCATCCAGGTCCCCATCCTGTGGCTATGTGCCCCTTCCAGGTCCCCTCTTGTGGCTATGTGCCCCATCCAGGTCCCCATCCTGTGGCTATGTGCCCCATCCAGGTCCCCTCTTGTGGCTATGTGCCCCATCCAGGTCCCCATCCTGTGGCTATGTGCCCCATCCAGGTCCCCATCCTGTGGCTATGTGCCCCATCCAGGTCCCCATCTTGTGGCTCTGTGCCCCATCCAGGTCCCCTCTTGTGGCTATGTGCCCCATCCAGGTCCCCATCCTGTGGCTATGTGCCCCATCCAGGTCCCCTCTTGTGGCTCTGTGCCCCATCCAGGTCCCCTCTTGTGGCTATGTGCCCCATCCAGGTCCCCATCCTGTGGCTATGTGCCCCATCCAGGTCCCCTCTTGTGGCTATGTGCCCCATCCAGGTCCCCATCCTGTGGCTATGTGCCCCATCCAGGTCCCCATCTTTTGGCTCTGTGCCCCATCCAGGTCCCCTCTTGTGGCTATGTGCTCCCTGTGCTGTTCTTCACACACATAAAAAAAAAAAAGATGATTCTCACCTGTCCTCCGTTTCCTCGGCGGCCTTCCTGCAGATGTGGCCCCAGACACCACAGAGTCCGACCCCTTGACGATCCCGACCTGGTCCAGGAGGAGCCGCCGACAGCAGCGCTGCATTGCCGCACAGAGACTGTCTCCCAGCACAGCATTTTCAATGTCAGCCGCCGGCCAATCAGAGGCCTGCAGCTGACATCTGCATATGGCAATGACGTCATACTCGCTGCGCCGACACGCAGATATCAGCTGCTGGCCTCTGATTGGCCGGCGGCTGGCATTGGAAATGCAGTGCTGGGAGACGGTCTCTGTGCGGCAATGCAGCGCTGCTGTCGGCGGCTCCTCCTGGACCAGGTCGGGATCGTCAAGGGGTCTGTGCCTGCGGGCCGCATAAAGCAGCCTCAGGGGCCGCATGCGGCCCGCGGGCCGCGTGTTTGAGACCCCTGGTTTAGCTCATTAAAGATTAATCAATACCTTCCCAAAATATGACAGTAATAGACTTTAATTAGCCCACTGATACAGGTTATTACATAGGGTCACATTGTGCTGTCCAACTGAGGTATGATGTGTGCACCTTTCACTTTACTACAAGGGGCAGTTTTTTGCAGATATGCTGTTCATCCGAGCCCCTGTCAGATGGTAAAAAGTTCACAAGAAGCTGTAAATTTTCTATATGGTGAGCAGAGCTTAGCTATAGGCTCATCCCAGAAAAAAATGCTGCACTATGAGGGCTCATTCACACTGCCATATAACACGGCCGAGTGCTATCCGATGTTTTATCGAAAATCATTCGGCCCAATGTTATACTATGAAGCAGTGCCGATCTCCGTTTTCACATACCGATGAGAAAATAAACGCAAATAATCAGATCACACTAAACCATTCAAGTCTATGGGTGCGTGTGAAACAACATACTGCACTCGGATGTCATCCGAGTGCAGTCTGATGCACTCACACAGACTAAATGGAGAGGATGGAGAAATTAAGTTCTCCATCTTCTCCACACCATTGGTGCGATTCTCTCATGTTTGATCCGAATGTCATTAGCATAATTGTCCCGATTCTTTCGCAAGAGAGACTATATGCCAGTGTGATCGAACCCTAAAACTGGGAAAAGATAAGTGAATTAAAAATATGATATATTTTTTCTAGCACATGTAATTATCTGGAATAACGAACGTTACATTTGTAGCAGAGGCAAAGCTAGAGGTTTAACTCGGGTGGACACACACACATCTGAGTGGGCCCCTAACCAGATAACCATATTTGCCAATATGGTGGCCTAATCAAGAGTATGGGGAAACCTGAGCAGAAGTCTCTGCTGTCACTGAAAATAAAAACCCTCGTCTGCAGAGTTTATGAAACAGACATATTTGACTTATCACATTTCCAGCACCGTCCTTATCTATCCCCAACCTGCACAAACACCTCATCCTACTATCACCCCAATGCTGAGCCGCTGCTGCTGTATGTGTTCCTATTACTGCACCTGCTGTGTGGCACAAAAACAGCGCTCCTCTTACTGCACCACATAGTAATGCCCACCACCATGCTCATCACCAAGTAAAATGCCCCCATTGTACTGTCTAGATGGTAACATTTCTCCCTAGAAAATATGAATACCTCTGTGAGTGCCCTAGAGTAATTAAGCCTCCCGTGTGCCCCTTTGATACAATACTCTGAGTGCCCCTATAATGTAATAATGCCTCTTAAGTGTCGATTTAATAATTCCCTCCCACATACACTAATAATGTCCTCTGAGTCCCCACCAACATACAGCAAAAAAGACCCCTGAGTTCTTCCACAAAAAAGTAATAATGCACCGGAAAATAAAAAAAATACATATACAGCCTCCCACAGCCCATCCCTCTACATCAAGGTTTAACTGTATGTGCGTGCTGTATACACCATACAGTTATAAGTGGCAGTCGCTCCAGGCGGACCCTGCGATGGGCATGGGTTCGGGTGCCCCCCTCCTCCCCGTAGTAACGCCGCTGATTAGAGTTATACTCTAGTGGGATCTGATAGAAAGTTGGAAATCAGCTGAATTACTGTTGATGATGGAGGCAGTTCCCTGAGGAGGCTGGGTGTGACTGTTCATGAACCACTATCCTTCATTGTGTATGGCCATCAGTGAAGCCCCTGCTCGGCTAACACTAATTATTTGTGTGAATCCCTTTGGACTGTGCACGCAGGTGACGTTACTGGATATGATTTACATCCTGCACATTTCCAGAAACATCATCTCACTAAGCATATTTACATTAACAGGTAAAATCTTCATCTATCAAATCATTTGTCCTCTGCTGTCTCGGTTCTAAAAATTGTATTTAGCTGGTGATAAACAGCCCACAATGTTTGTCACCCAAATATTCCAGGTTGTATTATATGGCCACATAGATGAAGCAATACAAATGATCCGGTCAGTACTTCAGCTCAGCTCAGTCCTATATGACTATAAATGTGAAGGCTATATAATGTTTAAAAGAACCCTTCGTGTAAAATAATGCTATTAACCTGCAGATTTGGGGTCAAGCTGCAGATTAATAGCATTCTGATGCTGCCTGGCACCCACACTGAGAGCCCTGCTGCCAGGAGGAAATTAACTTTATTCCCACGGCAGCATTTGGCTTCCAGCCATAGGGGTGGCACCGGCACAGTTTCAGTCACTGCTCTGTGTATAGAGGGTGGTGGCTATAGCCGCACCTCCAGCACTGACTGACAGCCGGGTCTAATGCTGAGCCTGCTATCAGTCAGTACCAGGAGGACGGTTACAGCCGCTGCTCTCTGCACCCAGAGCGCTGACTGAGCCCGGGCCGGCACCATCCCTGTAACTGAAAGAGCAAAGCTGCCTGGGGGGAATAAAGTTAATTTACTCCCGGGGAGCTGGGGGCTCTCACTGCGTGCGCCGCATGGCTTTAGAATGCTTTTTACCTGTAGATTAACCCCATATCTGCAAGTTAATAGTGTTATTCTACACGACAGGTTCCCTTTAATCTGCTGTTCCCTTCTCAAGTGTGGAAGCCAATGATAATAATATTGTCCCATACCTTTTGGTGTTCCATTTTTTTGAATAGTGACCCCCTACTAATTGTCATATACAATATATGGGATCCATTTTGGTAGGTAAAACAGATATCTGCAAGTAAAAGTAAGAAAACCAAATCTTTGAAAAAGGTTATACTCTTTCCTTTGATGGAAGCCAGTCTAGTTTTTGGAAAACAAATATGGAAGCGAACACAGAATTACAATGTGTTCATTTAAATGAGCCTTAAAAATGACCTAAAAGATGTACACTAAATTAACAAAAGTATTGGGATACACTTCTTAATCTTTGAACTCAGGGTTTTCATTCAGTCCCATTGTCACATTCATAAAAAGCCCAGCTCATTATGAAGAGCTCGGTTAATATGAGCGTGGCCCTGTAGGACGTCACCTTCGTAACAAGTCAGATTATGACAGTTCTACCCTACTAATTCCGCAGCATAAACGCATGAAAAACACATCGTGTGCACGCAGCCTTAATATTCCACGATCAACTATGAGCGGTATCGTTGAAAAGTGGAAGAGTTTACAATCTACACCATCTTAGTCACGAAGTAACAGACCAGATAAAGTTACAAAGCAGATAACCGAGTGCTGAGGTGCATAATACATAAAAGTGACCAAGCTCTGCTGACTCAATAATTGAGTCCAAACCTCCTGTGGCATTAATATTAGCACAAAACTAATGGCAGGAGCATTAAGGCATGGGTTTACATAGATGAACAGCAGCATAATAGTTTTACATCATCAATCACAATGCCAAGCATTGGATGGAGATGCGTAAAGCATGCATATCTAGTGGAAGAATCTGGATTTGGCGAATGCCAGGAGGACGTTATTTGCCTGACTGCAATGTGCCAACTGTAAAGTTTGGTGGAGAAGGGATAATGATGTTATGGAGTTGTTTTTCACGGTTTGGTCTAAGCAATTTAGTACCACTGCTGTGAAATCTTAAAGCTTAAGCATACTAGGACATTTTGGGCAATTGTATGCTTTTAGCTTTGTACACTTGGGTACAGGCATGCTGGAATAGAAAAGATCCTTTCACAAACTGTTACTAGGTTGCTATGGAAGAACATGACAAAAGTCCTGACCTCAACCCCATCGAACACCTTTGGATGAACTAGAAAGGAGATTGTGACCCAGGCTCTCTCCTTCAACATCAGTTTTCGATTTCGCAAATGTTGTTCTGTACGAATGGGTAAAAATTCCCACAGATGCCCTCCAAAATCTTGTGGAAATTTTTCACAGAAGAGTGGAAGCTATTTTAGCTGCAAAGAGAAATCCAACTCCTTATTATTGCCAATGGGTTTATAATGGCATGTCATAAAAGTCCCTGTAGGTGTAATGTGTAGGTGTCCCAATACCGTTATCCATGAAGTGACTTTCCAAAAAAACTGCAGCACTAGTTAGCCCCTTCTTTCTGAGTAGTGTGCATATTTCAGCTATTGGAGAACCCATGAGCTTGGATGCCATATGGCACTGATCTCCTTCTAGTGATTCTAAATTGGGTATTATTAGACAGTTGATAGATTTGGAGGTTTGTAATGGTATTTCAGTAATCACAGGGCAGAACTGGGTGGAATATCATGTGTTATATCCCCAGAGATGTGAAATCAAAGACTAATGTAAAACCACTGAGCATTAACTTAGACTTCAAAAAAGAAAAGGATTGTGAAGGAATATGAGTGATATAAAACATGGAATATTGGTTTTGAGTGACCCATAAAGAAGTCGTTGACCCCAGTACAAATGCTTTACCAGTGCCCATCCCCCAGTGGTCTATAGCCCAGTATTTTTCTATATAGGATAACGTAATACTCTGTAGGACCTACGTTTTCAATGATACTTCCATCCTTTCACCTGATGTTCTGGTATGTGTTGACTTGACCATCAGTGATTCAGACCTAGCTTGGCCCAGTTTGGCACATGAGTTTTGTCCAATTGTAGATTGTCTCTTCAGAAAGGAAGAGGACTAGAACTCTAGTGCCACCTACAGGAAGTAGCAATCATAAAAGTCAATAGTGACCCTTTAAGGAGCCTTGTCACATGACTTAGAGTTCTAGTCCTCTTCCTCTCTGAAGAGACAATTTGCATTTTTCCCAGAGGGGCATTGCGGCATTAAAAGTCTTCTCACCTGACGTACTTAACAAGTCACTCTCCACAAGGAGAAATATTACCCCTAGATTCCAATTGTAGCAAATGATCTTCTTGACATAAGGTTTTATTTAGTGTGTTACAGTATTATAATACCACTTTGGGCAACCACTTGTTCTTTGTTCCTGTCATCTGATATGAAATGACTGGAATATTTTTGGGAAGTTCCATGTCACTCCCTTTTTTGTCTTTCTATTTTCAGATGACGAGGCATTCTCCTTTAAATATCACCCAGGAAAACTGCGAGGTAGTGATTATGAGAGCATGCTAACAAAGGAGGAGTTAGAGGAGGAGCAGAGGTAAGTCCATTCATTCCCAGAACCCCTTGCATGTCATGCACTAAACTTGGCTCAGATTCATGGTTGAGTCAGAGACATACAGCATTTTGTTGGTTTTTGTAGACCCTTCTCTTTGATATATGGCCTAGCTGAGGACAAGGAAAGTATTCTGTTATACTGGCAACCCTGCACAAGAGCTTGCAATCAACTTGAACACTGATGGATTTGCAGCTATTCATTTACATATATATCCCTGAATTGAATAATACACGTCAGTAAATAATACAGTACATGTCTATGTTGAGTGGTACAAGTAGTACATTAAAGGGGTTCTCCAAGAATGAGATAAAATGGAGTTCGTGACATAATTCCAACCGCAGACCGTCCTAGTCACATGTCAGTAAGGGCTTCAGACTAAAGACATACAGCTCTCGAGATGTGCGTCTCAATTGACAAGAGCTGTAGTATCACAGTAGTGAAGAAACATGTTTTAACCCACCAAGGAGATCTCCAGCTTCATCCTCCTTCTCCGTCAGTCTGATAGCTCTATAGCAGTGCACGGAGACTGACTGCATCCAGTTGGAAAAAAAATAGACATTGAGGAGGATGAATCTGGAGATAACCCCCTGTGTGCTTAGCGAGGAAGAGATACATTTCTTCACATATTGCAGCCATGCTCCCAGGCTGGCCATCAACTAAGATATGTGTGATACAGCTCATCAGTTGCAACACAGGTCTTGGGAGCTCTACGTCTGCAGTTTGCAGTATACCAGTGATGCCATTTTATCTAATTCTTGGAGAACCCTTTTAAGGCTATGTGCCCACGATGCAGAAATTCTCCGGATTTTTCCTGAGCGTTTCTGCATCTCCCTGGCAGAAAAAAACGCATGCGGATTGTATATCCTTTTTCCTGCCAGGGACATGCGGATGTGAAGCGTTCTTCACATACATTTCCACATGCGGGTTGACAAGCACTTTCCAAGCGATTTTAGCATCACTTGGAAAGTGCTTGTCAACTTGGTCACACTATATACAGTACAGACCAAAAGTTTGGACACACCTTCTCATTTAAAGATTTTTCTGTATTTTCGTGACTATGAAAATTGTACATTCACACTGAAGGCATCAAAACTATGGATTAACATATGTGCAATTATATACTTAACAAAAAAGTGTGAAACAACTGAAAACATGTCTTATATTCTAGGTTCTTCAAAGTAGTTACCTTTTTGCTTTGATGACTGCTTTGCACACTCTTGGCATTCTCTTGATGAGCTTCAAGAGGTAGTCACCAGAAATGGTCTTCCAACAATCTTGAAGGAGTTCCCAGAGATTCTTAGCACTTGTTGGCCCTTTTGCCTTCACTCTGCGGTCCAGCTCACCCCAAACCATCTCGATTGGGTTCAGGTCTGGTGACTGTGGAGCCCAGGTCATCTGGCGTAGCACCCCATCACTCTCCTTCTTGGTCAAATAGCCCTTACATAGCCTGGAGGTGTGTTTGGGGTCATTGTCCTGTTGAAAAATAAATGATGGTCCAACTAAACGCAAACCGGATGGAATAGCATGCCACTGCAAGATGCTGTGGTAGCCATGCTGGTTCAGTATGCCTTCAATTTTGAATAAATCCCCAACAGTGTCACCAGCAAAGCACCCCCACACCATCACACCTCCCCCTCCATGCTTCACGGTGGGAACCAGGCATGTAGAGTCCATCCGTTCACCTTTTCTGTGTCGCACAAAGACACGGTGGTTGGAACCAAAGATCTCAAATTTGGACTCATCAGACCAAAGCACAGATTTCCACTGCTCTAATGTCCATTCCTTGTGTTGTTTAGCCCAAACAAGTCTCTTCTGCTTGTTGTCTGTCCTTAGCAGTGGTTTCCTAGCAGCTATTTTACCATGAAGGCCTGCTGCACAAAGTCTCCTCTTAACAGTTGTTGAAGAGATGTGTCTGCTGCTTGAACTCTGTGTGGCATTGACCTGGTCTCTAATCTGAGCTGCTGTTAACCTGCGATTTCTGAGGCTGGTGACTCGTATAAACTTATCCTCAGAAGCAGAGGTGACTCTTGGTCTTCCTTTCCTGGCTGACCTTCATTTCTTAAAGTAATGATGGCCACTCGTTTTTCTTTACTCAGCTGCTTTTTTCTTGCCATAATATAAATTCTAACAGTCTATTCAGTAGGACTATCAGCTGTGTATCCACCTGACTTCTGCACAACACAACTGATGGTCCCAACCCCTTTTATAAGACAAGAAATCCCACTTATGAAACCTGACAGGGCACACCTGTGAAGTGAAAACCATTTCCGGTGACTATCTCTTGAAGCTCATCAAGAGAATGCCAAGAATGTGCAAAGCAGTCATCAAAGCAAAAGGTGGCTACTTTGAAGAACCTAGAATATAAGACATATTTCCAGTTGTTTCACTTTTTTTGTTAACTATATAATTCCACATGTGTTAATTCATAGTTTTGAAGCCTTCAGTGTGAATGTTCAACTTTCATAGTCATGAAAATGCAGAAAAAACTTTTGGTCTGTACTGTAAATCCATGCAAACGGCATGGATTTATATAGTGTGACCGTAAAGAATGGTTAAAAAAAAAAAAAAAATCTACACTTACCTTCCGATGGCCCCCGGAGTCTTGCTTCACTCCGTCCTGGCTGCCGGCAGATCGTGGTACACTGCACTGAAGGACCTGCCGTCACATGACTATGACGTCAGCGCAGGTCCTTCAGTCCACCGCGATCTGCCGGCAAGGGAGGACGAGCGCAGCGGGGGCCGTCAGAAGGTAAATATAACATTTATTTTTTATTTTATTCTTTTTTTCACAGGTACTATGGTACCCGGGTCCAGAGGAGAGTCTCCTGTCCTCCATACCCGGGTACCATCCGCACATTAGAATGCATGGAATGCTCATCTACAGATGCAGTTATGCGTAATCCATGCATTTCAATGCAAGTCAATGGCGGCGAAAATGCAGCACTTCCGCAAAATAATTGGTAGTGCTGCTTTTTTTTCCGCAATGGTAATCCGCAGCGGAAATTTCCGCAGCATGTGCACAGCACATGCGGATTATCATTGGGGAACATGGCAGGCCTTCTACCAAGCGTTTTTTAAGCGTTTCTGCAGCGTTTTTGCCGCTGCGGAAACGCTTAAAAAACGCATCGTGGGCACACAGCCTAAAGGTTATTTGCACACTGAGTCTTTTTGCTGAGTTTTTGGAGAATAAACTAAGTGGAAACTCCAAGTTTTTGAAGAGTTCTGAGTTTTTGAGGAGGTTTTGGAGAGTTTATGCTCAAGAATTCCAAAAACCCAGTGTGAACATACCCCCAGGCTTACCAAAATATGGCCCATTCACCTGGCTGTAATACTAGTCCATTGTGTGTGGAACTGTAAAATGATAGCCATTGAATGATACGGGTCTATACTGTACCTCTTTACAAAGCCACACATGGGTCATAATATGCTCCTTTATGTGCCATATTACAGAAAACCTATATGGTATTCATACCATATTACAGATTATTGCAGACTCATGATAACGGCAATGCGATGTGCATGATCCCTATGATACAGTGTGCCTGACGGTAGTACGTAAATGCATATATTATGTGACTGGAAAAGTATTTGGGCTACCAATTTACAATTTTCTCTTCAGGTTGACTACAACCTAAATGGGGTTTTATATAGCTGCTGCAGGGCGCGTGGAGGGATAGACCCTAAATTAAGTTGGTCCCATCTCCTATTCAGTAGGATATGTGAATGTACACAGTCATCTAATGGCTAGATAACATAACATATAAGATGATAAACGGACCAAAGGGTGAAGTCGTTATGCACTAAGCTCTTCTTTCCTAGAATATGGGTTGGCAACAAAAGGGGTTCCCACTGTGACTTTTGCTATTGGGCTCCCCTCCACAATATATACTATGGCTGTAACAATGATATTCTATAATTGTCATGTCCATTAATATTTGTGTGATATGTGCACCCGATGAGATGCGCAGCGTTGTGGTAAGCATCATGCATTTGCCTTTCAGGATTGAGTTGACCTCTGATCTCACATCCCTGTAACACGTACAGTGCCCACGCACTGTTACATGTGGTAAGACGTTACAACCCATGTGTTAGTAATTAGCCTCCAATAAAACTCATTAACGTGTCTGTTACATAACCCTGTATCCCCCACCCTCCATTTATGCCCATCACTACTATACCTCTAGTATTGGAAATGCTAAAGGTTCTCATTTTCTACAGCTAAACACTTGCAATGAAGTTTTCTTAATCTACCCTTGGCATTGTACGCTTCTGGCAATTCCCTTTATAATCTTATTATGGGAATCAGTCACTTTGAATTATGTTAATTTCCACGTAGATACCATCTGCAGAATATATTCCTTTTTTAGTGAATAGTGAATGTTACATGGACAAATAGCCATGTATGTTGTAAAGTCTACCAACCCCAGGTGCTGCCGACCAGTTTTGGCCACCATACAACATACTGTAGTATTTAGCGCCAATACGTCTTATTACACTGCTAAACGCCAACAGCAGGATTAATAAGTGATGCTTTATCGCCCCCAAGTGTTTACTATGTATCACTACACAAACATTTGTGAGGAAATTAAAGAGAACCTTTACCACTTCAGTGCCCTACTCAATACCCATACAACCCATCTTAATGAACGAGGTATAATAGTGATTTACCTATTTTTAATTGTTATAATTAATTTTGCTTTTATACTGATTGTTATGTACACTATTATAGCAGAGGATAAATCACCATCAGGCCATTGATCACAATATGCACAGTGTAAACTAATGCATTGCATGGAGAAGACAGCAATCCTGACACATCACCTATCACACTATTGCTTGGTGGTGTGATCCTATTCAATACACAAAGGTGACATAGTTGGCTTTTGGGAAAGTCTTGTCCCAGACGAGTGGTGTAGGTACGGGACCTGCAGAGGCAAATAAACCATGAGCCATCGGCCCATCTGCCAATATGAAGATG
Source organism: Phyllobates terribilis (assembly GCF_046119375.1). NCBI lineage: Eukaryota > Metazoa > Chordata > Amphibia > Anura > Dendrobatidae > Phyllobates > Phyllobates terribilis. Next base: position 244,416,787 of record NW_027362765.1, on the reverse strand, counting down.
TATGTAAGAAGTGGACATGGTAGTTTGGGGGGTCAGGCCTTGATGCAGATTTTACATAAGGGTGTAAGTGCTTCCAGTTATGCCTATATGTGAGGACATAATTGATCCTAAATTTAGATTTTTATGAGAGATATGTCTAGCAAAGTGCAGCATTCTGCTGTTTACATCTTCAACACAACAGGCTTAAATGGAGCGTTCAACTACTCCTTTTGGTGGCTTTGCTTAAGTCCCACATTGTGTCAATCATTGGGAGTCCTAATAGTTGGACCAATGGTGATGTCACAGTTTTTACCTATAAATGATAATGGACAGGTGATAACTTACACCGGAATGTCCCTTTAAGATGGCCATACATCTTCAACATCTTTGACCGATTGTCATTCCTTCCTTCCTACCTGGTTTGACTGATCAAGCTTAGATATCTTTAATTCTTCTTATTCCCTTGAAGATGAAGGATTAGGCTTGATCAAATCCAACATGTCTGATCCTTCCCTCCCCCCCCAATATCTTCCAACAGTAGAAATTCTGCACACCTCAATACACTTAAGATAGTTGGCCAACCCCACTGAAACCAGTAGTTTTGGCTAGCTTTGCTCTTATGTGTATCCTTATGTGTAAATCTTTGTTCAGTAGCCTGATTCTTTGCCGAGATCCGATGATCACTTGATGTTACAGAACAGAAATCATGAAGGCATTATCAGCTTGTGCTTATAACCGCTGTTACTAAATAGCCTAAGCCAAACATACATGTTCATTATACAACCCCAATTCCAAAAAAGTTGGGACGTTGTGTAAAATGTAGAGAAAACAAGAGTACAATGATTTGGAAATCTCTTCTAGCCATATCTTATTCACAACAGAACACAGAATACAGATCAGAAGGTGAAAGTTAGACATTTCATTTGAAAAATTAACTAAGAAATTAACTTAGAAATTGAAGGTAGCAAAAGATCTCAAAAAAGTTGGGACAGACCATGTCTACTGTTGTGTAGCATCCACTCCTCTTTTTACAATAGTCTGTAACCATCTGGGAAGTGAGGAGACCAATTACTCGAGTTTTGGGAGAGGAATGTCTAATTCTTGTCTGATGGACTGCAGGAAGTATTACTGAGTCCTTGTAGAGATTTGCACTACTGAATCCTGACTCTTTTTAATGAAGTGCCAAGTGAAACCACGTGGACCATGGGCATCCAATATTGACTGTCGAACTTGTCCATTGTGCTCAAGGGTTTGTCCAGAATATACAATAAACAGTGGAATATTTAGCCCCTTTCCGATTTATGACGTACTGGTACGTCATATGCCGGCTCCCTTACTTTCATGCAGGTTTGCACGCCAAGCCTGCATCTTTTCTGGCAGAGGATTTATTTAAAACCTGTTAAATGCTGCTGTTAATCTGACAGCGGCATTTAACACTCGCCGGAAGGGGAGCATGTCATTCCACACACTCATCAGCGTGTCCGTGATGTGATCGTGGGGCACTGATTGGTTGTCATGACAGCTGGGGGTCTGCTGAAGAGCCCTGTACCTGTCATTACAATACTCCTGTGAAAGCCAGCGTTTAGCTGGTGTTCATTGGACACTGTGATTTTCACTATATATAGCAGTGCTGATGTATTGTTATGTATAGCACTAGCGATCGGATTATCGCAGTTTCAAATCCCGTAAGAGGCTAACAAATACAATAAAAAGTGAAAAAAATTAAAAATATGAAAAAAATAAAAAAAACATAAGTTCAAATCACCCTCCTTTTGCCCCATTTAAAATAAAACTATTTAAAAACATACACATATCTGGTATTGCTAAGTTCATAAAAGTCTGATCTATCGAAATATTAAATAAATTAATCGGAGGACTGCGTAATGAGAAAAAATTGTAACGCCAGAATTACATTTTGTTGGCCACGGCAACATTGCAATAAATGCAATAAGAGGTGATCAAAACATTGTATCTACCCAGGGCCGGCGTCAGCACCCGGCGCAAGTGCCAGGGCCCTGAGCAGGTAGGTGTTATGTTCTGCTACCAGAGCTAAGGAAAGAGAGGAGATCTGTCCCTACGATAGAACTCAGCTAGATCCCTACGATGTAACAGGGAACCTGATCCTGCGATCAGACCTGCTAAAGTCCTCAGCTAGTCTGTACGGAGACCTATAGATGTGGGGAAGGAATCCCTACAAGTACTAGGGACTGGGAGCAAAATGGACACCTCCTAACAGAAATAGTAGCAGACAGACGAACAAACAAAATATATAGAACACAGAGGTCCGAAGACCAAGCAAACTAACAGAGTTAGATACTGAGCACAGGCTAGCTAAAGAGTAGTAATACAATGAAGTCCAGCAAAGCCAGAAGGGCGGAGCAGGACTAAATAGGCCAACAAGGTCATGTGACCAGCAATAGAAAAAACCTAAGAGCAAGGTTCTAACAGTAGGGGGGCCCACTTACCGTCGGGCACTCCGCCGTGCTATGAGACCCGTGAGTGCAGGAGAGTGGTGTCAGCGTCCGCTCCTCCCCGCTTGCTCAGGGCCCCAGCAGCCGACGAAACAATACTTACTTCTCCCCGTGCCTCCGCAACAGCTCCGGTCTCTTCCGCGGCTCCTGCACTGTGACTTCTCAGGTGAGAGGACGCGGTGATGTCTTTACACCGCATTCTCTCCTGAGCAGTCACAGGCAGTGCAGAGCGGGAAGACGCCGACGCGGCTGAGGAGTCCAGAGCAGCGGCAGCAGGTGAGAAGTGAGGTGAGTATTTGATGATTTTTTTTTAATGTATGGAGGCATGGGGCATTATATGGGGGGGGAACAAGTGACATCCTGCATGGGGCATTATAAGGGGGGGTGTGTGATATCCTGCATGGGGCATTAATGTGGGTGTGTGACAGCCTGCATAGGGCATTAAAAGGGGGGGGGAGTTGACATCCTGCATGTGGCATTAAAAGGGGGGTTGACATCCTGCATGGGGCATTAAAAGGGGGGAAGTGACATCCTGCATGGGGCATTATATGGGGGGGAGTGACATCCTGCATGGGGCATTATAAGAGGGGGGGTGACATCCTGCATGGGACATTATAAGGGGGGTTGGCATAATGCATGGGGCATTATAAGGGGGTGACATCCTGCATGGGGCATTATAAAGGGGGGGTGGCATAATGCATGGGGCATTATAAGGGAGGTGACATCCTGCATGGGGCATTATAAGGGGGGGTGACATCCTGCATGGGGCATTGTAAGGGGGGTGACATAATGCATGGGGCATTATAAGGGGGGGTTAAATCCTGCATGGGGCATTATATGGGGGGGAACAGCCTGCATGGGGCATTATGTGGAGGGAACAGCCTGCATGAGGTATTATGTGGGGGCACAACCTGCATGGAGCGTTATATGTGGGTCAATATTCTGTATGGAGCGTTATATGGGGGCCAGTATCCTGTATGGAGCATTATATGGGGGCCAGTATCCTGTATGGAGCGTTATATGGGGGCCAGTATCCTGTATGGAGCATTTTATGGGGGCCAGTATTCTGTATGGAGCGATTCGCCATTTTCTGATCTATTGTGGAATTTACAATAGATATCGGTCATGTAATGTAAGAAGTGTAATCTTCGGCATTGTACTATATATATATATATATATATATATATATATATATATATATATATTTCTCTGCGGTATCTGTGCATCATGACTGTGACTCTTTCGCCCAGGGCCCACAAAAACCTGGAGCCGGCCCTGGTCTGCCATCATTGTAATGCTCCATTTTCCCTGGTATCTTCTTTACATCTCTTTAATGTCCTGGTGGAATCGCTCACCTTGCTCTTCACTCACAGCTCCCAAATTTGCAGGAAAGTAGTCAAGGTGGGAATGGAGGAAATGCACTTTCAAAGTCATCAGGCAACCTAAAGCTTGAAAGGCTTTCAGCATTCGTCCGATGATCTTTTTGTAGTCAGGATCTTTTTTATTGCCTAAAAATTTCTCTACGACCTCTTTAAATGCAATCCACCCTTCTTTTTGAGGATCCGTCATGGTATTGACAAACTCATTATCAGCTATAAGCCTTCTAATGTCTGGTCCGACGAACACACCTTACTTCAATTTTGCCTCGGAAAGGTTTGGAAACTTGGTGACCAAGTATTTGAAGCATTCCCCATCTCTTGGAAGTAATTTTCCGAATTGCTTCATCAAGCCCAATTTTATGTGGAGAGCTGGTAGAAGAACTTGATAGGGAGGAACCAAAGTTTCTCGGAGGACATTTTTTTCACCAACTGTGAGCACCCTCTGCTGCCAACTCATCTTGGTCCACTGATTTTGTCGGTCTCGACTGTCCCACAGACACAGAAAACAAGGGTATTTGGTATACCCAGCTTGTTGCCCGAGCAGAATGCACAAGACCTTCAAATCCCCACACACTTGCCAACCGTGTTCTTCATATTTAAGTTTACGAAGAACCAAAATTCCAAGTTCACGTAGGTTTCCTTCAAGTGTACGGAATGACCTACAGGGATGGAAGCATAAAAACCGCCGTTGTAGAGTAAAATTGCTTTGAGACTTCTTTTTGAAGAATCTATAAAAAGATGCAATTGCGCTGAATCATATTGGATTTTGAATTGACCCATCACACCTTCGATATCGATGCAATCAACCAACTTGTCTTTCTGGGCAAAGTAAGGAACGAACTCCTTTTCACAATGTCTGAACCATGAAAAAGACACTCCTGGTAACAATAAATTCCTGCTTTTGAGCCTTTATCCGAGTAACTCAGCGGCATCTTTGGAAAGATTCAAGTCTCTTACTAAATCCTTTATCTCCTCCTATGAAAAAAAATGTGGTTTTGTATCATCTTCAAAGTCACAACTTGATTCGTCATCTGGTTCAAGTATGATTCCACCCTCAGAGCTAGGTATCTCTTCCAAGGTAGCAGAGGCCTTGGGTACTGGTATATCTGTGCCATGGGGGATGGGACGAATTGCTGAGTGAAGATTGAAGTATGAAATGGAATGCTTCCATTTGGAATTATACCCTTTCACATTGGATGAACAAAAGTAACAGTCGTCACTATGGTTTTTTGCCCTCGCCATACCATAGGAATCCCATAATGGAAAGCTTTTTTTTCTTACCTTTGAACCAATTTCAGAGGTCCTCAACACACCGTTTGCACACTTTATGAGGAGCACAAACTTTATCTTCATCTCTAAGTTTTAGTATGAAGTATGCAAAGTATACTTTTTTCACAAAGTCTGTAATATTCAGCTGTTGATTCAACACTGTATATTCACCACAAATGAAACAGAAAAGGTCAGGTGAATTACTACACTTCAGGAAAGCCATAATGCTAATTTGGGGAAACACGGCTGATTAATGAAATTCCAATGCAAGTTTCTTGAAAGCATAAGGACCTTTCATTATGTCACTAACCACCTGACTGCCACCAATCATACAGTTCCTATTGATGTTAATGGGGAAATAAAATAAGCTGCCTGTCGATGATTCACACCAGAGTTTGCAGAAGAACCTACAGGTTTGTGGCAAGTCCTGACGTTTAGGATTTTTTTCGTTATCAAAATACCAAAATACATGGAAATTATATGTAACTAATCAAACAGCTTTTTAGTCACAGACCTGTGTTATTCCTCCACGATTAAGAACACTGTCTCTCTAGTGCTACCCATAGTCTGAAGAGCTTTATTGCTACAAGTGGTCTCCATTATACTCATGGGTCATATTTAAATAGTCTTTCAATAACCATAAAGTATTCATATAATGTATAAAATAACGGACACATATAATATCTTCTTCCTCTCTGGTTCACTTCTCCTGCAGCGCCACCACTGAGAAAATAAAGCATTTAAGGGGTTGTCCACGACTTACTTTATTTAAAAAGGGGGTGACCAGGTAGGGGACAACCTCTTTAAACAGTTGCCATTGAAAAAATTTGGGCTAGCTGTGTAATGTATGGGTCTTCTAGGCGCTTAAGAGTTAATTCAGGGAGGCTGGTCGCACAACTTGGAATTGCATGATACATTTGCATTTTGTTGCTAATAGCAGTGAATAAGAAAAGTTTTTCTAGTGCAATTGTTGCAAGTATTGAGCTTTACGAGGACTTCAGGCACTCAACACCAGTTGCTGGAATCAAATTGGATGATGTAACTTTGGCACTATTTTCCCTGTTTGAGTGCCTGTCCATTAAGAAAGACTGGGAAAAGTTGTATAACAGCTGCTTATCCTATTCACTTCTGTCTCAAGACTTTTGCGAGGGGCACAAAAGATGCATCTAAACGCTTCTTACATCTCTGGAGCCTAAAGATAGACCTTCCCATGATTTGTCCTTAAAAAACAATCCAGCAAGAATCAAATACAGAACATGAAGCATTACTCTCTTTGCTCCCAGTATGGAGCTGCATTTTATGGATACAAATATCAAATAGGAGGTTAATAAAGAGCAGGTGCCCAATGTTGTGGGACCACCATATGCTTATCATCTCCTTGAGGACTGGGCAATTTTTTATTTTTGCGCTTTCATTTTTTTTTTTTTTTGTCTTTATGAGCCATTACTTTTTTATTTTTACAGCTACATAGCCATATGAACGCTTGTTTTTTTGTGGAACAAGTTGTACTTTTGAAGAACATTTTACCATGCGATGTACAGGATAACTGAAAAAAAATGTCTAAGTGTGGTGAAATAAAAAAACAAAAAGGCAATTCAACAATTGTTTTTAGGTTTTGTTTTTAAGGCATCCATTGTTCAGTAAAAGTCATCTGGTAATATGATTCTCCAAGTCGGTACAATTACAGTGATGTAATTTGCATTTATTTTTTTTATTAAAATGGCGAAACAAAAATGTTGGTTGTTTTGCTATTATCCAAGATGTTTTTATTTTTCTCAATGGAGCTATGTTGGGATTATTTTTTGTGCCTTGAGCTTGTGTTTTTATAGATACCACTTATGAGTAGGTATAATGTTTTGATCGCATATTGTTGCATTTTTTTTGCAGATATTCTGTTTTTTCAATTTTTTTTATTTACGGTTTTTACCATAAGGTTAATTCATTTCATATTTTGATAGATCAGACTTGCGGCGATACTAAATATTTTTATTTTTTTATTATCTTTATTTTTAATGGGGAAAAAGCTGGTGTGATTCATATTTTTATTTTTTTTATATTATTCAAAACTTTTTTTTTTAGTTCCCTTAGGGTGTTGAACCTTTGTTCGTCTAATCACCTACACTATATACTGCAATATCACTTTAGCGGCATCCTACGATTAAGTGTCGCGGAGGTGGGACCTCAAAGGGAGCATGGAACGGTGTGTACCCGTGCCACGTGCTGTAAATGCCAGTGTCAGAAGTTGACAGTGGCATTTAACAGGTTAACCGCATTGGGCAGAGCTCTGTTCCATCCGTGGCTATTAGAGGCAGATGATGGCTAAATAGCAAGTAACCATCATTTACATTTTTTCATTTCATAAATCAACAGTATATATGAAAATAAGTAACTTTATAAGCAAATCCAGCTTAACCTAAAGATCTAGATCTCACACAACAGCTCTAGCATTGAAAGTCTGAGCAGTAATAGAAACAATTACACTTTAAGGGCATCTGTCTATAGGATCAACCCTCCTAAGCCATCTATATGGGCACTTGAATAAAATGATACTTTCATATCTGTGATCCCATGTCTTATTGCAGAGTGGGCATAAACAGTGTGAGTCATGTAAAGACTGACAGTCTGCTCTCCTGCTATACATGTCTCACACTGGTAACGCCTCCTTTCAGTTATAATAAGCTCAAGAGGCAGATTTTCCAGGAGATCAGTGTCCAGTCCATAGTTCTTAACAGCTCATTTACATATTAAGAAAAACGTAGATTTCTCTGGAATAAGATATCACATCGCAATTATCAAGGTATCATTTTATTCAGCTTCCTATGACCTACATGCCCATATAGACAGCTTAGGAGGGTCCTTCCTACCGACAGATTCCCTTTAATAGGGATTTATTGAGTTGTACAGATTTTTTAACTAGTGCAAACTCTCACATTAGGTACTTATGACATCATATAAACCATTATTGGTCGAACCCTAAAGAGGTAGGTGATATCACTAGGATATGTCACTATTTCATAATAACTGGAGGTCTGGAACTTTCACCAATCTTGAGAATGAAGTGCCCATCATGCTGCTTCATAGTGGCATCCCCTTAAACATTTTTTATTGCGTGGGAACACTTTCAGCCACCTACTACAATCTGGCTGGGAGTGCTGCTGAGCTTCAAAATAGTGTGAAGGGGAAGCAACACTGAGGCTGAGATCCTTTATTCTCAGTATCAGTTATGGCGCCAGAAGTCAGACTTAAGCAATCATTAAATGTTAGTACAGTTGCAATCAAAATTATTTGACAGTCATTGCAAATTAGGTTTATTAGCAAATTTTACAAACTTTCTGCTGTTTGCAATAAACCTTAAAAAACCCAATGTTAATAGCTCAATACAACTAACTTAACAAGTGGTTTCTCCAAATTCAAAACAAAATGCCACTTTTAATTACTACAGCAGGCTTAGAATTATTCACTGTAATGGTGGTAGACAGTGACTGTGTAACGCTGGTGGATGTGGACCCACTGCGCCATTGGCCGGGCTTACCATGGAGGAGCGTGACTAGGTGTCTACCAGGTCTTCACTAGATCCTTTGGTAGTGATAACAGGCTGGGCTGCTGGTAGACACCAGGTACCACTCCAGGGTTGTCCCTGGACTGCAACAGCTGACCGGTGGGTCAGAGGCACCAGTACGAGGTAGAGGAGGGCGAAGACAAAGACGAGGTCAGATAGTCCAAGGTCAGGGCAGGCAGCACAAGTTCAGGATACGTAGCCAAGGCCAGGAGCAGAGAGGTCAGACAGGACTGTTATACGAACAGGATTAATAACAGGAGAAACAAAATACACGTATGCATGAGCAGGAAACTAACAGACCAAACTGACTAGGAACCAATGTTCGGACCAAGAGTGGCGGGAGGAACTGCCTACTATAGAGCCTACTTGCACGGGATAGGCTGGGGAACCAAATCTCAGCAGTACACAGCAGGGTTAAATTCGTGCAGGGACCGGCCATGCCCCCTTAAAGCCAAATGGAAGCAGACTCGGATGCAGTAATGCTACAAGAGGCAAAACTCAGTGAGCCGGCCTGACATGAGGAGAAGCCACGTGGTGACAGTGGTGAGTAGGGCGACGCTGAGGAGGAATTTGAGTTACCGCTGTGACATTCACCTCCTTGATGACAAGAGTCTTTAGTACTTAGTAGAGCACCTTTGGCTGTTATGACCTGTTGCAAATGTGATGCATAGCTAGATACCAGCTTCTGGCAGTGATCCTGAGGATTCTTAAGCCACCCATACACTTTAGGCAGCTATCTCACCCATACACTTTAGGCAGCTATCTCACCCGATTCGCCCATACATGAGTGATAACCGAGCTGACCGCTGCTGTGTTCTCGAAAGGCAATGTCAGACATCTCTGGCAGCTGTTTATTTTATAGAAAACAAAAAGATTGGCAATTCGAAATTGGTGCTGGATCTTTCTGTCCCTCAACATCATCTATTGGGGACAGTCAGGAGGCCTCCAAACACATTCGATTGTTGGTTATGGAAGCTTTAACCCCATTCTCATGTTAATTGGCCTTCAGTTCTCTTAACAACTTAAGAATATTAGTGATCAGTTTCTTGCAAAAACAAAAAAAGTATACAATAAGATATCTAAGGCAATGAATATTTCTAGAGATAAAATTTAAAGGCACACCATCTACACTACCAGAACATAGAAAATAGAGGAAGGTATAACCGACTGCCATAAGATTCCTGAGGAGGCAGATAGTCAAAAACCCTCAAGTGACTGCAAAGCACTGCAGCAAGATTTGGTGGCATCAAACAGTGAGGTTTCAGTTTGCATAGTAAAGCTCAGACTAAACACTATAGGTCTACATGCCTTAACTCCAAGACGTAACCTCTACTGACCCAAAAACACAAAAAAGTCAGCTCCAATATAATCAAAACCATATTAATAAGTCACTGAAGTTTGGGGATTCTGTCTGTAGAGAAATTAAACAAAACTGGAACTTTTTGGGCCAATGGTTCAGTGGTATATATGGAGAAAGAACAATGAAGTGTTCATTGAAAAGAACACTCTACGTACAGGGAATCATGGTGGTGATTTGGTGATTCTCTGGGGCTGCTCTGCTTCCTCTGGAAACTTGTAGTGTGTAGAGTAAAATGGATCCACTCAAGTATCAAAAAATTCTAGGAGAAAGTGTGATACCTTCTGCGAGGAAGCTGAAACTTGCCGATCATTAGACCTTCCAACAGGACAATGAAGATTTTGGAGGAGCCATCACAAATGCGTTACTTGAATCCCATAAAAAATCTTTGGGATGGTTGGTTGGGATTCAAAATAAGTGGTTGGAGCATGCAAAACCCAAGAACATGAGTGAATTGGAGGCCATTGCCCGTGAGGAATGGTTTCGGATGGCTCAGGATTACAGCCAGACTATGCATCATGTTTGCAGCAGATAACTGATAACTGACAAAGGTTCTCCACTGAGCACTAAAGACTCCGGTTATGAAGGGGTTGAATAAATCTGAGACTGTAACAGTGGCATTTTGTGTTGAATTTACTGAAACCACTTGTTATATTAGTTGTGTTTATTCATTTTGATTGTTCTTGTTTGATTAGTTTATTTCAACAGAAAGTTTGTACATTTTGCTAATAAATCTAATTTGCAATGTGGGTTGAATAAGTTTGATTACAACTGTTTATCCTAGTGATATGCCTTACCTTTGTAAGATCAGTCACATAATTCTCTTCAGCAAGACTGCACCGCTCTCCTGCCTACCGGCTACCTGCAGGAGGTGATGCACTTCAACATGACTGATAGTTTGGACAAGTGGCATTGTCATACGTTGTGTGCTCTCAAATGCTGCTAGCAGAGACATCTTTGCATCTGCAGCATCGCAGGAGCTCAGAGCCACTAAATCTGGCCAGATCCAGTGATCAGATCAGCTTCAGAGCAGTACTTACAAGCTTTATATGAAAGAGCTTGTAAGCAATGCACCCTATAAGACCGACCATCTTTATTTTTGAGAACAGAGAGAATTCTTAATAATAAGTCAAATACTGAATGTGTGAATGTGGCCTAAAGGTGAGATTCACAAATCTATGTGTCACCATACAAGAGAAATGGACCATTTTTTTTCTCAGGTGTCACCCTAGTTGCATCCTAATTCCATCAACTTTCCATCCGTTTTTTTTTAATGAAGCAGGTAGACTGCCTGAACTTTTTTATTCATTGAATCTTAACATTGGATCAGTTAAAAGCCATGTTCACAAGTTCAGTATTTGGTCAGTATTTTAATTCAGTATTTGTCAGCCAAAATCAGGAGTGGAACAATCAGAGGAAAAGTATAATAGAAACACGTCACCACTTCTGGATTTATCACCCCCTCCTGGTTTCGGCTTACAGATACGGAGGTAAAAAACTCACCAAATACTGAATGTGTGAACGCAGCCAAAAGTGGATGAAACTGGAAAGGAACCTTGAAGTACAAAGTTTGTCTACCTACGATCATCTCTGTCTCTCAGACCCCTGTAGACTTTAATGGCTGAGTCTGGTCCGCAAAATCTGATGAGAATAGAACATTGTCTGAGTCTCGCAGACTGGAAATACGGGGTGAATCTAGGTGCTGTTTGAGAAAATGGACATACTGATGTGCGAATGTAGCCTAATCTCTATGATGACAGCCTCCTTATAGTCTCCTAAGTTCTAGTAATAAGTAGTTCTCACAGTGCCCACCATCATATTGAAGCACCATACATTTATCACTTCCAAAGTGCCAATTTGCTCTTTGTCCTCCATGTCTGATATTACTACAACCTTAGTTGATATTATACCCACATTTTATAAAGTCCTCAAACTATAAGCAATGGACATAGATGTAGGCTATTATGACACATTAGAGATTTGCCTGCAAGCAGCGATCATAGGATATTAAAGCGGCAACAATCAATTGAAGTTTAAGGGAGCTTCACATGTAGCTTCACATGTATGAAGATCCTATAATCAAATACACAACTAAAGCTGGTTATAAATGTCGACCAACAACCAATGAAAATTAAAATAATCTCTATCAGAAATCTGTACTATTTAAAGGGTTTTCCCAGGAACGAAAGTTCGTATTAATCAATAGATCTTGGAATAATAATAACTTCCACAATTGGATGTGTTTAAATAAAATGTCCCTGTGCTGAGATAATCTTATAAATGTTCCCCTGCTGTGTACTGTGTAATGGCTGTGTCTGACCGTACAGAACATGGTCTGATCATACCACAGCTCCTGGGCAGGGGAGGAAGCAAAAGAGTATACAGACATTACAGCACGGGATCACAGCTGATTCTTTCTGTCAGGTAAAACATTTCTCTGCCTGTTTTTTTAACAATGTTTTACTTCAAAGAAAGAATCATTTGTGATCCCTTGCTGTAATGTCTGTATACTCTTTTGTGCAAGGATTAGAAAAATATTCCAGCTTCCATTGTGGATAAAAAAAGTTTTTATTTAAGTAATGGCAATTCCATAAAAAAATATTTAGCCATAGCAACGCGTTTCGAACGCAGGGTGCGTCCTTTGTCAAAGCTATATGACTAATGAACAGACATGATTAAATACAAAAAATACACCAATCCAACAAGAGATAAAAGTCACATGATTAGCTACCAATCGGAGTGCTGAAGAAGACCTCTAATATAGAACGTACAAAAGGATTTCTGCTGTGAATTCTAAAAACAATTATATGGAAACATACACATATATGAGAACCCATACAAAAAGCAATTTAAATATCAGTAATGATACATCAGTTCACGCCGCAAATTGAGGCCATTGGGATTACAAGTGTCAAGATTCACTATCCAGTATGCCTCCCGGTTTAGCAGACATTTCCTTAAGTCTCCTCCTCTAGGATTTGGAGTGACCTTCTCAATGCCCATAACTTGGAATGAGGATACATTTCTATTGTGATGTTGTATAAAGTGCCTGGAAGCATGAGACATATTATGATTATTCATAGAGACATTGGTTATATCAGAAACATGTTCAGAAATTCTTTTTTTCAGTTTTCTGATTGTGCATCCCACATACATTTTGTCACATAAGGTGCAATAGATTTTATATACCACATGATCACAGTTGCAGTTAATAAATTGATTTATATGAAATGTCTGGGATTTATCCACATTGAAAATTTTTTTTGTAACTTTTACATATTGACAAAGATTGCACCTGTTTTGGCCACACTTGGCACTGCAACCACATATGTCTTTCTTGGAGAGCGTGTGTTGAGGAAGGGGAAAGAATATTTCCCAAATTCTGTGCTCTTTTAGCCACTACCCTAATACCTGGGGAGAGAACTTGCGCTTATGTAGAATCCTCATATAACATAGGTAAAAATTTTAGTACTATATTTTTTATGCTGTTAAATTGAGGTCTATACTGGAGGGATAGTGTTACTTGTTGGTTACCCTGGTTGTTATCCTGAATATACCAATCTTGTAATCGATCAGATCTGCTTTTGTTCTCTGCAATTTTACTTGCTCTGGTTAATATCCGGATAGCCCCTCTGTTTTTACAATGGGATAATTCTTTATTTAAATTATTAGAATTACTACAGTTTTATTCTGACCATTTCTCCTACCGGTATGGCCATAATAGTGTGTAACGGATGTCCACTTCTAGCGTGGAGAAATGTGTTACCTGACATGGGGATGAAATATGTGGATGTTGAAATTCCATGTTCAGTCCCATCCAATTGTAAATCCAAAAAAGAAATACACCTTGAATGAAAAGAAAAGGTGAACGACAGATTCAATGCATCACTGTTTAAATATTCTACAAATAATGGAATATCAGATTTATTTCCTTTCCATATGAAAAGTTGATCGTCTATGAATCTGGCATACCATTCAATACTATTTGAAAACGGATTGTCAACAGAGTCTAAAATTTTTTGTGCCCAATAAGACATAACTAAATTAGCTAATGAGGGGGAAGTCTCGAAACGCGTTGCTATGGCTAAATATTTTTATATGGAATTGCCATTACTTAGATAAAAACTTTTTTTATCCACAATGGAAGCTGGAATATTTTTCTAATCCTTGTTTGCAAGCGGTCCCTTGAGATTCCGTGCTCCAGAAATGCCGAGAAGTATAGGTGAGCTGGCTTCTTTTTTCTTCATACTCTTTTGAACCCCACTAACCCAGGAGCTGTGGTATGATCAGATCATGTCCCTGTACTGTCAGACACAGCCATTACACAGTACACAGGAGGGGCACATATATAAGATTATCTCAGCACAGGAACATTTGTTTTAAACTCATACAGCTGTGGAACTTCTTATCATTCCCAGATCTATTGATTAAAATTAACTTTTGTTTGTGGGAAAACCCCTTTAAGGATGAATTTTCCTGTTCCAACGGGAATGATTTCCCTGGTATTGTAGTACAGGTCTCTGCATGATTATAGTATAGGAAGACAAGATAATAAATACATCATGGCACCCATGTTAGTTTATAGGACCCTACAGAGCAGTACCTCTGTTCATGTGGTGGCATTTAGCTTTTAATGGCATGCAAAGCTATCTTCCTTCAGAGGAAAAAATATCTTATAGATGAGAATATCGCCATAGCATGTCACAGTACTGTGGCACCATATGGCAGCACAGTGACTGCCAACTACTACTAAGTATAGAGCTACAGGGACTCTATGTGCCTCTATGCAACCTCCGTGTACATGGCTCTGTCATGTGCATGAGGCCTTATGTTTAATCATTTGGAAGACTGCCCTGCTTTTAAAAAGATTGTCACATATATCTAGTCATTCCATTTTGTTTTTGTTTTCCTACAGAGCCGAAGATGATAAGAAGTTACCCTTACAGTCCAGCTAAAGAGATTTACCGAAAAGATCAGATCTGTCCAATCCAACACTATTATGTCAGCAATCCAAAAACAGCAACCAATATGGGGGAAAATGGAAAATAAATACCTTTATAACTGATCCTATGTAGTTTAGAGAAAGATGGGATCCCTAAACACGATGCATGGTCTTCTACAGGGACATGTTTATTGTGAATAGTGACATTTTATTTTCTTCTAGCAATATTTCCTAGCGCTATATAGAAAAGATTTACAAAGGCTTAAGGGAATTTGCAAGACTACCTGGCATCCATAACTCATTTTAAGGGGATTAGATTGTATCCCTGCTTTAAAAGTAACTTTAAGTGCAATATCTGTCTTAAAACTATGCAAGCAATGCCTTATGTTGACATATATATTTAGCGTAATGTCTAAAAGGCATACTAGTGAACAGATTGCAGTGCCAGCCCCCGTCGTTGATGCCCACATACAATTGGATGGGCTAGCTGGGCTTTGTAAAGTTTAGTACCCTCTAAAGAACATAACAATCTACGACAAGGCCTTGTGTTTCCACATGTCCTCGGCACCCCCTGTACCGCCAATCATTTACACTGCTCTATACGTCTACAATGCTGCATGACTGCACTGAATGTTGCTTATGGGACCTTCACGCTTTCTTGATTTAAAACTGCCCATGAACAATAGGTCATTGATGTTCAAGAGACACCTTGGCTGGAGCTTTACGCCAATGATTCTGACATGAAGTGAATCCAAAATATTCATCTTGGGTGTCTGGGAAGAGGGATGAGTTGACATATATGTGTCAAATGCCATAAAATCATATTGGAAAATCAAGTTTTAAAAACATCTGTCAAAGGATTTTTGATAGCCACACATGTATTACATTGTCTACTGTCTTCTGGCTGTTGTAACCCACCGTTATTACTGAATGGAGTAATGAGGTGTTTACAACTTGTATGAGCTTGGTTGTAATTCCATAATTCCACCTTTACTCCAGTCACCCATTTAAAGAGGACCTTTCACATTTTTTCAATTAAGCCTCTTCTAAGTTGTGCTGCTCCACTGATTCTAAGACAGCTCTGATCTTTCTTCTGTGGCCCTCCGGTCCAAGGTTATGCAAATTGATAATAGTGGTGCAAAATTTCCCTTCAACCAACAGGGCGTATACTACAGCACTTATCTGTGGGCATGGGCGTGGACGTGTATTGATTGGCCTCCATCAGAGGAGATAAAGCAAACGCTCACTGAGAAGCTTTGTGTTACACGCCCAGTTGGTTGAAGGGAAAATTTACATTTTTATTACCAAGGTCTTAACTTTGGACTGGATGGACACAGAAAAAAAATAAAAACTATTCCAGGATCAGTAGCAAAAAATAAACGAGACACTCAAAAATTCAATAAAAGGTCCTCTTTAAGTCCCTATTACAAGTCTTGCCATGTCCCCAATTGCTTGCATGAGACTAGAACTTGTATGGGGAAATTACCATTTTTATAGTTGGTAAAACAGCAGGTAATTCACATTGCGAAGAACTTATCTCAACAGCCTGAGACTAATGTGTTTTCATCAGTAGCAAAATTTGAAAAGCCAAAAATCGTTGTCAACCCCTTTACAGTGTAAAGGGTTCTCAAAAGTTCTACATACTATACAGTATATTAACTCCGCAGTTCACATGACTCCGTATTGGCCTTCCCTTTTTATAACAAGGTGTGATAAAATTCCACTCAGCCAAAGTTAGATTGCAAGCTCTGCAGGTTCAGCAGGTGAGAACCTTGTCCCATGGGTAGTCTGCCTAACTTGAGATACATCATGTGTTTTCATTGCCAGGATACAGAGGGAACAACTGGGTGCCATCTTTAAGATGATGGAAAGCAACGAAGAAACCTTTGGAACGATGTCAGAAGGAGAAATGAAGGAGCAGCTGAAACTGTACAATATGTAGCGCCCTCTGTTGATTGAAGCAATATGAAATACATAACATGTCCCAGCCTGGTATAATAGAGAGTGTTGTGAAGTTTTAGGGATATCATGGTGGTAAACTAGAGCGGGACAGTTACTGGATGCAGTGATACTCCCCACAACCCAGTGCTGTCAGCAGACGGAGCCTTGGTACATTGGATGCCTAGTGCAATATCTCCAGGTCTCCTGGAACATGCTCCTCTTCCTTGTTATAAAGTAATACATGTCATGATATTAATGTCGCCACACTCCTTAGAAGTTTCATTGGGAGACGGGTAAGGCTGATCAATAAGTAATCCAAAGCAAATGTTAAAGGGGTTTCTCATTTTCTTTCACAGTTCATCTTATAGCTTTCGTAGAAATTTGGTACCCAAGAGCAAATTTTATATATGGCAAATAAGGGGCAGATTCAGCCCATGCCTACCTCATTCGTGGATCCACTATATATAAGAAGTGTGGTTCCTATAGTTAACGACTTTTACATTTTTGGGGGACCCAAATTACTGTATTAAAGGGGATAACTCAGGAAAGTTGTGGCCCCAGGCATAGTTATTTGTAACGACAAACTAACCGTGCTTTATTCATTCTACCCAGGTCCCACACTGAGTCTCAACTGCAGCTTATGGTGTCTGTTATTGTCTGTGATGGTGAAAATGTCAACAGCACTGCAGCCAATCACTGACTTCAGTGGCTCTGTCCATGTAGACAGCACAAACTGCTGACCTCATTGATTGGCTGCAGTGCTGTCAATGTGATATTAACACTCCAGACAAAAACAAACACTGGAAGCAGCAGCAGAGAGGCAGCTCTGAACCCCAGAACGGGGAGTAAAGTACAGTTTGTATTTTTAATACAAACTGCGCCTGGGGACATACATTTCCTGAAAATGCAAAACCCCTTTTTATTCAAGGGGTTGTAAAAGATTAGAAAAAGCATTTTGTCTTTTATTTATGAACAGCGTTACTCTTGTATATTAACTGTGTGTAGTAGGACAGCACCTGCTACATTCATTTTAATGGGGTCGGGCTGCAATAGAAGACACAATCCTTCGACAAAGGGGGCGTTGCTTCTGGTAAAGCTAAACCATTCTAATTTTGTACAACCTTTTGTGAACTTTTTATATGCTTGATTTGATTAAAGGGGTTGTCTACTATTGAATAACCCATTATTAATAGGCCCCGGGAGGTGAGAAAAATGAGAAAGTTGATACCTCCTTCAAGGTTATTTATAGATATTATATATATATATACATACTGTATATATGCCTGTGTGTATATATACAGTATATACACACTATGTATGTATATGTATATATATATATATTTATATATACACACACATACAGTATATATACACTGCTCAGTGCATGCCTTCTCCCAATGAATCACCACGCACTAAACACAGTGTTTCACTGTCCTAAGCAATAGTATTTTGTGCTTTATATCACTACTGCTATGTTATGAAGATGATTTTTGTATATATCCTGATTTTTGGTATTCCATCTATATATAGTTTGTCTTTTTTTCCTCCATTGATTTGATGTAGAGTTTCTGCTCTTGCAGCATTTGACCTGATGGGGTAGACATAGTCTGTACTA
Source organism: Phyllobates terribilis (assembly GCF_046119375.1). NCBI lineage: Eukaryota > Metazoa > Chordata > Amphibia > Anura > Dendrobatidae > Phyllobates > Phyllobates terribilis. Next base: position 244,398,275 of record NW_027362765.1, on the reverse strand, counting down.
TATGAATTGAATGGCGTATGTGCTTCTCTTCATTTGGGACTAGGACATTTTACAGGCTGTGCAGACAGCTCATAGGTTTCTTCTTTAACATTTCTTATCATTTCTAATAAAATATTTTGCAAGCCTTACTTTTTTTGTTTCTGTCTTTCTTTACTGATTGGGCATGCTCACTACAGTCTATTCTAATAGACAGTAGGGTAGATGTATCCAGAACTGTAACTAGATTTCAGTTTCCTCAGGTCACAGAGTTCAGTGTACTACCCTCTTCCTGAATCTAAATATCCCAGCCATTTAAAATGCCCATCCCCCAGTGCAGTCAGACCGCCATAGAAATCAGACAGAGATTGGACCACAATGTTTGGACTGGCTGGTGGCTCTCCTGACACGAGCGTGACAGCTGCATAGAAATACATGAAGCTGTCACACTCCAGTCGGGAGAGCCGCCGGCCAGTCCTTGCATTGCGGTCCGGTCTCAGTCCGATTTATACGGCCGTCTGACTGCGCTGAGCCTAGTGAGTCAGCAATTATAATATAATTATGTTGAGAAATTTGAATGCTAAATTGGCATTTTAATATATCATATATACGGTAATGTTAATGTGGCGCCCCTGAGGGTTCAGTCGCCACAGAGGTACTGCACCTCACCCAGAGGTGTGGTGTCTCCTTCTCTCAGGTAAGGAGGGAGTGCTGCCCGGAACCCCAACACCCACATTCAACACTACACTGCTCCAGGCCAGCTGGAAGGGCAAGATGCAATGTGTTTTCCTGCTGAGCCCTGTCCCTGGCTGGAGTGGGGGGAACCCAGAGGTAGGGGGAACCAGTAGTGGATGTGGGTGGAGGAAGCAGTTTAGGGGAGCACTATAGAGTGAGGTATAAAAAGGGAAGCCATCTTAGGCTGGCAGTTCAGTAGAACAGAAGGCTAGTCAGTGGAGAACAGTCTGGGATCAGAGTCTCTTTAGGAGCTCTGCTCCACAAGCAGGGCCCAGTCCTAGAGGCCCAGGTGGGGAGCAGAGGAGTAGGCTCCGATCTAAAGAAGGGATCCTAGGGGGTACGGAGAGTGCAGGACAGCACCCGTACGCCACCGAAGCTGTCAGAAGACAGAGGGATCATAGGCCGCAAGAAGGGGACCGGCCCCTGGTCCAGCCGTGTTACTCCAAGTCTCGGCTGGGAAAACCGGAGGCTTCTGGCTTATATAGTCAGTTGCCGAAGCCTCATTCTGATCTCTGTGAGGGTCAAGCAGGTCCGTGAACTCCAGTGAGACAGGAGGGACTTCAGAGCACCCGAGCGGGATTGAGAGTGGGCAGTGCAGGGCAGGAGGGAGAAAGACCCAGGGTGAAGAGGGTCTAGCTAGGAACACAAGCAAGTGGGGTTCTGTCAGGTGCTCCTAATCTGCCTGAGAAATTGCTGAACCCCTGTCTGGTGAACGCAGTTCGACCTGGGAGGCTGACACCTGTACAGTGCACCAGTGGAACTGTCATAAGAACTGTGAGTAAAAACTCGGATGACTGCACGGTACTGCCTCCGTCCATTCTTTCATCTGCGCCATCTTTCCCTCCCTGCACTACAACGCCCAGAGCAACTCACTCTATCTACACTGCCCTGGAGCTAGCTCTACCTGTAGAGAGCCATGCCACCCCTGCTGCCGTAACACCAGCTCCAGAGGACTGCTCCGCAGCGGCGGCTCCCTTTAGCCGCACTCCACAGGTGGCGTCACGAACACTTTCCAAATCCCCTATAAATATTCCCCTTTTTGGTGACCGCCCTGGGCCATGGACCGGGCTAGCCACCGTGATATCCCCCACCGGCTGCCGAGTACCCCACGGCTCTGGGGGCGAGTCATTAACGTCTGGAAAACCTTTCAAAATATATTGGTTTATTTTTTCTAATGTACAGTGGGGAAGATAACTATTTGATACACTACCGATTTTGCAAGTTTTCCCACCTGCAAAGAATAGAGAGGTCTGTAATTTTTATCGTAGGTACACCTCAACTGTGAGAGACAGAATCTAAAAATAAAATCCAGAAAATCACATTGCATAATTTTTACATAATTAATTTGCATTTTATTGCATGAAATAAGTATTTGATACAATAGAAAAACAGAACTTTAATATTTGGTACAGAAACCTTTGTTTGCAATTACAGAGGTCAGACGTTTCCTGTAGTTCTTGAACAAGTTTGCACACACTGCAGCAGGGATTTTGGCCCACTTCTCCATATACATCTTCTCCAGATCTTTCAGGTTTCAGTGATGTCGCTGGGCAACATTGAGTTTCAGCTCCGTCCAAAGATTTTCTATTGGGTTCAGGTTTGGAGACTGGCTTGAAATTCTTTTTATGGAGCCATTCCTTAGTTGCCCTTGCTGTGTGTTTCTGGTCATTGTCATGCTGAAAGCCCTAGCTATGGCCCATCTTCAATGCTCTTACTTAAGGAATGAGGTTGTTAGCCAACATCTCGCGATACATGACCCCATCCACCCTTCCAAAGTATGATGTTTCACCCACCATTCTTCACGGTTGGGACGGGGATCTTAGGGTTGTACTCATCCTACTTCTTCCTCCAAACACAGCGAATAGAGTAGATACCAAAAAGTTCTATTTTTGTCTCATCGGACCACATGACCTTCTCCCATGTCTCCTCTGGATCATCCAGATGGTTTTTGGCGAACTTCAAACGGGCCTGGACATGTGCTGGCTTGAGCAGGGGAACCTTGCGTGCCTTGCAGGATTTTAATCATCAGAATCATCCTTACCCCACAAGTCGAGATCCTGCATGGAGCCCCAGACCGAGGAAGATTTACAGTCATCTTGTGTTTCCTCCATTTTTAATAATTGCGCCAACATTTGTTGCCTTCTCACCAAGTTGCTTGCCTATTGTCCTGTATCCCATCCTAGCCTTGTGCAGGTCTACAATTTTGTCCTTAGACCTTTGGTCTTGGCCATGGAGGAGAGGTTGGAGTGTGATTGATTGTGTGGACAGGTGTCTTTTATACAGGTAACAAATTCAAACAGGTGCAATTAATACAGGTAATGAGTGCATAGTAGGAGGGCTTCTTAAAGAAAAACTAACAGGAATGTGAGAGCCAGAATTCTTGCTGGTTGGTAGGTGATCAAATACTTATTTCATGCAATAAAATGCAATTTAATTATTTAAAAATCATATGATGAGATTTTCTGTTTTTCTTTTTAGATTCTGCCTCTCACAGTTGAAGTGTACCTACGATAAAAATTACAGACCTCTCCATTTGTAGGTGGGAAAACTTAAAAAAATTGTCAGAGTATCAAATACTTATTTTCCCCACTGTACCTGCTGGTAAGCTCTTTGCCCCATAGGAGAAAAATAAAACAAAAGTCCATGATAACTTCTTTAAGTAGACAGGCTTTTGGTGAAAAAGATAACTTATATAAAGATTATACATAGTTATCATAGTGATAAACTGATATAGACTATACATGACAGAGAATCCTACAGTAGGCTGTTTATTATTTTCTACCTACAACAATCCATAAGGGAACCTACGGAAATACTGTATACAACAAATAACTATAACACATACATCTCCACTTATTTCCATTTATCGGAGAACACAGGCTTAATCATACAACTGCACTACAAGCAGGGGTAAATATAGATGCCATAGCTTTATATTTGATATGGGTTTTACATCTGTTATAACCATTTTTTTGCAGGCTATACCCCTCAGTATATAATGTCATTATTATTATTACTGAACTCTAATCAAGTGAAAAAAATATGCAAGCATAACATGAAAGATACATGGTCTTAGGGGCAGACACTGAGACCAAAGGGCTCTTATGACACAAACAGAGCACAGGTCGCACACTAGCGCATACGTCACACAGGAACAGGGCAGACGTCACACAAGCACATCGTACATGTCACACAAGTACAAATGTCACACAAGGACAGCTCTCATGTCACAAAAGCACATAATATGCATCACACAAAGCACACAAAACATAAACACAGTGCACGCGTCACACAAGTGTAACCGGGTACTTTAGATGCAGCGACACAGAAACACAGAGCAGCCAATACGGGGTTAATAAACAGGGGGGTTTATAAGAACAAGGTCAATCTCCACGCAGGGAGCAACAAGGAAAATATGGGTGAAAACAAGGAAAATAGCAGGTGAAAGTCTATAATTAACAGTACACAGTCTGACAAGATGTAGCAGAGCCGAACCGGTTGTAAACGTTAGTTTGTACACTTAGCTGACTCTGGCTCCTCACAAGGCAATCGCCAGCGGATGCAGGTGATGATTTCTTCAGGCTTCCCCGCCCAAACAATGCTCCGTCTTCTGGCGGCAGCGGGCAGTCTCCGGTTTTACCCGCTGAGCCCCTAGTCCATAACACGGCACCTCACGTGCCTCGGCTCCACGGACCCTGCGTCCCTTGTCTCTATAGTCGGGCTTGACTCCTCCGGTCCACTGCACCCGACTCCTGCTCTCAGTACTCGAGCCAGGAGCCTGGACCTTCTCACACTGTTCTCCTGCGCAGGACTCAGCTCCGCTTTCCCACGCAAAACGTCCTCGTCTCTTCCTGTCTCCAGTCACACCAGGAGTCCCTCGGTCACCTGACTTCCCAGCTCTGGCTCTGGACATACCCCCAACTTCCCAGTCACATGACTCCTGTGCTAGCAGTCTGTCTCCCCCCTGCAACAGGAGGTACGGCCCCGGCAGTTCCGGATCCCTTGCTCTGAAAGCACTTACACCCCGGTCTTCCCCCTTACACAAGCACAGCTCTCACATCACACAAGAACATCGCTCATGTTACCAAAGTCGATCGCTCATGTCATGACACATGACATAAAGAGCGCATACGACACACAATCAAAGCACACATCTAAGACACGTCATAAAAGAATAAAGCACAGATCAGACAAGCAGTGCATTGACGTCAAGCACATTACACAAGCACACTGCACAAATCATGCAAGTGTAGCACCCTGAGGATTCGGCTGCTACAGGGGTATTGCACCTCAACCCAGAGGTGTGATATTCCACTCCCGGGTAAGGAAGGAGTGTGGAACTGAGCTCAGATAGACTGCATGCACTACATACATCCCATTCCAGAGGAGCAGGCCGACGGTACTCCCACTTAGAAATGTGCAGGTACAACCGAGCCTGTTCCTGGCTGGAGTGGGAGGGGGGTGGTACATCCCATGTAGTGTAGGGGCAGATAGGGGGAGCAGTCTGGGTAGTGATAGGAGCTCATTGGGTGCTGGTCACCTGAGCTCACACATAGAGGGATATATAAGGAGGGCACCAACTTAGATCAGGGTCAGACGCTGAGAACAAGTCAGTTGGAGAGGAGAGAGAAGAAAACAGCAGCCCTGGAGAGAGAGAGAGGAGAAAGAAAGAGAAAGACCCAGAGGGGGAAGACTGAAGGGACCCAAGAACCCAAATTAGAGCACCGGGTGAGGAGTCAGCACAAGGGTACCGGAACCCAAGCTGGTGGGGGCAAAAACATCCCTAGCCAGAGACCGGAGGCTGTGGGCAGCATCTGCCACGGCCACCCACTACATCCACCCTGAAGGCATACCACATGGAGGGTCAGGGAACCTAAGGCCAAGGGTTGCCCAACAGAAGGCCCGAGGGAGCTGGACCTAGGTGGATCACTGGTGGGGACGGCTGAAGAAAGGACAGAGGGAGAGCTCAGGGCCACGCTCCGGACTTGTTTGGGGGTTGGCCGGATCCAGGACCTGGTGGACGCAGCACGGCTCGGGTGGTCACTAACAGCTGGAGTGACCGAAACATCCGCAGTAAGTAAACTCCCTTAACTGCACAACCCGAGTCTGTCTTCATTGCCGGCTGCACCGCACCACCACAACCCCCATCCTCTGCGCCTGTCCCCTCTGAGGCTATACCCCTCCCGTTGGGGGTTATCCCACCAAGCTGCACATCCACCATCAGCCTCAGCGGACCCTGCTGCAGCGGCGGCCACAGTGACCGCATTACAACGGGTGGCGTAGTCGACACAAAAGAACTCTTATAACATCAGTAAGGACTGCCACATAACACTTAGCTTGACGCCCTGGGCACGGGACCGGGTCACAGCCGCTCGGAGACTACAACCCCCCATCTGATCCGGTGCCGGGTATTCCCCTCAAAAAGGAATATGTCCCAGGGGGCGCGTCAACTTTGGCGTAGTCGGCAGGATTACGTGCCCGCAACACCCGGGTACTGCGTGCCTGAAGAAAAGTGCAAGTTTACCTCAGAAAGAAGTCTCCCGCCGGTTCCGGAGGGTCCACGCCATCGGACTCCATCACCAGTCGTTTCCCGCCGATTGTCCGCCATTTCCAACTTGTTCCCGCCATCTGCAGAGTTTCCCGCCACTGGGCGACGCTTCCCGCCAAAACCGCAGATTTCCCGCCTTGGAAGAGCAGCGGACGCCATTATGGGCGTGCCAAAGGAGGGCAAGAGGCCACCTCCCATCGTGGGCCAGGACAGAAAATGGCGCCAAAAGTGGAAACCGCCCCCACCAACAGAGACTGTGATGCTGGAGGTGTCTGTCAGCGTGAAAGAACTACCCCTGGAGCTGACAGTCACCGAGTTGCCCCGGGACCGCCCTCGAAGTGGGAGGAGACGAAAGAGAAGAGAAAAGATGGGTGTCGCTTGGAGCAGTCTAGAGCGAGCGCACCCGGAGGCAAGGTGTCCAGAGCGAGAGCACCCGGAGGCAGGAAGCCTGGAAAGGAGCAGCAGAAAAGCTCACCCGGAGATGGAAAGAGAGCAGAACAGCACCGGCCCGCTGGCCAGGAGTCTGCTAGAGACCGAGGAAGGAGGGCAGAGCAGCACCGGCCCGCTGGCCAGGAGCCTGCCGGAAGCCGAGCAGAGCAGCACCGACCCGATGGTCAGGAGCCTGCTAGAGTCCACAACCCCGCTAGGTCTAGCGGAGATCCTAGCGCAGCTCCCCCGAGACCGGGAGTGTGCACAAACTGCCCTGGAGGGCCTCGCACGGAGGATGGCCCGGGTACAGCGGGAGATACTGGCGGAGTGGAGCCGGGAGATGGCTCAGCACGCAGAGACCAGTCAGCGGAGCACGCTACCCTGGAAGAGGAAGCAGACCGCCTCTGAGGATGGCGCAGGAGGACCCAAGGCCGGAGACGGCGCCGAGGAGGGAGCCGAACGCATGGAGGCAGGTAAAGGGGACGCCTATACCCCAAGCCGTGACACCGCTCACCTGCCCCAGCTCCCCGTCGCAGAGCCCGAAAGTCCCCCTGCTGTGCCCGTAGCCGCCAGGTCACCGCCATGGACTAGGCCCCGACCGGAAGCCGCCGCAGCGATCCCTGTGACGTCACGCGCCCCGACCCGGAGCGTGACAAAGCAGGAAGTACCACCAGCCTGGTCGCAAGGCCTAGTACCTCCGGGCGCCGCACCACCAACAGCGCCCCCTACCTCCGCGGAGCCTCCGGCCTGGCCGCAAGGCCAGGTAGCCCAGGGCGCCGCCGTCCTAACGGTGCCCTTCACCTTCCAGGTGCCCCAGGCCTGGCCGCAAGGCCTGGGCAACCCGGGCGCCACCACCACCGCGCCCGCGCCCGCAATACCTAGGGTGCCATATCTGGGAGAGGACCCCTTCAGCCAGCTAGCGTGGCCGGACGGGCGGCCTTTCATCTGGCCCGAAGAATTCTTGGAACTGGAGCGACAAAAGAAGTTAGGTCCCCTGTGTGAGCCCCTGATTCCGGCTCCAAAGCCCGTGACTCGGGTCTCGCCTCCACTAGAAGAAGCCCAATTCGTGTGGGACCCCACGGGAGAAGATTTGATGGGGTTCACCGGAGAGACTCGGGCAGCTGCAGCTGAACGCACAGAGTGTTGCCATCAACAGCTGGCAGAGTTTAAGAGAGAACGGGAGGAGAGGCGGGTCAGAGAGCAATGGGCCCAGACCCGCAGCGCGGAGCAAAAGAGTCGGACCAGAAGGGACCCCTGTGCAGCAAATCGTCCCCGTACCATCGGGACGGTAATAAAGTTTAATGCGCAGCATGGGTGGGGCTTCATAAAGGACCGGAACACCATGGGTGACGTCTTCGTTACCCGACGGGACGTCGAGTCCCACCTGCCAGAGGGTCACAAAGGCCGTGACCTCTACGTCGGTGACGAGGTAACGTTCACCCGGCACAAGTGTGCCAAGGGACCTTACGCCCTCCACGTGCATCGCCTGACAGAGGAGGAGTTGCGGTGTAGGGAGGAGGAGCCAGAAGACCCGAACGGGTTCAAGGCTAGAAGGTACTATGACTGAGATAGTACAAAGGACTGTATATAGTTACCTGTCGGGGTACCCAAGTAACCGTGGCTGCTTTAAAGTTTAGTCCCCGTTGGGACCAGTGAACAGTTTAACCCGTGTGTCCCCTACCCAAACCAGGCTGAGGACTGTGAGCAGCCATCCCTTTCCCTTTACTTGGCCGGGGACTGAGAACGGCCAAATTTCCCTGTACATAGTTGCGCTTTCTAAAGCGCCCCCTACCGGTTTTATAGGAGAAACCATTTTTCTAGAAAGACTGTCGCACTTTTCCCGGACACACGTTGCACAGTGTCCGGAGGAGGAACCTGAGGCCAGAGACGACGAGAATGTTTATATGAAAAAGTTTTATATATATATGATGTTTTATATGTTTATGTTTATAAAAATATGTATGTTTTTGGTGTTTTATGTCTTGCAGCCCGAGGACGTGCTGTGATTTACCAGGGGGGAATGTAGCACCCTGAGGATTCGGCTGCTACAGGGGTATTGCACCTCAACCCAGAGGTGTGATATTCCACTCCCGGGTAAGGAAGGAGTGTGGAACTGAGCTCAGATAGACTGCATGCACTACATACATCCCATTCCAGAGGAGCAGGCCGACGGTACTCCCACTTAGAAATGTGCAGGTACAACCGAGCCTGTTCCTGGCTGGAGTGGGAGGGGGGTGGTACATCCCATGTAGTGTAGGGGCAGATAGGGGGAGCAGTCTGGGTAGTGATAGGAGCTCATTGGGTGCTGGTCACCTGAGCTCACACATAGAGGGATATATAAGGAGGGCACCAACTTAGATCAGGGTCAGACGCTGAGAACAAGTCAGTTGGAGAGGAGAGAGAAGAAAACAGCAGCCCTGGAGAGAGAGAGAGGAGAAAGAAAGAGAAAGACCCAGAGGGGGAAGACTGAAGGGACCCAAGAACCCAAATTAGAGCACCGGGTGAGGAGTCAGCACAAGGGTACCGGAACCCAAGCTGGTGGGGGCAAAAACATCCCTAGCCAGAGACCGGAGGCTGTGGGCAGCATCTGCCACGGCCACCCACTACATCCACCCTGAAGGCATACCACATGGAGGGTCAGGGAACCTAAGGCCAAGGGTTGCCCAACAGAAGGCCCGAGGGAGCTGGACCTAGGTGGATCACTGGTGGGGACGGCTGAAGAAAGGACAGAGGGAGAGCTCAGGGCCACGCTCCGGACTTGTTTGGGGGTTGGCCGGATCCAGGACCTGGTGGACGCAGCACGGCTCGGGTGGTCACTAACAGCTGGAGTGACCGAAACATCCGCAGTAAGTAAACTCCCTTAACTGCACAACCCGAGTCTGTCTTCATTGCCGGCTGCACCGCACCACCACAACCCCCATCCTCTGCGCCTGTCCCCTCTGAGGCTATACCCCTCCCGTTGGGGGTTATCCCACCAAGCTGCACATCCACCATCAGCCTCAGCGGACCCTGCTGCAGCGGCGGCCACAGTGACCGCATTACAACGGGTGGCGTAGTCGACACAAAAGAACTCTTATAACATCAGTAAGGACTGCCACATAACACTTAGCTTGACGCCCTGGGCACGGGACCGGGTCACAGCCGCTCGGAGACTACAACCCCCCATCTGATCCGGTGCCGGGTATTCCCCTCAAAAAGGAATATGTCCCAGGGGGCGCGTCACAAGCTCAGGACATACACTGGTCACATACATCAGATAAACACATATAGCATCAGATTCTAAGTATGTCAGTAAAGCAATCACATTACTATAAAGTTTAGTTTACATGATTCTATGACTTGCAAATGGTATGTGTTCCAAGAGAAAGAACATCCACCTAGCAACAGCTGATGGCATCAGACTCCCTATCGCTGAAAAGCAATAAATGTTCACGTGATCGCTGCAAAAAAAGTCTTGCAAGAGTTCTCATGGCATCCTCAGAATTTTTCCAAGGAAGACGTGATGACTAATCCTTCTCCCCATTGACAAAATTGATGTTAGTGACACAAAACACAAGATGGTTGAGATATAACGAATCCTCCTGCAATTTCTTTGCATATTAGATAAATGATGTAGCACCTAATTCTTCTTAGCTCTATTTAAGTATCTATACCATTCCAAAGCATCTTCTTCACAGAGAAGTGAAGACACAGGTTGAGAAAGTTGCTGTTGCTAGGCGGCTGTTATTTTCCCAAGAACAAACACCATTTACAGGTTATAGACTCCTGCAAATTGAACCATTTTCTTTGGGGACCCTTAGAAAAAGCGGACATACAGTGGGTATGGAAAGTACTCAGACCCCTTTAAATTTTTCACTCTTTGTTTTATTGCAGCCATTTGGTAAATTCTAAAAAATTCATTTTTTTCTCATTAATGTACACTCTGCACCCCATCTTGACTGAAAAAAGCTGAAATGTAGAAATTTTTGCAAATTTATTAAAAAAGAAAAACTGAAATATCACATGGTCATAAGTATTCAGACCCTTTGCTCAGTATTGAGTAGAAGCACTCTTTTGTGCTAGTACAGCCATGAGCCTGGTTAAGTGCATATAGAATTTAATTCTATATGCACTTAACCACAGTCAAGTAACATTTGTCAATCTATAAATGAATTATAATTTATACTCTTCAATTGTTTCAACCAGTTGGCTTGCTAACCCCTGAAATAACTAATTAGTGGCCAATAATATTTAAGGGAGTTTGGCTGTAACCCTATTTAGGCAGGTATAAACTAATAATTTCCTGCCACTACACATTGGGACTCCATTAGATCACTGCTGTGGGATTATTTATTAATTTTTCAATTCATAACTGTATATTCGTATTCAAATTGTGAAAGATACATGGTACTGTAGTCTTTTATGCTAGTTCATTTTAATCTAATTAATAAAGGTTTTATATGTCATGTAGGGACTGTGGGCACCTACCTGATCCCTCGAACTAGGGGGTGCCCAAGGCTATCCTTGTTCCCCGGATTAACCTTAAAGGTGGAGATGCGGTGATCACGTACCATGTTATGCTCCTATTTTATCTGTTGCCTTCCCCACCCAGGGAGTGTATAGGAATACACTAACCAGACTGACAGGGGTAGACACTCACAAAACAACAGAGTGAGAAACAGGAGAAATAGGAAGGAGAAACCAAATGGGAGAGGATGAGGATAAACTTGCAAACAAACACCACACAGAAATCTACTGAACAACTCTGCAACCGCCCACTCCAAACACTGAACTTCTCCTTCAACACCAAACCAGGAATTGTGAGCTATCACTGACAATTCTCAAGTGCCAGTGGCAAGCATATATACCAGAGGGGGGTGGCCAACACAGAACAGCTGAGACAATTCAGGATGGAGAGCTCCAGGAGATCAACAGAACTGATTAACCCTTGCAATGACAGAGTAAGTAAACACATGCACTGCTTAATAGGATGGTGAAGACGTTCTAATCAGTGCCGGAGTTCATGTAACCAGACCGTGATCTTCTGGCCCCTCTCTGTCGTGGTATCCCTGTGACATTATATCTTAATTTAATTCATATACTATCCTTCTTTCCTTACACAGTTCTTTGGGGAGACTGCCACCAAGCACCAGTTGATCAGTAGAGTAGCACACACCCGGTGACATCTGTCATAAAGGCGAGCTGTTTTGAAGGGATGCCAAAATAAATTAACAAAGATCTACATTGAAGACCATCTTGATGCTCTGATAGTTGCAAGTGGGAACCTTTGGAGGAAGCAGCTCCTCTCACAGAGTGTGCCTTAAAGGTTGTGTTATCTGTACCTGCATTTTTCATTCCAAAAAAAATCCAACATCCAATGCTGTTTGTGAGGTTATTCTGAATGGGATCTAGAGGTTGAAAAAATATTTTTGTTCTCTTCTTTCTTAAGCACTGGATGAAAGCCAACTGGTGTCACTGAAAGCCAATGTTTATTAACAAGGAAAAGGGTTAGTTCTACTCTTCTTGCTGTAATGGTGTAACGGGGCCCAGGGCAGTGGCCATGGGTGATGGACTTATTTGCCACGCCTTGGCTCGCTACAGAAAAATGAGGGGGGGGGGATCCGAACTCAGCGTGTGTCAGTGGACACGTTGCCATTATGGGAAACCACACCAGTCCGTAAAAACATAATCCTCTTTACTGACAGTTTGACTCATACACAAAGCACAGAAGGAGATGCAGATGTTTTTCCCCTTGGTTATAATTAGTGATGAGCGAGCACTAAAATCCTCGGGTACTCGTTGCTCGGGTCGAGCAAATTGGAATGCTCGAGTGCTCGGTCCGAGTAATGAGCCCAATGTAAGTCTATGGGAAACTTGAGTATTTTTCCGGCAGCTTCCCCCGGCGATCTGCAAAGGGCCTAAATATTGTCCAAATTGATGGGAACAGTGCTCAAATGAAATGGGAACAGCATGGGGAAGACCCCTGGAAGCATTTCTGACTCCCAGGTCACTGCTGTCAACAATGTTGTCAGAGGTATTACGCCACTTTTACGGACTCACAATAAAACATACAAAAATGAGACCAAAATGGATTTTCCTGGGCAATATGTTAAAGGACATCCTTTCCAGAGTAATGACTTGTATATAAGGCAAAATAAATAACCAAAAACAAAAATTCTCCTCCACACCTTGGGCTATGATCACACGTAGCGTTTTTGATGCGTTTTTGCACTTTTGTATTGCTTTCAACTGTGACAAATGCATTCACTGGGAAATGTCATTTTAACATTTTACAACCTTATCTGGCCATGTGGTGTGTGAAACATCATCACACACATCCTGTTTCATTTATGAAGGAGGGATTGTGAAAGTCACAAACACTATTTTTACAGCCTTACTATTCTGAAAGGTCCAGCAGTTGGCTATGCTTTGTTGTTCCCATTATTAAAGAGTGGGTCTCCTATACTGTTATTGCGTATGCAGTGACTGCAAGGGCTGCCAAAAATTTGGACGCACCCCAATACCCCTTTGAAGAGACATAGAGGAGGGTCTTAGTACAAAAAAATGTTCCCATTATAAAGAAGTGGGTCTCCTATAGTGGTAATGCCCATGCTGTGACTGCAAGGGCTACCAAAATTTGGGAAAAATCCCACTAACAATTTAAAGACACATAAAGCTGGGCCACAGTAACGAGTACGACATATTCCCATTAGAACGGAGAGGGTCTGCTATACAGTTATAGGGTATGCTGTGAGTCCAACGGCTGCCAAAATTTAGGAAAACCCCCACTAACAATTTAAACACACATAGAGCTGGGCCACAGTAACAACATTTTCCCATTAGAAAGGAGAGGGTCTGCTATAGAGTTATAGGGTATGGAGTGAGTCCAAAGGCTGACAAAATTTAGGAAAAACCCTACTAACAATTTAAAGACACATAGCACTGAGCTACAGTAATGAGTACGACAAAAAGGAGTGTGTCTCCCATACTGTTTGCCTATGGAGTGAATGCAATGGCTGCCCAAAATTTGGAGGAACTCCAATGTCCCTTGCAAGAGACGTAGAGGTCGGAGGGCCTCCTAAAAATAATGTTCCCATTATTAGGAAGTGGGTCTCCCATACTGTTTGCCTATGAAGTGAATGCAACGGCTGCCATAAACTCAGCCATGTGTGCAAGACTGCTAACAGGCAAGACTTTCGTGTCTTCACCAAGAGGACGTCTGACCATGCTCTCCTCCTCATCCTCTTCCTCCCTGTCCTCAGGCCATCCACGCTGAACAGACGCTATGACTGTTGTGCAGGTAGTACCGTCTATAGCGCAGAAACTAGCTCCTGTTCTTCCTCCTCCTCTTCCTCTTTGTCACCCAATCCACATTGGAATGAGATGAGGCTGGGCTGTGTGGAATCACCCTGTATGGTTCCTTGCTCCGCCTGCAATGCATCCTCTTTAATTGTGAGCAGAGAGCGCTTCAGAAGACAGAGAAGCGGGATGGTGATGCTAATTATGGCGTCATCGCTGCTCACCATCTTGGTGGAGCCCTCAAAGTTTTGGAGGATGGTACAGATGTCTGACATCCATGTCCACTCCTGAGGTTTTATGTGTGGAGTCTGACCTGAATACCGATGGCCTTGTTGATGCTGGTAGTCAACAACTGCCCTCTTCTGCTCACAAATCCTTCCCAACATCTGCAATGTAGAGTTCCAACGCGTGGGGACATCGCACACCAGTGAGCTGGAAGCTGAAAATGCTGCTGAAGCACGGCAAGGGTGGCGGAAGCTGTAGGTGACTTTCTAAAATGGGCACACAGGTGGCGTACTTTGACAAGCAGATCCGGCAGATCCGAATAGGTTTTGAGAAACCGCTGAGCCACAAGGTTAAGCACATGGGCCAAGCATGGTACGTGTGTGAGCTTGCCTCGCCTCAGAGCCGCCACCAGGTTCCGGCCATTGTCACACACGACCATGCCTGGCTGTAGGGTAAGCGGTTTCAGCCACAGATCTGCTTGCTCTTTCAGAGCTGTCCACAACTCTTCAGCATTGTGCTGTTTGTCACCTAAGCATATTAGCTTCAGCACAGCCTGTTGCGCTTGGCCGAGGCAGTGCTGCAGTGCTTCCAGCTTGCAACTGATGTGGTCATTTTGGAGAAGGAAGCTTAAGAGGGGGAGGTGGTGCAGGATCTGTAGAATGTGGGGGCAACCCTGATTGACCCAGGGCCTGCAATCCTTGGCATCAGGAGGATGTGTTCCGTCTCAAGGTCCAACTGGGTCCCGGCTTCCACTATATTAACCCAGTGTGCCATCAGCGAGATGTACCGTCACTGCCCACAAGTACTTGTCCACGTGTCTGTGGTTAGGCGGACTTTCCCAGTAACTGTGTTGTTGAGGGCACGGCTAATATTGTGGGACGCGTGCTCGTGTAATGTGGGGACGGCCCACCGGGAGAAATAATGGCGGCTGGGGACTGAGTACCAAGGGACGGCCGCCGCCATCAGGTTGCGGAAAGCTTTCATCTCCACGAGCCTAAAAGGCAAAATTTCGAGCGCAAGCATTCGCAAAATGTGAGGCCTGTGGGGCGTTGGCTGCATATTTGTGCTAGTGGACGCCCATGGGCATGGGGAGCAGTGAATATTTATTTTCTTTAGTAACGGGCATAGTGTACCCGCAGCAGGGTATAGTGTGTGCGTTATTAAGGAGAGTGAATGGTCACCACTCCCCATGCATACAGTCCCGGTGCGGGGAGCAGTGACTATTCCAGCACAGCATCACAGCAACACACAGTGAGAGCAATGTCGGCAGCAGAGCGGGGTGCAGCGCTGGAGCAGAGAGGAGGTGAATATAATTGTTTTTTTTTTGTGTGTGCAGTGTGATGGGGATGAGGGGGTGCCAAGCATACCAGGATGGAGGGGTACCAGGCATACCAGGAAGAGGGATGAAGAATGACATACATACCAGGATGAGGGATGAAGGGTGCCATACACACCAGGAGGAGGGATGAGGGGGGCCATGCATACCAGGATGAGGGGTGCCATGCATACCAGGATGAGGGATGAGGGTGCCATACAGACCAGGAAGAGGGATGAGGAATGCCATACTTTCCAGCATGAGGGATGAAGGGTACCATACATACCAGGAAGAGGGATGAGGGGGGCCATTCATACCAGGATGAGGGGTGCCATACATACTTGGATGAGGGACGAGGGGTGCCATGCATACTAGGATGAATGGTGCCATGCATACCAGGATGAGGGGTGTCATGCACACCAGAATGAGGGGTGCCTTGCATACCAGGATGGGGATCATGGGGTGCTATGCATACCAGGATGGGGGATTGGGGTGCAATGCATAGCAGGATGGGGGGTTGGGGTGTCATGCATACCAGGATGGAGATGATGGGTGCCATGCATACCAGGATGGAGATCAGGGGTGCCATGCATACTAGGATGGGGGATTGGGGTGCCATGTATACCAGGATGGGGATGAGGGGTCCCATGCATATCAGGATTGGGATGAGGACCACATATAACAGGATGAGGGGGCAATATATACCAGGATAGGGGATAGTAAAATAATTGGGGGACATTATCTCTATAACAGTGCCAGCAGCAGGCCCCCTCCCCCTTAACAGGGCATTATGACCACATTTTAAAATTGCTTAAATTTGTTTTTCTATTTTCCTCCTCTAAAGCCTAGGTGCGTCTTATGGTCCGACAAATACGGTAACTGAACTTTAAAAAAAGCAGAGGAAAGGGTAACAGAAAGACATCTCTACATAAGATTCAACATAAGCCAATATTAAAATACAAAATTATCAAAGATATATGAATTGTCTTAAATAATAGAGCAAAGTATAAATATTTACCATAACAGAAGGTGTGGAGCTCCGGCTTTCACAAAATGTCGGCAGAGCCCCCGCACCACCGAACATGTCATCCTACCAGCATGAGGCCCGCAGCCATCTCCCGACATCTTCATGCACCAGAAGCTTCCGGCAGCAGCGACCCTGGGACCACGCTCCACCGCAGCCGGTAAGCTCCACCGCTCAATTCGGATTATAAAATGCACCCCCATTTTCCCCCCAAATTTGTAAGGAAAAAAGTACGTCTCATAATCCGAAAAATACAATATATACAGTACGTATATGAAGTAAATACAAAATTGAGTACAAAAATTATAGCTAAGTATAATTAAATAAATAGTTACCCCAAACAGATCACCAGGACCCACGCCCCGACTCGCGTTGACTTCTTTCTCATTAGTGCGAAACGCGCACTACTTCCTATTTACCTACCTTATTGATGTTACAATGGATTTGACATGTATATCTTTTATTCTTACTCCTCACTTATACAATAAAATGTTTTGCACTTGCACTTTTATCTTTATATATATCGCATATTGATCATGGTCATTTATCAATTATACACATGGCCTATAATTTTCGTACTCAATTTTGTATTTAGTAATCTTTTATATTGAATACTTGTTTGCCATAGTAACCTAATATTATCAATATATACCCCCATCTCATCAATACCCGCTTATTGTGCTCACTATTTCCTTGGATTCTGTGTACATATACTATGATTAAATAAATGATGTGTATTTTAACTTATTTAATAAATTATACAATTTTTTAATCCTCTACTCAAGTGTGGCATTTTTTGATATAGGGTATTTGACTTGGTTTTCAGCGCACACTTACTTTCATGTTTGCGTAAATCAGTAATCTGACTTTTCAAAGCTTTTCAACTTTTCTGCCGTAAAAGCTTTGATGAAACAGACCCTATGTCACGTGTTTTCCCCTGCATGTTCTGTGATATAATGTGGTTTGGGTAAACTGAAGACCATAACTTATCAGACATGTCACTATAAGGATAAGTTGAAAATTTAGGACCCGAATCTTCATTAGTGTTTTTTTAACCCCTTAACGACCTTGGGATTATCCGTTTTTGCATTTTCGTTTTTTGCTCCCCTTGTTCCCAGAGCCATAGCGTTTTTATTTTTTGGTCAATATGGCCATGTGAGGGCTTATTTTTTGCAGGACGAGTTGTACTTTTCAACGCCATTACTAGTTTTACCATATCGTGTACGGGAAAACGGGAAACAAATTCCAAGTGTGGTGAAATTGCAAACAAAAATGCAATTCCACAGTTGTTTTTTTTTTTTTTTTCTTTCCACGTTCACTGGATGCTAAAACTGACCTGCCATTATTATTCTCCAGGTCATTACGAGTTCGTAGATACCAAACATGTACAGGTTCTTTTTTATTTAAGTGGTGAAAAAAAAATCCAAAGTTTACTAAAAAAAAAAAATGGTGCCATTTTCCGAGACCCGTAGCGTCTCCATTTTTCGGGATCTGGGGCCGGATGAGGGCTTATTTTTTGCCCGCCAGGCTAACGTTTTTATTGATACCATTTTGGAGTAGATCCGATGTTTTGATCGCCCGTTTAATATTTTTAAAAACATTTTTTTTACACTTTTTGCTTGCTTCTATTGTCTCCTTAGGAGACTAGAAGCAGCAACTGTCTGATCGCCTCTGCTACATAGATGCGATGAGCAAAGCACCTCTATGTAGCAGAAATGCTCATGTACTATGAGTGCCGACCACTAGGTGGCGCTCATAGTAATCTTTACATGACAACCATTGGGGTCTGCTGCAGACCCCGGGTTGCCATGCCCACCCATCCCGCGATCACCCGCGAACATGTGACGGGGTCACCGATGGACGGGGTAAGTGACGCGCTTCCGGCGCTGTTAAATGCCGCTGTCAGAGATTGACAGCGGCATTTAACTGGTTAACAGCCGCGGGTAACACCAGCTTGAAAAATGTTTTTAAAATCCTAAAAGGTTGGCCTACTAAAATGTATGTTCAGTAAATGCACTCAATACTTGGTCGGGGTTCCTTTTGCATTAATTACTGCATCAATGTGGCGTGGCATGGAGGCGATCAGCCAGTGGCACTGCTGAGGTGTTATGGAAGCCCAGGTTGCTTTGATAGCAGCCTTCAGCTCGTCTGCATTGTTGGGTCTGGTGTCTCTCATCTTCCTCTTGACAATACCCTATGGGGTTAAGGTCAGGTGAGTTTGCTGGCCAATCAAGCACAGTGATACTGTTGTTTTTAGACTAGGTATTGGTACTTTTGGCAGTGTGGACAGGTGCCAAGTCCGGCTGGAGAATGAAATTTCCATCTCCAAAAAGCTTGTCGGCAGAGGGAACCATGAAGTGCTCTAAAATTTCCTGGTTGACAGCTGCGCTTACTTTGGTCTTGATAAAACACAGTGGACTTACACCAGCAGATGACATGGCTCCCCAAACCATCACTGATTGTGGAAACTTCACACTAGACCTCAAGCAGCTTGGATTGTGTGCCTCTCCACTCTTCCTCCAGACCCTGGGACCTTGATTTCCAAATGAAATAAAAAATGTACTTTCATCTGAAAACAACACCTTGGACCACTGAGCAACAGTCCAGGTCTTTTTCTCCTTGGCCCAGGTAAGACACATTTGGCGTTGTCTATTGGTCATGAGTGGCTTGGCACAAGGAATGCGACACTTGTAGCCCATGTCCTGGATACGTCTGTGTGTGGTGCTCTTGAAGCAATGACTCCAGCAGCAGTCCACTCCTTGTGAATCTCCCCCAAATTTTTGAATGGCCTTTTCTTAACAATTCTTTCAAGGCTGCGGTTATCCCGGTTGCTTGTGCACCTTTTTCTACTACACTTTTTCCTTCCACTCAACTTTCCATTAGTATGCTTGGATAGAGCACTCTGTGAACAGCCAGATTCTTTAG
Source organism: Phyllobates terribilis (assembly GCF_046119375.1). Classification (NCBI taxonomy): domain Eukaryota; kingdom Metazoa; phylum Chordata; class Amphibia; order Anura; family Dendrobatidae; genus Phyllobates; species Phyllobates terribilis. The sequence goes on along the minus strand of NW_027362765.1, from coordinate 244,378,820 downwards.
CAATGACCTTTTGTGGCTTACCCTCCTTGAGGAGTGTTTCAGTGACTGCCTTCTTAGCATCTGTCAAGTCAGCAGTCTTCCCCATGATTGTGGAGCCTACTGAAACAGACTAAGGGACCTTTTTAAACGCTTAGGAAGCCTTTGCAGATGTTTTTTGTTAATTATTCTAATTTACTGAGATAAAGACTTTTGTGTTTTCATTGGCTGTAAGCCATAATCATCAACACAGAAATAAACACTTGTAATAGATAACTCTGTTTTTAATGACTCTATATAATATATGAGTTTCACTTTTTGTATTGAAGAACTGAAATAAATTAACTTTTTGATGATATTCTAATTTAGTGAGAAGCACCTGTAGTTGTTGACCCAGAACCTGTTCTAGGTCCATGTTTTGATCTGACTCCATGACCTAGTAAAAAGTCTATGACAACTGTTAGGCTAGCTCAAACAAGTGCATAAATCGGACGAGTGCAATGCGAGAAAACATCGTATTGCAGTCTGACTAATGTTAGTAAATGAGTCCTTGCTCATCTGCAATCTTTTTCTCAGCTGGAATCGGACTGAGGAAAAAAATCGCAGCATGCTGCGATTGGATGAGAAAATTGGATCTCACTTGCCCATGCAAATCAATGGATGCTGCCTGAATTTTATGCACACATCTCTAAGGAAGCACGACATTTCATCACCCAAGTACAGTCAATTCACATCCCGAACTGTCAGAATACAATAGATAGAATGTATATATATGTAGAATAGATACAGTACAGACCAAAAGTTTGGACACACCTCATTTAAAGATTTTTCTGTATTTTCTTGACTATAGAAATTGTACATTCACACTGAAGGCATCAAAACTATGAGTTAACACATTGGAATTATATACTTAACAAAAAAGTGTGAAACAACTGAAAATATGTCTTGTATTATAGGTTCTTCAAAGTAGCCACCTTTTGCTTTGATGACTGCTTTGCACAGTCTTGGCATTCTCTTGATGAGCTTCAAGAGGTAGTCTCCGGAAATGGTCTTCCAACAATCTTGAAGGAGTTTCCAGAGATGCTTAGCACTTGTTGGCCCTTTTGCCTTCACTCTGCGGTCCAGCTCACCCCAAACCATCTCGATTGGGTTCAGGTCTGGTGACTGTGAAGGCCAGGTCATCTGACGCAGCACCCCATCACTCTCCTTCTTGGTCAAATAGCCCTTACACAGCCTGGAGGTGTGTTTGGGGTCATTGTCCTGTTGAAAAATAAATGATGGTCCAACTAAACGCAAACCGGATGGAATAGCATGCCACTACAATATGCTGTGGTAGCCATGCTGGTTCAGTATGCCTTCAATTTTGAATAAATCCCCAACAGTGTCACCAGCAAAGCACCCCCACACCATCACACCTCCTCCTGCATGCTTCACGGTGGGAACCAGGCATGTAGAGTCCATCCGTTCACCTTTTCTGCGTCGCACAAAGACACGGTGGTTGGAACCAAAGATCTCAAATTTGGACTCATCAGACCAAAGCACAGATTTCCACTGGTCTAATGTCCATTCCTTGTGTTCTTTAGCCCAAACAAGTCTCTTCTGCTTGTTGCCTGTCCTTAGCAGTGGTTTCCTAGCAGCTATTTTACCATGAAGGCCTGCTGCACAAGTCTCCTCTTAACAGTTGTTGTAGAGATGTGTCTGCTGCTAGAACTTTGTGTGGCATTGACCTGGTCTCTGATCTGAGCTGCTGTTAACCTGCGATTTCTGAGGTTGGTGACTCGGATAAACTTATCCTCAGAAGCAAAGGTGACTCTTGGTCTTCCTTTACTGGGGCGGTCCTCATGTGAGCCAGTTTCTTTGTAGCGCTTGATGGTTTTTGCAACTGCACTTGGGGACACTTTCAAAGTTTTCCCAATTTTTCGCACTGACTGACCTTCATTTCTTAAAGTAATGATGGCCACTCGTTTTTCTTTACTTAGCTGCTTTTTTCTTGCCATAATACAAATTCTAACAGTCTATTCAGTAGGACTATCAGCTGACTACTGCACAACACAACTGATGGTCCCAGCCCCATTTATAAGGCAAGACATCCCACTTATTAAACCTGACCGGGCACACCTGTGAGGTGAAAACCATTTCCGGTGACTACCTCTTGAAGCTCATCAAGAGAATGCCAAGAGTGTGCAAAGCAGTCATCAAAGCAAAAGGTGGCTACTTTGAAGAACCTAGAATATAAGACATATTTTCAGTTGTTTCACACTTTTTTGTTAAGCATATAATTCCACATGTGTTAATTCATAGTTTTGATGCCTTTAGTGTGAATGTACAATTTCCATAGTCAAAAAAATACAGAAAAATCTTTAAATGAGAAGGTGTGTCCAAACTTTTGGTTTGTACTGTATGTAGAATAGATAGGATAAATGTCCTGTATATATTTAATGCCACTAGCCCCCTACATATAATAAAATGCAATAAACTTGCACCCTTTAGAGCCTTTCATGTGGCACTAGATTGTGTTTTTTAGCCTTATTTAAGCTATTAAATAAGTAAATGAAAAAAATTACATGAGGTCCCCCCTATTTTTGATAACCAGTGAGACCCGGTGGCTCTGAACAGAGATGACATCAGTAACTACACCGCTCATCAGTCGAAGAGTCACGCTGCTGTGGCGCCCCTGCGGGTTCAGTCGTCACAGAGGTACTGCATCTCATGCAGAGGTGTGGTATCCCACTCTCAGGTAAGGATGGGGTACTACCTGGGACCCACCCACCTGCATCCAACACTACACCATTCCAGACCAGCAGGCGGGGCAAGATGCACTGGCTTAATGCTGAGTCCTGTCCCTGGTTGGAAGCGGGGGAACCGAGAGGCGGGGAACCATGTACTGGGTGTGGGTGGAGGAAGCAGACAAGGGAGCACCTTCAGTAGGAGTATAAAAAGGGAACGATCTTGAAGGAGACAGTTCAGTCTGAGAGGAAAAAGAGTGGGAGCAGGAGCTCTGTAGGAGCTCTGCTCAGGAAGAGAGAGGAGCGGGCCTAGACTGAGAGGCCCAGGAGGACAGGCTGAGAGAGGACGGGAGCAGAGGGAAGGCTCCAGGAACAGAGGGGATCCCAGGGACATGGCGAGTGCAGAACCACCCGTGCACCCGAATCTACACGGACATGGAGGGATCAGGCCGCAAAGGGGACCGGCCCCTAACTAGTGGAGAACAACCAGGCTCAGCTAGGAACTGGAGGCTACTGTACTTTCAGGGTGCAGCTGCCCACTACCACAATTATATCACCGAAAAGGTGGCCGCTTAGGATTCAGGGGACTGCACGTCTACTGCTACTGGCTTGGGACACTGATTGTGAGACGAAGGGCAGGAGGGTGAGAGCCAGCGCAGGAAGACGACCGAGGAAGGCACATAGAGCGAGGTCCCGTTAAGTATTACTGAAAAACCTGAGAGATTGCTGAACCCCTTCCTTGGTGAACGCAGGACAACGTGGGAGGTTACCCTGGCGCTGGTAACCTGGAGTCTGAACAACTGTGAGTAAATCTTGAAGACTGCACCCCACTGTGGCCTAGAATTATTGCTGCGCCATCACCAGCCCTGCATTACACTGCACCAACCACATCTACCCTATAGTATCACTACATCCTGCCCTGGAGCTAAGCTCTGCCTGTGGAGAGCTGAACCAACTCTGCTGCGTCACCATCAGCTCCAGAGGATCTGCACCGCAGCGTTGGCTCCATATAGTCGCATACCAAGGGTGGTGTCACGAACAATATATATAAAAACTTCATTCCCCTTTTACTTTTCCCCTTTAACCATTAACCCAATAAACCATTACCCCGATTGCCACCGCACCAGGGCAATCGGGAAAAACCAGGCAAAGCGCCAGAATTGGCGCATCTAATGTGATATACCAAATCTGGAAACCAGGAAACTTCCCAGCCTGATAATATAAGCGATCAGCTGTCTGCTTTACCTTGGCTGGTTATCAAAAATAGGGGTGACATCTAATGTATCTTATGGTCAGAATAACTGAATGGGTGATAGGCGCATGGATTTGTCTCCATCCTGATGGACCTGGAAAAATCCTGATATCTGTTGCCTGTAGATCTGCTAATTTTGGGTGAGACTGTTCCTTTTTCACTTCATTATAAACTGACTTGTGGTATGACTGGCTACGCTCTAGGTATGATGATATTGCTGTTAAAATTAAATTATATCTCATCTTGTGTTTGCTGCTATGGGAGATTTAAAATTGCTGCTAGTTATTCAGCATCTCAAGTTGGGAGCCAGGTTTTTATATATTTGTGTGTCTTCTTTTTATACCAGATTTGTGGTATTTTAAATGCTAAACTTCAGCACTGTGTCCTCCTCCATGTGATATTATGTCATGTAACAGCCGCATGCAGTCAATCAGCTGCTGCCTTCAGTATTCAATCAGAAAGGATGTCTACTCCAATGGAATAGTGGAAGTTGCAGCCACGGGTGGATTAAGAGTAGCAAAGGCCCAGGGCAGTTTAGAAGGCGTGGGCCCCCCCCCACACACACACCTGATGTATCACATGTCACATGATCCCCTGTGATAGATCATGTGATAGTTCACGTGAAATTAATTTGGCACAATATTAATTATAATAATTTTTTTAGGCTGTGTGCCCACTATGCGTTTTTTAAGCGTTTCCGCAGCGGCAATTCTGCTGCAGAAACGCTTAAAAAAAGCTTGGTAGAAGGTCTGCCATGTTCCCCAATGATAATCCGCATGTGCTGTGCACATGCTGCGGAAATTTCCACTGCGGATTATCATTGCGGAAAAATCCACAGCATTACCAATTATTTTGCAGAAGTGCGGCGTTTTCGCCGCCATTGACTTGCATTGGAACGCATGGAATCCGCATCACTGCATCTGTACATTCAGAATCCATGCGTTTCAATGTGCGGATGGTACCCGGGTTTGGAGAAGAGGAGACTCTCCTCCGGACCCGGGTACCATAGAACCTGTAAAAAAAGAATAAAATAAAAAATAAATATTATACTTACCTTCTGATGGCCCCCGGTGTCTTTATCCGATGCTTCCTGGCTTGCCGGCAGCTCGCGATGGTCTGAAAAGGACCTTCCGTGACGTCATTTAGTCATGTGACGGGTCACGCGACCGCTGACGTTGGCAGGCCATCAGAAGGTAAGTATATATTTATTTTTTATTTCTTACCATTCTTTTACGGTCACACTATATAAATCCATGCTGGTTGCATGGATTTATATAGTGTGACCAAGTTGTCAAGCACTTTCCAAGTGATGCTAAAATCGCTTGGAAAGCGCTTGTCAACCCGCATGCGAAAATGCATGTGAAGAACGCTTCACTTCCGCTTGTCCCTGGCAGGAAAAACGCATGTACAATACGCATGCGTTTTTTCTGGCAGGGAGATGCAGAAACGCTCAAAAAAAATCCGGAGCATTTCTGCATAGTGGGCACATAGCCTTACATTAATTGTATGACTCAATATTGAGCACACGTAGCCATCTATACACGGCGGAGGCTGCACGGCACCATCTATACACAGCAGGAGGCCGCACATAGCCATCTATACATAGCAGGAGGCCGCACATAGCCATCTATACACAGCAGAGGGCCGCACATAGCCATCTATACACAGCAGGAGGCTGCATGTAGCAATTTATACACAGCGGGTGGCTGCACGGCACCATCTATACACAGCGGGAGGCTGCACATAGCCATCCATAAACAGAGGGAGGCAGCACGGCGCCATTTTTACACAGCGGGAAGCCGCACAGCGCCATCTATACACAGCAGGAGGCTGCACGTAGCCATCTATACACAGTGGGAGGCCGCACGTAGCCATTTATACATAGCGGGAGGCCGCACGGCGCCCCCCAGATACAGCGGGAGGCCGCATGTAGACATCTATACACAGCGTGAGGCCGCACGTAGCCATCTATACACAGTAGGAGGCCGCACGTAGCCATCTATACACAGCAGGAGGCCGCACATAGCCATCTATGCTCAGCGGGAGGCAGCACGTAGCCATCTATACACAGCGGAAGGCCGCATGTAGCCATCTAAAAACAGCAGGAGGCAGTACGGCACCATCTATACACAGCGGGAGGCTGCACATACCATCTATAAACAGGAGGAGGCAGCAAGCCGCCATTTTTACACAGCGGGAGGCCGCCCCCCCCGCGCCATCTATACACAGCAGGAGGCCGAACGTAGCCATCTATACACAGTGGGAGGCCACATGTAGCCATCTATACATAGTGGGAGGCAGCACGTAACCATCTATACATAGCATGAGGCCGCACGGCGCCCCCCAGATACAGAGGAAGGCCGCACGTAGACATCTATATACAGCGGGAGGCCCCACGTAGCCATCTATACACAGCAGGAAACCGCACGTAACCATCTATACACAGCAGGAGGCCGCACGTAGCCATCTATACACAGCGGGAGGTCGCATGGTGTCATCTATACACAGCGGGAGGCCGCACGTAGCCATCTCTACACACCAGGAAGCCACACGTAGCCATCTATACATAGTGGGAGGCAGCACGTAACCATCTATACATAGCATGAGGCCGCACGGCGCCACCCAGATACAGAGGGAGGCCGCACGTAGACATCTATATACAGCGGGAGGCCCCACGTAGCCATCTATACACAGCAGGAGGCCACACGTAACCATCTATACACAGCAGGAAGCCGCACGTAGCCATCTATACACAGCGGGAGGTCGCATGGTGTCATCTATACACAGCGGGAGGCCGCACGTAGCCATCTCTACACACCAGGAAGCCACACGTAGCCATCTATACACAGCAGGAGGCCGCACATAGCCATCTATACACAGCAGGAGGCTGCACGTAGCCATCTATACACAGTGGGAGGCCGCACGTAGCCATTTATACATAGCGGGAGGCCGCACGGCGCCCCCAGATACAGCGAGAGGCCGCACGTAGACATCTATACACAGCGTGAGGCCGCACGTAGCCATCTATACACAGTAGGAGGCCGCACGTAGCCATCTATACACAGCAGGAGGCCGCACATAGCCATCTATGCTCAGCGGGAGGCAGCACGTAGCCATCTATACACAGCGGAAGGCCGCATGTAGCCATCTATAAACAGCAGGAGGCAGTACGGCACCATCTATACACAGCGGGAGGCTGCACATAGCCATCTATAAACAGGAGGAGGCAGCACGCCGCCATTTTTACACAGCGGGAGGTCGCCCGGCGCCATCTATACACAGCAGGAGGCCGAACGTAGCCATCTATACACAGTGGGAGGCCACACGTAGCCATCTATACATAGTGGGAGGCAGCACGTAACCATCTATACATAGCATGAGGCCGCACGGCGCCCCCCAGATACAGAGGGAGGCCGCACGTAGACATCTATATACAGCGGGAGGCCGCACGTAGCCATCTATACACAGCAGGAGGCCGCACGTAACCATCTATACAAAGCAGGAGGCCGCACGTAGCCATCTATACACAGCGGGAGGCCGCATGGTGTCATCTATACACAGCGGGAGGCCGCACGTAGCCATCTCTACACACCAGGAAGCCACACGTAGCCATCTATACACAGCAGGAGGCCGAACATAGCCATCTATACACAGCAGGAGGCCGCACATAGCCATCTATACATAGCAGGAGGCCGCACATAGCCATCTATACATAGCAGGAGGCCGCACGTAGCCATCTATACACAGCAGGAGGCCGCACGCAGCCATCTATACACAGAAGGGGGCAGCACGTAGCCATCTATACACAGCGGGAGGCCGTACGTAGCCATCTATATACAGCGGGAGGCCGCACGTAGCCATCTATACACAGCAGGAGGCCACACGTAACCATCTATACACAGCAGGAGGCCGCACGTAGCCATGTATACACAGCGGGAGGCCGCATGGTGTGATCTATACACAGTGGGAGGCCTCACATAGCCATCTCTACACACCAGGAAGCCACACGTAGCCATCTATACACAGCAAGAGGCGGCACATAGCCATCTATACACAGCAGGAGGCCGCACATAGCCATCTATACATAGCAGGAGGTCGCACATAGCCATCTATACGTAGCAGGAGGCCGCACGTAGCCATCTATACACAGCAGGAGGCCGCACACAGCCATCTATACACAGCAGGGGGCAGCACGTAGCCATCTATACACAGCGGGAGGCCGCATGTAGCCATCTATACACAGCAGGAGGCCGCACGTAGCCATCTATACACAGTGGGAGGCCGCACGTAGCCATCTATACACAGCAGGAGGCCGCATGTAGCCATCTATACACAGCAGGAGGCCGCACGTAGCCATCTATACACAGCAGAAGGCCGCAAGTAGCCATCTATACACAGTGGGAGGCCGCACATAGCCATCTATACACAGCAGGAGGCCGCACGTAACCATCGATACACAGCAAGAGGCCGCATGTAGCCATCTATACACAGCAGGAAGCCGCACGTAGCCATCTATACACAGCAGGGGGCCGCATGTATCCACCGATACATAGCAGGGGCCGCATGTAGCCATCTGTACACAGCAGGAGGCCGCACTTAGCCATCTTTACACAGCCGGTTGCCGCATGTAGCCATCTATAAACAGCGGGAGGCAGCACAGCGCGCTCTATATAAAGCTGGAGGCCGCACGTAGCCATCTATAAACAGCAAAAGGCTGCACGGCACCATCTATACACAGCGGGAGACCGCATGTAGCCATCTATAAACAGCGGGAGGCAGCATGGCGCCATCTATACACAGCGGGAGGCCGCAATTAGCCATCTATAAACAGCAAGAGGCAGCACAGCGCCATCTATACACAGCGGGAGGCCGCACATAGCCATCTATACACAGCAGGAGGCTGCACGTAGCCATCTATACCCAGCAAGAGGCCGCATGTAGCCATCTATTCACAGCACGAGGCCGCACGTAGCCATCTATACACTGTGTTCCAAATTATTATGCAAATAATATTTTCTCAGATTTTCCCAAATTACCTATATGAATTGCAGTCATTGTAATTTTCCAGTCAAATAACTATTAGAGTACAATTGAAAGGTTTTTGTACAAACTGCCTATGATAACAGTATATTTTTAAAAAAATAAAAAACTCAAACTGCACTCAAAATGCATGTTCCAAATTATTATGCACAGCAGAGTTTTCAACCTTTTCATTTTAATAAAGACCAAAAAAATGGTCATTTTTGAAATTATAAGCATTAGCAGGTTATTACAAACTGAAATCAAACAGTTTTCAACTCAAAACTTTATTCTAGGTGATGTTACATTTGCACATAGGACCGCTTGTTCGAAAGGAGCTTCTGAACTCTCTCGTCCATTGAATTTGTCAGGTTTTGAATGGTTTCTGCTTTAATTGTTTTGCATGAGGACAGAATACCCTCCCAGAGCTGTTGCTTAGATGTGAACTGCCTCCCGCCATCATAGACACTCCTTTTGATGATGCTCCAGAGGTTCTCAATGGGGTTGAGGTCAGGGGAGCATGGGTGCCACACCATAAGTATGTCCCCTTTTATGCCCATAGCAGCCAGAGATGCAGATGTGTTATGCATCGACTCGCTGAATCTTGCTTGGAGTCACTGCAGTTACTGGCCTGCCACTCCGCACTTTGTCAGCCAACGGTGATGGCCCTTCAGCTGTGTTACTGCGACGAACCCATCGTCTAACAGTACTGACATCCACTTTTGCATCACCGGACACATTTTTCAGTCTCTCATGAATCCGAATGGGCTTTTCACCTTCTGCATGCAAGAATTCAATCACAGAACATTGTCTAATACGAACATCGATGTCAGCCATTCTGCAAACGGATACAGTCCTGCCACCTGTTGGTGCAGGAAGTTGCAATTGCTGTGGATTGGAGAAGAAGGTTTTAGGAATTTTGCCAAAGTCGAATATTTAACATAACTACCTTATTTAAGGAGAAAGAAAATAGGAGGCATTACTTATTGACTGACCCTCGTAATTTGGAACATGCATTTTGAGTGCAGTTTGAGTTTTTTATTTTTTTTAAAATATACTGTTATCATAGGCAGTTTGTACAAAAACCTTTCAATTGTACTCTAATAGTTATTTGACTGAAAAATTACAATGACTGCAATTCATATAGGTAATTTGGGAAAATCTGAGAAAATATTATTTGCATAATAATTTGGAACACAGTGTACACAGCAGGAGGCGGAACGTAGCCATCTATACACAGTAGGAGGCCGCACGTAGCCATCTATACACAGCAGGAGGCTGCACGTAGCCATCTATACACAGCAGGAGGCCGCACGTAGCCATCTATATACAGCAGGAGGCCGCACGTAGCCATCTATACACAGGAGGAGGCCGCACGTAGCCATCTATACACAGCAGGAGGCTGCACATAGCCATCTATAAACAGCAGGAGGCCGCAAGTAGCCATCTATACACAGCGGTAGGTGGCACGTAGCCATCTATACACAGCAGGAGGCCGCACGTAGACATCTATACACAGCAGGAGGCTGCATAAAGCCATCTATGAACAGCAGGAGGCCGCACGGTGCCATCTATACAAAGCGGAAGGCTGCACTTAGCCATCTATACACAGCAGGAGTCCGCACATAGCCATCTACAAAGCGGGAGGCAGCACGGCACCATTTATATACAACAGGAGGCCTCACGGCGCCATCTATACAGAGTAGGAGGCAGCACGGCGCCATCTATAAAAAGCAGGAGGCCGCATGTAGCCATCTATACACAGCGGGAGGCCACACGGTGCAATCTATACACAGAGGGAAGCCGCATGTAGCCATCTCTACATAGCTGGAGGCCGCACGTAGCCATCTATACACAGCAGGAGGCCACACATAGCCATCTATACATAGCAGCAGGCTGCACAAAGCCATGTATACATAGCAGGAGGCTGCACGTAGCCATCTATACACAGTGGGAGGCCGTCTGTAGCCATCTATACACAGCGGGAGGCCGCACGTAGCCATCTATACACAGCAGGAGGCCGCACGTAGCCATCTATACACAGCAGGAGGCCGCACGTAGCCATCTATACACAGCAGGAGGCCGCACATAGCCATCTATACACAGCAGAAGGCCGCACGTACCCATCTATACACAATGGGAGGCTGCATGTAGTCATCTATAAACAGCAGGAGGCAGCACGGCACCATCTACACACAGCAGGAGGCTGCAAATAGCCATCTATAAACAGCAGGAGGCAGCATGGTGCCATTTTTACTCAGCGGGACGCCGCATGGCGCCATCTATACACAACAGGAGGCGGCACGTAGCCATCTATACACAGTGGTAGGCCGCACATAGCCTTTTATACATAGCGCGAGGCCGCATGGCACCCCCAAGATACAGTGGGAGACCGCACGTAGCCATCTATACACAGCGGGAGGCCACATGGTGTGATCTATACACAGTGGGAGGCCTCACATAGCCATCTCTACACACCAGGAAGCCACACGTAGCCATCTATACACAGCAGGAGGCGGCACATAGCCATCTATACACAGCAGGATGCCGCACATAGCCATCTATACATAGCAGGAGGTCGCACATAGCCATCTATACATAGCAGGAGGCCGCACGTAGCCATCTATACACAGCAGGAGGCAGCACGTAGCCATCTATACACAGCGGGAGGCCGCATGTAGCCATCTATACACAGCAGGAGGCCGTACGTAGCCATCTATGCACAGTGGGAGGCCGCACGTAGCCATCTATACACAGCAGAAGGCCGCACGTAGCCATCTATACACAACAGGAGGCCGCACATAGCCATCTGTACAAAGCAGGAGGCCGCACGTAGCCATCTATACACAGCAGGAGGCCGCATGTAGCCATCTATACACAGCAGGAGGCCGCACGTAGCCATCTATACACAGCAGAAGGCCGCAAGTAGCCATCTATACACAGTGGGAGGCCGCACATAGCCATCTATACACAGCAGGAGGCCGCACGTAACCATCGATACTCAGCAAGAGGCCGCATGTAGCCATCTATACACAGCAGGAAGCCGCACGTAGCCATCTGTACACAGCAGGGGGCCGCATGTATTCACCGATACACAGCAGGGGGCCGCATGTAGCCATCTGTACACAGCAGGAGGCCGCACTTAGCCATCTTTACACAGCCGGTTGCCGCATGTAGCCATCTATAAACAGCGGGAGGCAGCACAGCGCGCTCTATATAAAGCTGGAGGCCGCACGTAGCCATCTATAAACAGCAAAAGACAGCACGGCACCATCTATACACAGCGGGAGACCGCATGTAGCCATCTATAAACAGCGGGAGGCAGCATGGTGCCATCTATACACAGCGGGAGGCCGCAATTAGCCATCTATAAACAGCAAGAGGCAGCACAGCGCCATCTTTACACAGCGGGAGGCCGCACATAGCCATCTATACACAGCAGGAGGCTGCACGTAGCCATCTATACCCAGCAAAAGGCCGCATGTAGCCATCTATTCACAGCACGAGGCCGCACGTAGCCATCTATACACTGTGTTCCAAATTATTATGCAAATAATATTTTCTCAGATTTTCCCAAATTACCTATATGAATTGCAGTCATTGTAATTTTCCAGTCAAATAACTATTAGCGTACATTTGAAAGGTTTTTGTACAAACTGCCTATGATAACAGTATATTTTTAAAAAAATAAAAAACTCAAACTGCACTCAAAATGCATGTTCCAAATTATTATGCACAGCAGAGTTTTCAACCTTTTCATTTTAATAAAGACCAAAAAAATGGTCATTTTTGAAATTATAAGCATTAGCAGGTTATTACAAACTGAAATCAAACAGTTTTCAACTCAAAACTTTATTCTAGGTGATGTTACATTTGCACATAGGACCGCTTGTTCGAAAGGAGCTTCTGAACTCTCTCGTCCATTGAATTTGTCAGGTTTTGAATGGTTTCTGCTTTAATTGTTTTGCATGAGGACAGAATACCCTCCCAGAGCTGTTGCTTAGATGTGAACTGCCTCCCGCCATCATAGACACTCCTTTTGATGATGCTCCAGAGGTTCTCAATGGGGTTGAGGTCAGGGGAGCATGGGTGCCACACCATAAGTATGTCCCCTTTTATGCCCATAGCAACCAGAGATGCAGATGTGTTATGCATCGACTCGCTGAATCTTGCTTGGAGTCACTGCAGTTACTGGCCTGCCACTCCGCATTTTGTCAGCCAACGGTGATGGCCCTTCAGCTGTGTTACTGCGACAAACCCATCGTCTAACAGTACTGACATCCACTTTTGCATCACCGGACACATTTTTCAGTCTCTCATGAATCCGAATGGGCTTTTCACCTTCTGCATGCAAGAATTCAATCACAGAACATTGTCTAATACGAACATCGATGTCAGCCATTCTGCAAACGGATACAGTCCTGCCACCTGTTGGTGCAGGAAGTTGCAATTGCTGTGGATTGGAGAAGAAGGTTTTAGGAATTTTGCCAAAGTCGAATATTTAACATAACTACCTTATTTAAGGAGAAAGAAAATAGGAGGCATTACTTATTGACTGACCCTCGTAATTTGGAACATGCATTTTGAGTGCAGTTTGAGTTTTTTATTTTTTTTTAAATATACTGTTATCATAGGCAGTTTGTACAAAAACCTTTCAATTGTACTCTAATAGTTATTTGACTGAAAAATTACAATGACTGCAATTCATATAGGTAATTTGGGAAAATCTGAGAAAATATTATTTGCATAATAATTTGGAACACAGTGTACACAGCAGGAGGCGGAACGTAGCCATCTATACACAGTAGGAGGCCGCACGTAGCCATCTATACACAGCAGGAGGCTGCACGTAGCCATCTATACACAGCAGGAGGCCGCACGTAGCCATCTATATACAGCAGGAGGCCGCACGTAGCCATCTATACACAGGAGGAGGCCGCACGTAGCCATCTATACACAGCAGGAGGCTGCACATAGCCATCTATAAACAGCAGGAGGCCGCAAGTAGCCATCTATACACAGCGGTAGGTGGAACATAGCCATCTATACACAGCAGGAGGCCGCACGTAGCCATCTATACACAGCAGGAGGCCGCACGTAGCCATCTATACACAGCAGGAGGCCGCACGGTGCCATCTATACAAAGCGGAAGGCTGCACTTAGCCATCTATACACAGCAGGAGTCCGCACATAGCCATCTACAAAGCGGGAGGCAGCACGGCACCATTTATATACAACAGGAGGCCTCACGGCGCCATCTATACAGAGTAGGAGGCAGCACGGCGCCATCTATAAAAAGCAGGAGGCCGCATGTAGCCATCTATACACAGCGGGAGGCCACACGGTGCAATCTGTACACAGAGGGAAGCCGCATGTAGCCATCTCTACATAGCTGGAGGCCGCACGTAGCCATCTATACACAGCAGGAGGCCACACATAGCCATCTATACATTGCAGCAGGCTGCACAAAGCCATGTATACATAGCAGGAGGCTGCACATAGCCATCTATACACAGTGGGAGGCCGTCTGTAGCCATCTATACACAGCGGGAGGCCGCACGTAGCCATCTATACACAGAAGGAGGCCGCACGTAGCCATCTATACACAGCAGGAGGCCGCACGTAGCCATCTATACACAGCAGGAGGCCGCACATAGCCATCTATACACAGCAGAAGGCCGCACGTACCCATCTATACACAATGGGAGGCTGCATGTAGTCATCTATAAACAGCAGGAGGCAGCACGGCACCATCTACACACAGCAGGAGGCTGCAAATAGCCATCTATAAACAGCAGGAGGCAGCATGGTGCCATTTTTACTCAGCGGGACGCCGCATGGCGCCATCTATACACAACAGGAGGCGGCACGTAGCCATCTATACACAGTGGTAGGCCGCACATAGCCTTTTATACATAGCGCGAGGCCGCATGGCACCCCCAAGATACAGTGGGAGACCGCACGTAGAGATCTATACACAGCGGGAGGCCGCACGTAGCCATCTATACACAGCAGGAGGCTGTAAGTAGCCATCTATGCAGAGCAGGAGGCCGCACGTAGCCATGTATACACAGTATGCACAGTAAGAGGCCGCAAGTAGCCATTTATACACAGCAGGGGGCCGCACGTAGCCATCTATATACAGCGGGAGGCCGCACGTAGCCATCTATACACAGCAGGAGGCCGCACGTAACCATCTATACACAGCAGGAGGCCGCACGTAGCCATCTATACACAGCGGGAGGCCGCATGGTGTGATCTATACACAGTGGGAGGCCTCACATAGCCATCTCTACACACCAGGAAGCCACACGTAGCCATCTATACACAGCAGGAGGCGGCACATAGCCATCTATACACAGCAGGATGCCGCACATAGCCATCTATACATAGCAGGAGGTCGCACATAGCCATCTATACATAGCAGGAGGCCGCACGTAGCCATCTATACACAGCAGGAGGCCGCACGCAGCCATCTATACACAGCAGGGGGCAGCACGTAGCCATCTATACACAGCGGGAGGCCGCATGTAGCCATCTATACACAACAGGAGGCCGTACGTAGCCATCTATGCACAGTGGGAGGCCGCACGTAGCCATCTATACACAGCAGAAGGCCGCACGTAGCCATCTATACACAACAGGAGGCCGCACATAGCCATCTGTACAAAGCAGGAGGCCGCACGTAGCCATCTATACACAGCAGGAGGCCGCATGTAGCCATCTATACACAGCAGGAGGCCGCACGTAGCCATCTATACACAGCAGAAGGCCGCAAGTAGCCATCTATACACAGTGGGAGGCCGCACATAGCCATCTATACACAGCAGGAGGCCGCACGTAACCATCGATACACAGCAAGAGGCCGCATGTAGCCATCTATACACAGCAGGAAGCCGCACGTAGCCATCTATACACAGCAGGGGGCCGCATGTATTCACCGATACACAGCAGGGGGCCGCATGTAGCCATCTGTACACAGCAGGAGGCCGCACGTAGCCATCTTTACACAGCCGGTTGCCGCATGTAGCCATCTATAAACAGCGGGAGGCAGCACAGCGCGCTCTATATAAAGCTGGAGGCCGCACGTAGCCATCTATAAACAGCAAAAGACAGCACGGCACCATCTATACACAGCGGGAGACCGCATGTAGCCATCTATAAACAGCGGGAGGCAGCATGGTGCCATCTATACACAGCGGGAGGCCGCAATTAGCCATCTATAAACAGCAAGAGGCAGCACAGCGCCATCTATACACAGCGGGAGGCCGCACATAGCCATCTATACACAGCAGGAGGCTGCACGTAGCCATCTATACCCAGCAAGAGGCCGCATGTAGCCATCTATTCACAGCACGAGGCCGCACGTAGCCATCTATACACTGTGTTCCAAATTATTATGCAAATAATATTTTCTCAGATTTTCCCAAATTACCTATATGAATTGCAGTCATTGTAATTTTCCAGTCAAATAACTATTAGCGTACATTTGAAAGGTTTTTGTACAAACTGCCTATGATAACAGTATATTTTTAAAAAAATAAAAAACTCAAACTGCACTCAAAATGCATGTTCCAAATTATTATGCACAGCAGAGTTTTCAACCTTTTCATTTTAATAAAGACCAAAAAAATGGTCATTTTTGAAATTATAAGCATTAGCAGGTTATTACAAACTGAAATCAAACAGTTTTCAACTCAAAACTTTATTCTAGGTGATGTTACATTTGCACATAGGACCGCTTGTTCGAAAGGAGCTTCTGAACTCTCTCGTCCATTGAATTTGTCAGGTTTTGAATGGTTTCTGCTTTAATTGTTTTGCATGAGGACAGAATACCCTCCCAGAGCTGTTGCTTAGATGTGAACTGCCTCCCGCCATCATAGACACTCCTTTTGATGATGCTCCAGAGGTTCTCAATGGGGTTGAGGTCAGGGGAGCATGGGTGTCACACCATAAGTATGTCCCCTTTTATGCCCATAGCAGCCAGAGATGCAGATGTGTTATGCATCGACTCGCTGAATCTTGCTTGGAGTCACTGCAGTTACTGGCCTGCCACTCCGCATTTTGTCAGCCAACGGTGATGGCCCTTCAGCTGTGTTACTGCGACGAACCCATCGTCTAACAGTACTGACATCCACTTTTGCATCACCGGACACATTTTTCAGTCTCTCATGAATCCGAATGGGCTTTTCACCTTCTGCATGCAAGAATTCAATCACAGAACATTGTCTAATACGAACATCGATGTCAGCCATTCTGCAAACGGATACAGTCCTGCCACCTGTTGGTGCAGGAAGTTGCAATTGCTGTGGATTGGAGAAGAAGGTTTTAGGAATTTTGCCAAAGTCGAATATTTAACATAACTACCTTATTTAAGGAGAAAAAAAATAGGAGGCATTACTTATTGACTGACCCTCGTAATTTGGAACATGCATTTTGAGTGCAGTTTGAGTTTTTTATTTTTTTTTAAATATACTGTTATCATAGGCAGTTTGTACAAAAACCTTTCAATTGTACTCTAATAGTTATTTGACTGAAAAATTACAATGACTGCAATTCATATAGGTAATTTGGGAAAATCTGAGAAAATATTATTTGCATAATAATTTGGAACACAGTGTACACAGCAGGAGGCGGCACGTAGCCATCTATACACAGTAGGAGGCCGCACGTAGCCATCTATACACAGCAGGAGGCTGCACGTAGCCATCTATACACAGCAGGAGGCCGCACGTAGCCATCTATATACAGCAGGAGGCCGCACGTAGCCATCTATACACAGGAGGAGGCCGCACGTAGCCATCTATACACAGCAGGAGGCTGCACATAGCCATCTATAAACAGCAGGAGGCCGCAAGTAGCCATCTATACACAGCGGTAGGCGGCACGTAGCCATCTATACACAGCAGGAGGCCGCACGTAGACATCTATACACAGCAGGAGGCTGCATAAAGCCATCTATGAACAGCAGGAGGCCGCACGGTGCCATCTATACAAAGCGGAAGGCTGCACTTAGCCATCTATACACAGCAGGAGTCCGCACATAGCCATCTACAAAGCGGGAGGCAGCACGGCACCATTTATATACAACAGGAGGCCTCACGGCGCCATCTATACAGAGTAGGAGGCAGCACGGCGCCATCTATAAAAAGCAAGAGGCCGCATGTAGCCATCTATACACAGCGGGAGGCCACACGGTGCAATCTATACATAGAGGGAAGCCGCATGTAGCCATCTCTACATAGCTGGAGGCCGCACGTAGCCATCTATACACAGCAGGAGGCCACACATAGCTATCTATACATAGCAGCAGGCTGCACAAAGCCATGTATACATCGCAGGAGGCTGCACGTAGCCATCTATACACAGTGGGAGGCCGTATGTAGCCATCTATACACAGCGGGAGGCCGCACGTAGCCATCTATACACAGCAGGAGGCCGCACGTAGCCATCTATACACAGCAGGAGGTCGCACATAGCCATCTATACACAGCAGAAGGCCGCACGTACCCATCTATACACAATGGGAGGCTGCATGTAGTCATCTATAAACAGCAGGAGGCAGCACGGCACCATCTACACACAGCAGGAGGCTGCAAATAGCCATCTATAAACAGCAGGAGGCAGCATGGTGCCATTTTTACTCAGCGGGATGCCGCACGGCGCCATCTATACACAACAGGAGGCGGCACGTAGCCATCTATACACAGTGGTAGGCCGCACATAGCCTTTTATACATAGCGCGAGGCCGCATGGCACCCCCAAGATACAGTGGGAGACCGCACGTAGAGATCTATACACAGCGGGAGGCCGCACGTAGCCA
Source organism: Phyllobates terribilis (assembly GCF_046119375.1). NCBI lineage: Eukaryota > Metazoa > Chordata > Amphibia > Anura > Dendrobatidae > Phyllobates > Phyllobates terribilis. Next base: position 244,360,024 of record NW_027362765.1, on the reverse strand, counting down.
TCTATACACAGCAGGAGGCTGTAAGTAGCCATCTATGCAGAGCAGGAGGCCGCACGTAGCCATGTATACACAGTATACACAGTAAGAGGCCACAAGTAGCCATTTGTACACAGCAGGGGGCCGCACGTAGCCATCAATACACAGCAGGAGGCCGCATGTAGCCATCAATACACAGCAGGAGGCCGCACGTAGCCATCTATACACAGCAGGGGGCTGCATGTAGCCATCTATACACAGCGGGAGGCTGCACGTAGTCATCTATACAAAGCAGGAGAGCGAACGGCGCCATTTATATACAACGGAAGGCCTCACGGCGCCATCTATACACAGCAGGAGGCAGCACGGCGCCATTTATACACAGCGGGAGGCCGCACGGCGCCATCTATACACAGCAGGAGGCCGCATGTAGCCATCTATACACAGCGGGACGCCGCACGGTGCAATTTATACACAGCGGGAGGCCGAATGTAGCCATCTCTACACAGCTGGAGGCCGCTCGTAGCCGTCTATACACAGCAGGAGGCCGCACATAGCCATCTATACAAAGCAGGAGGCCGCACATAGCCATCTATACATAGCAGGAGGCTGCACGTAGCCATCTATACACAGCGGGAGGCAGTACGTAGCCATCTATACACAGCGGAAGGCCGCACGTAGCCATCTATACACAGCAGGAGGCCGCACATAGCCTTCTATACTCAGCAGGAGGCCGCACGTAGCCATCTATACACAGCAGGAGGCCGCACGTAGCCTTCTATATTCAGCAGGAGGCCGCACGTACCCATCTATTCACAGTGGGAGGCCACATGTAGTCATCTATAAACAGTAGAGGCAGCACGGCACCATCTATACACAGCGGGAGGCTGCAAATAGCCATCTATAAACAGCAGGAGGCAGCACGGCGCCATTTTTACACAGCGGGATGCCACACGGCACCATCTATACACAGCAGGAGGCCGCACGTAACCATCTATACACAGCAGGAGGCCGCACGTAGCCATCTATACACAGCAGGAGGCTGCACGTAGCCATCTATACACAGCAGAGGGCCGCACGTACCCATCTATTCACAGTGGGAGGCCACATGTAGTCATCTATAAACAGCAGAGGCAGCACGGCACCATCTATACACAGCGGGAGGCTGCAAATAGCCATCTATAAACAGCAGGAGGCAGCACGGCGCCATTTTTATACAGCGGGATGCCACACGGCGAGATCTATTCACAACAGGAGGCGGCACATAGCCATCTATACACAGTGGGAGGCCGCACGTAGCCATCAATACACAGCAGGAGGCCACACGTAGCCATCAATACACAGCAGGAGGTCACACGTAGCCATCTATACACAGCAGGGGGCCGCACGTAGCCAACTATACACAGCAGGGGGCCGCATGTAGCCATCTATATATAGCTGGAGGTCGCATGTAGCCATCTTTACACAGCGGGAGACCGCATGTAACCATCTATAAACAACAGGAGGCAACACGGCGAGCTCTATGCACAGAAGGAGGCCGCACGTAGCCATATATAAACAGCAGGAGGCAGCATGGCGCCATCTATACACAGCAGGAGACCACATATAGCCATCTATAAGCATCAGGAGGCAGCACGGCGCCATCTTTACACAGCGGGAGGCCGCATGGCGTCCTCCAGATACAGCGGGAGGCCGCACGCAGCCATCTATACACAGCGGGAGGCCGTACGTAGCCATCTATACACAGCATGAGACCGCATGTAGCCATCTATACACAGCAGGACGCCGCACGTAGCCATCTATACACAGCAGGAGGCCGCACGTAGCCATCTATACACAGCAGAGGGCCGCACGTACCCATCTATACACAGTGGGAGGCAGTATGTAGTCATCTATAAACAGCAGGAGGCAGCACGGCACCATCTATGCACAGCGTGAGGCTGCAAATAGCCATCTATAAACAGCAGGAGGCAGCACGGCGTCATTTTTACACAGCGGGACGCCGCACGGCGCCATCTATACACAACAGGAGGCGGCACGTAGCCATCTGTACGCAGAGGGAGGCCGCACATAGCCATTTATACATAGCACGAGGCCGCATGGCACCCCCTAGATGCAGTGGGAGACCGCACGTAGACATCAATACACAACGGGTGGCCGCATGTAGCCATCTATAAACAGCAGGAGGCTGTACATAGCCATCTATGCAGAGCAGGAGGCCGCACGTAGCCATGTATACACAGCAAGAGGCCGCAAGTAGTCATTTATACACAGCAGGGGGCCGCACATAGCCATCAATACACAGCAGATAAGGCCGCACGTAGCCATCAATATACAGCAGGATGCCGCAAGTAGCCATCTATACACAGCAGGGTTCCGCACGTCACCATCTATACACAGCGGGGGGCCGCATGTAGCCATCTATACACAGCAGGAGGCCACACGTAGCCATCTTTACACAGCGGGAGACCGCATGTAGCCATCCATAAACATCAGGAGGCAGCACGGCGTCATCTTTACACAGCGGGAGGCCACATGTAGCCATCTATAAACAGCAGGAGGCAGCACAGCGCCATCTGTACACAGCGGGAGGCCGCATGGCGCCCACCAGATACAGCGGGAGGCCGCATGTAGCCATCTATACACAGCGGGAGGCCGTACGTAGCATCTATGCACAGCAGGAGGCCGCACATAGCCATCTATACACAGCATGAGACCGCATGTAGCCATTTATACACAGCGGGAGGCCACACGAAACCATCTATACACAGTAAGAGGCCCCAAGTAGCCATCTATACACAGCAGGAGGCCGCACGTAGCCATCTATACACAGCAGGAGGCCGCACGTAGCCATCTATACATAGCAGGAGGCTGCACGTAGCCATCTACACACAGCGAGAGGCCGCAAGTAGCCATTTATACACAGGGGAGGCCACACGTAGCCATCTATACACAGTAGGAGGCCGCAAGTAGCCATCTATACAAAGCAGGAGGCCACAAGGTGCCATCTATACAAAGCGTAAGGCCGCACATAGCCATCTATACACAGCAGAAGGCCGCATGTAGCCATCTATACACAACAGGAGGCCGTACGTAGCCATCTATACACAGCAGGAGGCCGGACGTAGCCATCTATGCACAGCAGAAGTCCGCACGTAGCCATCTCTACACAGGAGGAGGCTGCACGTAGCCACCTGTACAAAGCAGGAGGCCACAAGTAGCCATCTATACACAGCGGGAGGTCGTATGTAGCCATATATACACAGCAGGAGGCCGCACGTAGCCATCAATACACAGCAGGAGGCCGCATGTAGCCATCTATAAACAGCAGGAGGTCACACGGCTCCATCTATACACAGCAGGAGGATGCACGTAGCCATCTATACACAGTGGGAGGCCGCACGTAGCCATCTATACACAGTGGGAGGCCGCATGTAGCCAACTATCCATAGCGGGAGTCCACACGGCGCCCCCCCAGATACCGCGGTAGGCCGCAAGTAGCCATCTTTACACAGCAGGAGGCCGCACTTAGCCATCTATACACAGCAGGAGGCCGCACATAGCCAACTATACAGAGCAGGTGGCCGCACGTAGCCATCTATACACAGCAGGAGGCCGCACATAGCCATCTATATATAGCAGGAGGCCGCACATAGCCATCTATGCACAGCAGGAGGCCGCACGTAGCCATCTATACACAGCGGGAGGCCGTACGTAGCAATCTATACACAGCAGGAGGCCACACATAGCCATCTATACAGAGCAGGAGGCCTCGCGTAGCCATCTATACACAGCAGGGGGCCGCATGTAGCCATCTATACACAGCAGGAGGCCGCTCTGAGCCATCTATACTCAGCAGGAGGCTGCATGTAGCCATCTATAAACAGCAGGAGGCAGCATGGCGCCATCTATACACAGCGTATGGCCGCACGTAGCCATCTATAAACAGGAGGAGGCAGCACGGCGCCATCTGTACACAGCCGGAGACTGCATGTAGCCATCTATAAGCAGCAGGAGGCAGCATGGTGCCGTCTATACACAGCGGGAGGCCACATGTAGCCATCTATAAACAGCAGGAGGCAGCACAATGACATCTACACACAGCGGGAGGCCGCACGGCGCCTTCTATACACAGCAGGGGGGCGCACGTAGCCATCTATACACAGCAGGAGGCCGCACGTAGCCATCTATTCACAGCAGGAGGCCGCACATAGCCATCTATACACAGCAGGGGGCCGCACGTAGCCATGTATACACAGCGGGAGGCCGCACGGTGCCCCCCAGATACAGTGGGAGGCTGCACGTAGCCATCTATACACAGCGGGAGGCCGCACGGTGCCCCCCAGATACAGGAGGAGGCCGCACGGTGCCCCCCCAGAGACAGCGGGAGGCCGCACGTAGTCACTCACACACACAAACTTATACGGACATATACATACACGCATAAACACATTTTAAACACAAAAATACATATAAACAGACATCACACAATGATTTCTTCCTGTTCACACACAGACACACTCACTCACACACACACTCACACACTCACTCACACTCACACACTCACTCGCTCACACACTTACTCACTCTTACACACACACCCTCACACACACACACTCACTCACACACTCACCATCCCCGGGCCCGGCTTCAGTCGTCCAGCTCCTCTCCTATGCAGTAGTACAGGGCGCACACTGCGTGACGTCATGCTAGCAGACACGGCCATGCACAGGGCCGTGTCTGCTAGCTGTGACGTGGCCGTGCGCAGCTGCTGTGGGAGCGGTCCGGACCCCCCTGCCTCTGCCTGCCGTCGGTATGTGCCGCATTGGCGCCCACATATTATAATGAGGGCAATCAGGCCATGGGCCCCCGGAGCCACGGGCCCCAGGCGGTAGCCCAGATTTCCCTTATTATAATCCGCCTATGTGTTAACCTATAAACAATCTATAAACAACCTATAAACAACAACCTATAAACCTGTAACAAGACTAATCTCACCCCATAACAGTAGAGATATGTAATGTCCACAAGACTCCAGTTTGCAGACATTTTGTAACTAATATTAATTTCAGAACAATTAGAAGAGAAATTCTACCCTAAACATGGACATGTTTAGGGATGAGCGAACCCAAACTGTAAAGTTCGGTGTTCGTACCGGACACCTGGTGATTTACTGTTCGAAAGTTCAATGGCTGTGCGAAGTTCTTGTATGGCCAGCATACTCACCGGACATGTCACCCATTCAGCATGTTTGGGATGCTCTGGATCGACGCATATGACAGCTTGTTCAAGTTCCCCCAATATCCAGCAACTTCGCACAGCCATTGAAGAGGAGTGGACCAACATTCCACAGGCCACAATCAACAGCCTTATCAACTCTATGCGAAGGAGATTTGACCACCATTACTGATTGGTTTTCTGACCCCTGCAATACTGTAAAACTGCACATTTTAGAGTGGCCTTTTATTGTGGGCAGCCTAACGCACACCTGTGCAATAGTCATGTGTCTTAGATTTTTGGCAACTATACAGTGCTGGCCAAAAGTATTGGCACCCCTGCAATTCTGTCAGATAATGCTCAGTTTCTTCCTGAAAATGTTTGCAATCACAAATTCTTTGGTATTATTCTCTTCATTTAATTTGCTTGCAAGGAAAAAACACAAAAGAGAAGGAAGCAAAAATCAAATCATTGATCATTTCACACAAAACTCCAAAAAAGGGCCGGACAAAAGTATTGGCACCCTCTGCCTAATACTTGGTTGCACAACCTTTAGCCAAAATAACTGCGAACAACCGCTTCCGGTAACCATCAATGAGTTTCTTACAATGCTCTATTGGAATTGTAAACCATTCTTCTTTGGCAAACTGCTCCAGGTCCCTGATATTTGAAGGGTGCCTTCTCCAAACTGCCATTTTGAGATCTCTCCACAGGTGTTCTATGGGATTCAGGTCTGGACTCATTGCTGGTCACCTTAGAAGTCTCCAGTGCTTTCTCTCAAACCATTTTATAGTGCTTTTGGAAGTGTGTTTTGGGTCATTGTCCTGCTGGAAGACCCATGACCTCTGAGGGAGACCCAGCTTTCTCACACTGGGCCCTACATTATGCTGCAAAATTTGTTGGTAGTCTTCAGACTTCATAATGCCATGCACACGGTCAAGCAGTCCAGTGCCAGAGGCAGAAAAGCAACCCCAAAACATCAGGTAACCTCCGCCATGTTTGACTGTAGGGATCGTGTTCTTTTCTTTGAATGCCTCTTTTTTTTTTCCTGTACACTCTATGTTGATGCTTTTTCCAAAAAAGCTCTACTTTTGTCTCATCTGACCAGAGAACACTCTTCCAAAACGTTTTAGGCTTTCTCAGGTAAGTTTTGGCAAACTCCAGCCTGGCTTTTTTATGTTTTGGGGTAAGAAGTGGGGTCTTCCTGGGTATCCTACCATACAGTCCCTTTTCATTCAGATGCTGACGGATAGTACGGGTTGACACTGTTGTACCCTTGGAATGCAGGGCAGCTTGAACTTGTTTGGATGCTAGTCGAGGTTCTTTATCCACCATCCGCACAATATTGCGTTGAAATCTCTCGTTAATTTTTCTCTTCCGAGCATATCTAGGGAGGTTAGCCACAGTGCCATGGGCTTTAAACTTCTTGATGACACTGCGCACGGAAGACACAGGAACATTCAGGACTTTGTAGATGGACTTGTAGCCTTGAGATTGCTCATGCTTCCTCACAGTTTGGTTTCTCAAGTCCTCAGACAGTTCTTTGTTCTTCTTTCTTTTCTCCATGCTCAATGTGGTACACACAAGGACACAGGACAGAGGATGAGTCAACTTTAATCCATGTTAACTGGCTGCAAGTGTGATTTAGTTATTGCCAACACCTGTTAGGTGGCACAGGTAAGTTACAGGTTATGTTAATTACACGAATTAGAGAAGCATCACATGATTTTTCAAAGGGTGCCAATACTTTTGTCCACCCCCTTTTTTAGGTTTGGTGTGGAATTATATCCAATTTGGCTTTAGGACAATTCTTTTTGTGTTTTTTCCATTGAAGAAAAATTAAATGAAGAGAATAATACCAAAGAATTTGTGATTGCAATCATTTTCAGGAAGAAACTGAGTATTATCTGACAGAATACTTTTGGCCAGCACTGTAGGTACTATAGTGGGTGCAGGGGTTGCAGTTGCATCTGACGCGCCCCTGGGCCTGAGTCGCGCAGCGTTGCGCACGTGGGAGCCTACCCGGAGCCGGATCTGATAGGGGTAGTAGTCTCGTGGCGGTGACCCGGTCCGTGCCCAGGGAGTCAAGCTGAGTGGCAGTATATTAGCAGTAGATGTAGGACGACTACGCCACCCGTTGAATGCAGCTATGGAGCTGCCGCTGCAGGGCAGACCGCTGAGGCCGGTGGAAGGATGGTGCAGCGTGGATGGTATAACCCCCAACGGGAGGGGTATGGCCTCAGGGCAGCCAACGTGGATGATGGGGGTAATAGGAACCACTCAGAGACGATGCGGTGTAGTTCAGGGTCTTTACTGGTGACAAAGATAGACCCTCCCGGAGTACTGGCTAGTACTGGCTAGCGGTCGGGGCCTGGTCAGTCCTTGAGCAGATGGGATCCCCCTTGGCCAGGCGGAGTTGTAGGCCTCCCCAACTAATTGTACTCTTCTGGCTTCCTTGCTAGAGGCGGGTAAAGGTAGCCCACGTCCCTGAGTGTACCGTGTGGTGCTCACCCGTATGGCCGGTGACTCGGGGCCTTCTAGTGGCTTCCGCTCCACGACGGCGGTGCTGGTCCCACGCGTGTGACCGTGCCTTCGGGTTTCTTGGCCAGAGGACCTGAAATCCCCTGCCGGTCGGTTTCTGCTGCTGGGTCTGGGTTAATCCCCACAGCCTCGGACTCCGGGTCCGGTGGTAACTCTTCAATCAGGGCGAGCTCTTCAGCTGCCAGCCCCTGATTCCTTTTAGCACTGCTCCCACAGAGCTCCTGATCTTTCTTTCCTATGCTGCTCCTCTTCTTCTCTCTACTCTTCTCTACTCACTAACCCTGCCTCAGCCCCAGCTTTATATAGGGGAAGTTCTTCCCCTCCCAGGACTGGGCAGGAGGTGTGGCATGCATAGGATTCCTGACCAAGAGACCTCCCACCTGCTCTCAGACATAACATTGCTATTACTGTGGAGACCAGACCCCTGGGGTGCCACATTCCCCCCTAGTGAAAGTTAGTACTCCGGGACTAAACATACTTTTGTAAACATAACAAGGTGCAAACAATAACATTCTAATAGAGACAACACATAAGGTGGTCACGGCGTGTCCGCAACCGGGTGTAACTTTTGAGGAAAACAAGGGTGTCCATTTCACCAACACAGGGAGACGTAACCAGGTAGGGGTCTGTCCTGCCCCGAGTCCTTAACAGTCTTTCAGTCCGTCCTGGGTTACGCTCCAACTATATGCACAAAGGATTCCCGGTAAATCCACCAAAGACTCCTATAAATAACTAGAAACACATAATTATACACAAGCAACAATAAACAGGTAAACATTAATAAAATAGCTTGAACATTTAGATCCTCCACCGTATGGGCAGCTGGCCTCTAGTGACCCTAGTGGACCTACGGAGCTGGTTGATTGGTCCTGAGCTACAGGGTATAGGGGCTGTCAAGGGTAAACTGGGCAGCCGTCTACGGACTCTTTGGCTCACTAGGGGTATGGCAGGCTCACTGTAAGCAGAGGGTTGATTTTCCTGGTCTGCTTGTGTGGGGCCTTCTGCCTCCTGGACCGGCTGTTCTTCCAGTTCTACCTGTGTCTCCGTAGGCACTTGGGATGCTGGTTGGAGGAACGTGAGGACGGGTACCACAACAGCACCATTGACTTGAGTCCAAGACCGAGGGAAGTCTCCGAGCACAGTACTAACCATATCTTCCCTTTCCTCTACGGGTCGAGGGTCCTCTTGTTCCTCTTCAGGGTTCCGTAGCTGTTCGGGACACTTCTTTAGGTGATCCCGGGATACAATGGCTGTGGTTTCCCCTCCGTCTTTACTGATTGTACAGATCTTCGGGTTGTCGTGGCTTGAGGGCAGTACGGTGTACGGGTCCTTCTCCCATTGATCGTCCAACTTGTGGAGCCGTCTTTTCCTCTTCAAGACCTGCTCTCTGGGCACCAGGGGAACAGCGGGAGCATACTGGTTGTAAGTTTTCTCTTGTCTTTCCCTAGCTTGACAGAGACTACGCTCCACGCTCTCCTGTACTTTTCGGTATTGCTGCTGCCTCTCTGTGTCCCAGTTGGCTTCTGGTGAAGTGTCCTCGGGTGTCAGGACTCCCATTTCCAGATCAACAGGAAGCTTACCAGGTCTTGCCCTCATTAGGTAAGCCGGGGTACAGTTGGTGGAACCTACAGGGATGTGGTTGTATAGGTCCACCAGGTCGGGCAGCTTCTCAGGCCACAGACTGCGTTCCTCCAGGGGCAATGTTTTCAGGAGATCTATCACCACCTGGTTCATTTTCTCACAAAGTCCATTAGTTTGCGGGTGATAGGGTGTTGTTCTTATCTTCCGGCATCCATACAGGGTGCAGAACTCCTGGAAGACCTCCGCTTCAAAGGCAGGCCCCTGGTCCGTCAGCACCTGCTCCGGGTATCCATGCGGACGGCAGAAGTGCTGCTGGAAGGCTCTAGCTGCTGTGTGAGCCGTTAAGTCCTTGACGGGGACGACAACCAAGAACCGGGAGTAGTGATCCACGATGGTTAACGCGTAGACGTAGCCACTTCTGCTTGGGGTCAGTTTTACATGATCCAAGGCTACCAGTTCCAACGGCTGTCTGGTGATGATGGACCGCAGGGGAGTCTTCTGGCTGGCACGGTCCCTCCTTCTTAAATTGCATGGGCCACAGTCTCTGCACCACCTCTCGATGGTTCCTCTCATGCCTACCCAATGGAACCGCCCGCGCAGCAGGAACTCAAGTTTCTTCCATCCGAAATGCCCAGCTCCGTCGTGGTATGCCTCCATCACCATAGCTGCGTCTCTTCTTGGCACCACTACTTGCCAGATTAGTTCATGCGTCCGGGAGTTAACCATTCTGCGGCACAACTTTCCCTTATAAAGGAACAGTCGACTCTTCTCAGCCCACAGTTGCTTGGCTTCCTCCGAAGCGTCTGGGTCAAGGCGTGCATCTGGCCGAGTCAGCATCTCCTTTACCAGTCGGACGGCAGGGTCACTGTCTTGCGTCTCCACCCAGTTGTAATGAGGTAAGGGGTTGAACGTAGCGGTTTGCTTACTTCTTACACGGTGGGAATACTGGATAGTCCCATGACGGTGGAACGCGGGGAGCTCAACTTCTTCCAGTTCCTCTGAATCTTCCCCTACGTCCGGTAGGTTTGGCATCCTGGACAGGGCGTCTGCGTTGGTATTGGAGCGTCCTGCCCGGTATTTGATTGTAAACTCAAAGTTGGACAAGCGGGCCATCCATCTCTGCTCTAGGGCACCGAGTCTTGCAGTGTCCAGGTGTGTCAACGGGTTGTTATCCGTGTACACGGTGAACCGGGAAGAAGCGAGGTAGTGCTTAAAGCGTTCGGTGACTGCCCACACCACTGCCAGGAACTCTAGCTTAAATGAGCTGTAATTCTCAGGGTTTCTTTCGGTGGGTCGCAGTTTTCGGCTGGCGTAAGCAATTACCCGTTCTTTCCCCTGCTGGATCTGGGATAGTACGGCTCCTAGCCCGATGTTACTGGCGTCGGTGTAGAGGATAAAGGGCTGGCTATAATCAGGGTACACCAGGATTTCATCCCCCGTGAGGGCCATCTTCAGCTGGCGGAAGGACTCTTCTTCCAACTTCTCCCATCTGAAGGGCGGCTTCTGGTTCTTGGCCTTCCTGGACTGGCCTATCAGGAGGTCCTGCATAGGAGCTGCCTTTTTGGTGAAGCCGGGAATGAACCTTCGGTAGTAGCCTACCAACCCGAGGAACTGCCTTACCTCCTTTACGCTGGAGGGGCTTGGCCATTCCTTAATTGCGGTGATCTTATCAGGGTCGGGAGCCACTCCGTCAGCACTCACCACGTGTCCCAGGTACTGCACCTTTGGCTTCAGGAGGTGACACTTGGAAGGTTTCACCTTTAGGCCGTAACTTGCCAGAGCTTCAAACACTTCCGCCAGGTGCTTCAGGTGGTCCTCGTAGGTCTTGGAGTAGACGATGACATCGTCCAGGTATAACAGGACCGTCTCAAAGTTCCGGTGTCCCAGACAGCACTCCATCAATCGCTGGAAGGTTCCTGGTGCGTTGCAGAGTCCAAACGGCATGCAGGTAAACTCGCTAAGTCCCATCGGGGTGGTGAATGCGGTCTTCTCCCGATCCGCCTCTGCTACAGGAACCTGCCAGTACCCGCTAGTGAGATCCAAGGTGGAGAAGAAGTTAGCAGATTTTAAAGCAGCCAAAGACTCCTCTATTCTTGGTAAGGGGTACGCATCTTTGTGTGTGATACGGTTAATTTTCCGGTAATCTACACACATTCTCATGGTGTTGTCTTTCTTTTTGACCAAGACTAGTGGAGCTGCCCAGGGGCTACAGCTATCCCTGATTACCCCAGCCTCCTTCATGTCTCTAAGCATCCCCTTGGCATGTTGGTAGTGTGCAGGGGGTACGGGCCGATACCTCTCTTTTATGGGAGGATGGTCTCCCATGGGGATGTGGTGTTCTACCCCCTTGACTCGCCCGAAGTCTAACGGGTGTTTACTAAACACTCTCTCGTACTCTTGAACCACCCGGTAGACTCCCTGTTTCTGGTGGGAGGGAGTGGAGTCAGTACCCAAATGTAGTTGCTGACACCAATCCTCCATTATTTTCTCAGAGCCGTTACCTTCCTCCGGATGAGATGGAGGCAAGGGTTCCACAGACTGTATAGAATTTTGGTTGATAGTATATAATTTGGCTAGCGTAGCATACCGAGGCAGGTATACTTCCCTTTTCCCAATATTTATTATGCGAACGGGTACCCTCCCATGGCGTACATCAACTACCCCCCGGGCTGTCAAAATGGTGGGCCTACTGTCTGAGTAGACTGGCTCTACCATGGCCTGGTAATCTCTACCTCTCAGACCAATAGCTGCCCGGCACCAAATCATCATTTCACTTTTCGGGGGTATGGCAATAGGGAAAGGGTCGCACATTCTTACGCTACCAATCTCACCGCCGGAGAGTTCCACTTGTTGCCGTCGCATCAGTGCCCGGATCTCTTTCTGGAGCACTCGCTGCAGGCCGGAGCTGGCGTTCTTGGCAACCTGCTGTAAAATGAAAATCACCTCTGCAAGACAATTTTCAATCACATTAGTTCCTAGAGTTATCTTTGGGTGACTCTCGCGCTTGTCAATGTCCACAATGATCAGTCCCTGTGCTGCCAGTTCGACTCTACCGATTTTAATGGTCATCTCTTTAAATCCGATCTGCGGCACGGGTTGACCATTGCTGGCAATGATACTCAAGTCATCGTCAGGGTAGCGGGTTATATCCGAGTCATTCCAGTACTGCTTGAAGAGCACGTACGGGATGGTGGTGACCTGTGACCCGGTGTCCAGTAGGGCACTCATAGGAATGCCATCCAGTACCACAGGCAAGACTGGACATCCTCCCACATATTTGTCGCGCCAGCTCGATGGGCCTGGTGATCTTTTTCCTGGGGGTTGGCCCTCTACCCCAGGTTGTGCCAGTTTAAAGGACAGTACCTTGCCATATGTCCGGGTTGATTGCAGCGGCGGCAGATGGGTTGTCCGTCCTCGTTGTATCGGTCGCTGGGTCTTCCTCTGGCCGGTGGGGTCCTCCTTGGTCGACGCCACGGGATGTCCTCCGGTCCGGATGCCAGCTGGATCTTCCCTGGAGTGGAAACCTGTAAAGACTGCACAGTTCGGGTTAGCGCAGCAACGCTTTTAGCTAGCTCTTGGACCTGATGGTGCAGGTCTGGAGCCGGGTCATTGTTCAAAGCCTGCGCATCAGCCCCCACAGGCCCTGCCGACAAGGGCGCCGTCTCCTGGTGGTAAGTGATAGCTGGGCGCCTGTGGGTCACAACGCCACCCGGTGCCGGTTCTCGGAGCACCCGGATGGCTCTGTCCTTGAACTGTGCAAAGTCCAGATGAGGATCCTGTAAGGCTATGGCCCGCAAGTGGGTTCGGTGGACATTGCAATATAGTCCCTCTATAAATTGTTCGGTCAACAGCCTGTCCTCGTTTCCCACGCTGTCGGGGTCGGTCTGCTTAATGGCTCTCAGGGCCTCTTGTAGGTTTAGTGCATAGTCCCTTATACTCTCATGTGCTCGCTGCTTGCACCCATAGAATTTAAGCTTAATCTCGGCTGAGGTGCGGGTATCAAAGGTGTCCCTCAGCCGGGTTAGTATCCCCACGACAGTCCTCCCCCCAGGTGGCCAGGACTTTACCTCCCTTTGGGCTGCCCCGGTTAGTTGGGCCACCAGGATGCTCACTTTTTGCTCTTCTGTGAGGGGGTACACCTGGAAGAGGCTATCTAGCTTTTCTCTAAAGTCATTCAGGGTATGTGACTCCCCTGAGTATTGGGGTAGCCAGGCTGCTCCCGGGATATAGGGCATGGTAAAAGGCATGACTGCAGCAGCGCTGGCGCTGGCGGGGGTTGAGGCAGTGAAGCTCTCCTCCGTATCCGACATCTTCCTCCCCCCTAGTGGACCGTGGCCTACCTTGCGATGATCCTCTTCCGTAGGCCGCGGCTCCGCAGTGGATCGTCAGGGTTGAGGACCTTCCGTCGCGCTCCTGTGACGTCGGCATCTGCTGGGCTCCTTCCAGGACCTTACGCAACGTCCGGACGTGAGGCGGGGCTTCAGTTCTCGCGGGCTTTTCGGAGTCCACGCCCCTCTTCTTCCCGCGCGGCGTCTTCAAGATGGCGTCCAACGGCGGGAAAACTCCACGAATGGCGGGAAGAAGGCAAAAGATGGCGCCGGATGGCGGGAAAACTTCACGGATGGCGGGAAGAAGGCTGAAGATGGCGCCGGATGGCGGGAATCTTCGCGGATGGCGGGAAGAAGGCTGAAGATGGCGCCGGATGGCGGGAATCTTCACCACAGGTTAGTTTAAAAGTCTCTTTTTCAGGCACGCAGTACCCGGCGGTTGCGGGCACGTAATCCTGCCGACTACGCCAAAAGCTGACGCGCCCCTGGGCCTGAGTCGCGCAGCGTTGCGCACGCGGGAGCCTACCCGGAGACGGATCTGATAGGGGTAGTAGTCTCGTGGCGGTGACCCGGTCCGTGCCCAGGGAGTCAAGCTGAGTGGCAGTATATTAGCAGTAGATGTAGGACGACTACGCCACCCGTTGAATGCAGCTATGGAGCTGCCGCTGCAGGGCAGACCGCTGAGGCCGGTGGAAGGATGGTGCAGCGTGGATGGTATAACCCCCAACGGGAGGGGTATGGCCTCAGGGCAGCCAACGTGGATGATGGGGGTAATAGGAACCACTCAGAGACGATGCGGTGTAGTTCAGGGTCTTTACTGGTGACAAAGATAGACCCTCCCGGAGTACTGGCTAGCGGTCGGGGCCTGGTCAGTCCTTGAACAGATGGGATCCCCCTTGGCCAGGCGGAGTTGTAGGCCTCCCCAACTAATTGTACTCTTCTGGCTTCCTTGCTAGAGGCGGGTAAAGGTAGCCCACGTCCCTGAGTGTACCGTGTGGTGCTCACCCGTATGGCCGGTGACTCGGGGCCTTCTAGTGGCTTCCGCTCCACGACGGCGGTGCTGGTCCCACGCGTGTGACCGTGCCTTCGGGTTTCTTGGCCAGAGGACCTGAAATCCCCTGCCGGTCGGTTTCTGCTGCTGGGTCTGGGTTAATCCCCACAGCCTCGGACTCCGGGTCCGGTGGTAACTCTTCAATCAGGGCGAGCTCTTCAGCTGCCAGCCCCTGATTCCTTTTAGCACTGCTCCCACAGAGCTCCTGATCTTTCTTTCCTATGCTGCTCCTCTTCTTCTCTCTACTCTTCTCTACTCACTAACCCTGCCTCAGCCCCAGCTTTATATAGGGGAAGTTCTTCCCCTCCCAGGACTGGGCAGGAGGTGTGGCATGCATAGGATTCCTGACCAAGAGACCTCCCACCTGCTCTCAGACATAACATTGCTATTACTGTGGAGACCAGACCCCTGGGGTGCCACACATCTTTTTCCAGGAGCCTAGGGAAGGCGGGGGACCAAATGGTCTGTTTAGCCCATCTGAAAAATCAATTCTAATATAGAGATTCTCTGAGAATGTGATAAAAATGTCCCCCAACACATATTTCCAGCTACAATCTTTTCTAATCATGTCAGGATGGGCTACATCCTAAACAAACACCATCTGAGACGTATCAACTGTCAGAGGAGTAACACTGTAAGCAAACACATCTGATCTTCCCACTCAAATTTGATCTACCCCCTGTCAGTCTGACAGCTTTACAGCAGGGCACAGAGACTGACTGAGCACACAGTCAGACTGAAAGTGGACAAAAAAAATAACCATTGTACTGTTAGCTGAGGGGGAAGTTTTTTTGTTTTTTTCCGTTCGTCTTACAACCCTGCTCTGTGGCTTAGTGAGCAGATGAAGTATGTTTGTTCACGATGCTGCATCTCTGACACTTGGGACATGTCTCGAGCGGTATTTATTCACCCTGAAAGCCGTCCTGACAAGTAACTAGGAAGGATTGCAGCTTGATACAGTGAAGGAAATAAGTATTTGATCCCTTGCTGTTTTTGTAAGTTTGCCCACTGACAAAGACATGAACAGTCTATAATTTTAAGGGTAGGTTAATTTTAACATTGAGAGATAGAATATCCCCAAAAAAATCAAGATAATCACATTGTATAAATTAGATAAATTATTTTGCATTTTGTAGTGAGAAATAAGTATTTGATCCCCTACAAACCATTATGAGTTCTGGCTCCTACAGACCAGTTAGATGCTCCAAATCAACTCATTACCTGCATTAAAGGCAGCTGTCTTACATAGTCACCTGTATAAAAGACTCCTGTCCACAGACTCAATTAATCAGTCAGACTGTAACCTCTACAACATGGGCAAGACCAAAGAGCTTTCTAAGGATGTCACAGGCAAGATTATAGACCTGCACAAAGTTGGAATGGGCTACAAAACCATAAGTAAGACGCTGGGTGAGAATGAGACAACTGTTGGTGCAATAGTAAGAAATAAAAAATGACTGTCAATCGACATAGATCTGGGGCACCATGCAAAATCTCACCTCCTGGGGTATCCTTGATCATGAGGAAGGTGAGAGATCAGCCTAAAACTACACGGGGGGAACTTGTTAATGATCTCAAGGCATCTGGGACCACAGATACCAAGAAAACCATTGGTAACACATTACACCTTAAAGGTTTAAAACCCTGCAGTGCCCGCAAGGTACTCCTGCTCAAAATGACACATGTGCAGGCCCGTCTGAAGTTTTCCATTGAACACCTGATGATTCTGTGAGTTACTGTGAGAAGGTGCTGTGGTCAGATGAGACAAAAATTGAGCTCTTTGGCATTAACTCAACTCGCCATGTTTGGAGGAAGAGAAATGCTGCCTATGACCCAAAGAACACCGTCCCCACTGTCAAGCATGGAGGTGGAAACATTATGTTTTGAGGGTGTTTCTCTGCTAAGGGCACAGGACTAGTTCACCGCATCAATGGAATAATGGATGGAGCCATGTACCATAAAATCCTGAGCGACAACCTCCTTCACTCCACCAGGACATTAAAAATGAGTCGTGGCTGGGTCTTCCAGCAAGACAATGACCCAAAACATACAGCCAAGGCAACAAAGTGGCTCTAAAAGAAACATATTAAGGTCATAAAGTGGCCTAGCCAGTCTCCAGACCTTAATCCCATAGAAAGCTTATGGAGGAAGTTGAAGCTCCAAGTTGTCAAGTGAAAGCCTCAAAATCTTAATGCTTTAGAGATGATCTGCAAATGATGATTTGAAAGCTTCCCCAAGTGCAGTTGCAAAAACCATTAAGCGCTACAAAGAAACTGGCTCACATGAGGACAGCTCCAGGAAAGGAAGACCAAGAGTCACCTCTGCTTCTGAGGATAAGTTTATCCGAGTCACCAGCCTCAGAAATCGCAGGTTAACAGCAGCTCAGATTAGAGACCAGGTCAATGCCTCACAGAGTTCTAGCAGCAGACCCATCTCTTCAATAACTGTTAAGAGGAGACTTTGTGCAGCAGGCCTTCATGGTAAAATAGCTGCTAGGAAACCACTGCTAAGGACAGGCAACAAGCAGAAGAGACTTGTTTGGGCTAAAGAACACAAGGAATGGACATTAGACCAGTGGAAATCTGTGATTTGGTCTGATGAGTCCAAATTTGAGATCTTTGGTTCCAACCACCGTGTCTTTGTGCGACGCCGAAAAGGTGAACGGATGGACTCTACATGCCTGGTTCCCACCGTGAAGCATGGAGGAGGAGGTGTGATGGTGTGGGGGTGCTTTGCTGGTGACACTGTTGGGGATTTATTCAAAATTGAAGGCATACTGAACCAGCATGGCTACCACAGCATCTTGCAGCAGCATGCTATTCCATCCGGTTTGCGTTTAGTTGGACCATCATTTATTTTTCAACAGGACAATGACCCCAAACACACCTCCAGGCTGTGTAAGGGCTATTTGACCAAGAAGGAGAGTGAGGGGGTGCTACGCCAGATGACCTGGCCTCCACAGTCAGCAGTTATGATCTGATACAAGAACTAAGGAAAGAAAGGGAATCTGTCCATACAATAAGACTAAGCTGATTCCCTACGTTGCAGCGGGCGACCTGTTCCTTGTGAACAGACCCGCCTTCGTCCTCAGCTAGTCTGAACGCAGACCTATAGAATAAAGGGAGGGGTCCCTAAAAGAACTAAGGACTGGGACAAAACTGGACACCTCCTAGCAGATGTTGTAGCGGAGCAAAAAGACAAACAGACAAAAAGTACTTAGAGGTCCAAAGGACCAAACGAACTAGAGAGATAGGTACAAAAGCACCTGGCTAGATAGAGAGTCAAATAACACTGAAGTCCAGCAAAGCCAGAAAGGCAGAGCTGGAATAAATAGGCAGCAGGTCACGTGACCAAAATAGAAAAAAACTAACAGGAGAGTTCTAACAGTACCCCCTCTTCTATGAGGAACCTCCAGATCCTCCAGTTCCAGGCCTATCAGGAAACCTCCTGTGGAACGCTCTGACAAGTCTAGGGGCAGAGACATCATCCGCCCTTACCCAGGAGTTATCCTCGGGACCGAAACCTTTCCAAGCGACGAGATACTGCAATCTCCCTCTATGTCTTCTGGAATTCAGGATACGAGAAATTTCATATTCGCTGTCTTCCACCACCGGAGGAACTGTGACCGTAGCATCCGTATCCGATACATCAGTCTTTTTCAACAAGGAAAGATGAAACACAGGATTAATCTTCCAGGAGGTGGGGACCTCCAACCTAACAGCAGACCGATTAACCACCTGAAGCACCTTAAATGGCCCCACAAACTTCGGACCCAATTTCTTAGAGGGAATCCTCAACCGCAGATTCTTTGAGGACAACCAAACCATGTCACCCACCGTAAACAAAACGTCTTTACGTTTCCTGTTAAAATACTTCTTGGACTTTTTGTTAGCCTCTTGAAGGTTACAACGTACGTCAGTCCAAACTCTCTTCAAATCACCGGAAAAATTCTCCTCCTCCGGCACAGCCGACACCAATTTGGAGAACGAACCAAACGACGGATGTCTCCCAGCACAACAAAAAAAAGGAGAACACCCAGCAGAAGAGGATGTATGGTTGTTAAGAGCAAATTCAGCGAGTGGCAGAAACTCAGATCACCCCTCTTGATTGTCTGCCACAAAACAACGCAAAAACTGTTCAACATCCTGGTTCTTTCTTTCTGTCTGTCCATTAGACTCAGGATGATACCCAGATGAAAATGACAAATGGACTCCCAACCTGTCACAAAGAGCATGCCAAAAGCGAGCCACAAACTGAGGTCCCCTATCAGAAACAATGTCGGTGGGAACGCCATGGAGTCTGACAATTTCCTTAACAAACGCCTTAGCGAGTGTCTTAGCGCAGGGTAGTTTAATGAAAGGAACCAAATGACACATCTTGCTAAAATGGTCCACGACCACCCAGATGACAGTGAAACCCTCGGACACAGGAAGGTCAGTATTAAAATCCATTGCCAGATGCATCCAAGGCGCACTAGGAACCTCCAGAGGGCAAAGCAACCCTGCAGCAGGGTATGCAAAGCCTTTGACCTAGCACACACCGTACATTGACGCACCCACTTGATGACTTCCTTCTGCCACCCAGGCCACCAAAAACTGCGACTTATAAGTCTCTTAGTCTCAGAAATTCCTGGATGACCTGCCAACCGAGACTCATGATATTCCACAAACAAATCTTTCCAAAGGTTCTAGGCACAAACAACCTCCCATGGAGAGTGTTAGATGGGGCATCCTCCAGGGCTTTCAGAATCCCATCTTCCAAAACGGAGTCCAATGCTGCTACCACAACTCCTTCCTGTAAAATGCTCTCCTCCTCCTCGGTACCAACCATGGGAGAAAAACTGCGAGATAAAGCATCGGCTTTAACATTCTTGGTACCAGGGATGTAAGTAACAGAAAAATTAAACCGAGAAAAAAAAAGTGCCCACCTAGCCTGACGGGCATTCAAGTGCTTGGCAGCATCCAGATAAATCAAATTTTTATGATCAATGAAAACCTGAACCGGAAATTTAGCACCTTCCAAGAAATGCCGCCAATGTTCAAACGCGAGTTTAATAGCCAGCAATTCCCGATTACCAACATCGTAATTAAGCTCGGTTTCTGAAAATTTTTTCCAAAAAAAAGCACAGGGATGTACTCCATCCTTGTTCTCCTGAGACAAAACAGCACCGACCCCCACGGAAGAAGCATCAACCTCGACCAAAAAAGGCTTGGTTTCATCAGGCTGCATAAGGATAGGGGCAGAACTGAACCTCCCTTGAGATACACAAAAGCTTCAATGGCCTCAGTAGTCCACTGGACAGCATTCGCACCTTTCCTGGTGAGATCGGTCAGTGGCTTAACAATTATAGAAAAATTCTTAATGAATTTTCTGTAATAATTGGCGAAACCCAAAAATCTCTGTATCGATTTTAAACCAATAGGCCTAGGCCATTCCTGCACAGCCTGAACCTTCACCAGGTCCATCTCAAAGCCCTCGCTGGAGATAATGTAGCCCAAAAAACTTATTCTCTGCACAGCGAACTCACATTTCTCCAGCTTAGCAAAAAGTGAATTGTCACTTAATAACTGCAATACCTCACGTACGCTCTGCCAATGAGACTCCAGATCTGGCGAATAAATCAAAATGTCATCCAAATACACAACAGCATTCTTACCAATCAAAGGTCTCAGGATGTCATTAATAAGGTTCTGAAAAAACGCGGGTGCATTGGTAAGACCAAAAGGCATCACCAGATTCTCAAAATGACCTACCGGAGTGTTAAAAGCAGTTTTCCATTCATGACCCTCCTTTATTCGTAACAAATTGTATGCCCCCCGGAGATCAATTTTAGAGAACCACTAACTGGTTAAACAAGTCAGGAATTAACGGCAATGGGTAGGAATTGCGTAAGGTAATTTTATTAATTTCGCGAAAGTCCAGACATGGACGTAAACCGCCGTCCTTTTTTTTTACAAAAAAAAATCCAACAGCCACAGGTGACTTAGAAGGTCTAATGTGACCAGCAGCCAAGCTCGTCTGTATGTATTCCTCCAAGGCCTTTCTCTCAGGGATAGTCAGATTAAATAAGCGACTCTTGGGAAGAGTAGCTCCAGGAACAAACTCAATGGTGCAATCATAGTCCCTATGAGGAGGTAAAACTTGCGACTCCTCCTCTGAAAAAACCTTCCAAAAATCCTGAATAGGTACAGGTAATTCCCCTTTTTCCACAGCCGCAATGCGACCGTTACAACACTTATCATAGCACTTAGGACTCCATGACTTAATCTCATTAGTAGACCAGTCCAGTAAAGGATTGTGCATTTTTAACCAAGGCAAACCTAAAACTACTGGAGAAGGTAAATTATTTAATACCACCAAATCCAAATCTTCCTGGTGAATACCATTGATAGTGAGGGGAAATTCAGCAACCTTGTGAGTAATACATTTCAAAGGAGTGTTGTCAATAGCAATCACAGAAATAGGTGATGACAAAGGTTTGGATTCCAATTTAAGTTTTTCCAAAAACCCCTTATTAATCACATTAAGTGTTGAACCACAATCCACAAATACCTGAAATTCAATCAAATCTTCCTGCAATAAGGTACTCCCTGAAAGAAATACTCCCTTCGAATTCAAACAAGCAATACGGGCGTAACTGACCTTTTTTTTTTCTTTGCTTAAACGAAGCTCACAGTTCTTAATTAAATGGTCAGATTTTCCACAGTAAAAACACAATCCCTTGGAAAACCTGCGGTCTCTTTCCTGAGAGTGGAGTGACATCGCCCCAACCTCCATCAGTTCTCCGCCGTCCGAGCAGACCCTCTGAGAACTAGGAGCTGCCATTGCAGAAATTTTCTCATCATTAACCCTGGCACGCAGTATCCTGTCCACACGTATAGCTAATTGCATGGCCTCTTGCAAGGTCACAGGTGCAGGAAACGCTATCAGCAGATCTTTAACCCTTTCACTTAGACCGGCAAGAAACTAACATTTTAATGCCGAATCATTCCATTTCAGTTCTGAAGACCACCTTCTGAAGTGTTTACAATAATTTTCAACATCACCTGACCCCTGCTTCAAACGTCTCAGTTCTGTCTCAGCAGATGAGGCTCGATCAGGATCGTCATACAATAACCCCATAGCAGAAAAAAAATCCTCCACTGATCTAAAACACGGATCATTACGTTGGAGAGAAAAGGCCCACCCCTGTGGTTCCTTGCGCAAAAGTGACATGATAAACCCAATGCGCTGTGATTCATTCCCAGAGGACCTGGGTCTCAAACGAAAATATAATAAACAAGCATTTTTAAAGGAAAAAAAATCTTGTTGTTTACCATCAAAAATATCAGGCAGTCCTACCTTCGGATCCACAAAATGCGCTCCAGGACAGCTACTCACGTGTTGCTGGAGCTCGGCCACCGCTAGAGACAATCCCTGCAGGCATTGAGCCAACTCTTGAACAGACACCATACTGATCCCCGGATTTCTTTCCAAGCTTAGTTTGGGCTGGACTTACTGTTATGATCTGCTACAAGAACTAAGGAAAGAAAGGGAATCTGTCCCTACAATAAGACTAAGCTGATTCCCTACGTTGCAGCGGGCGACCTGTTCCTTGTGAACAGACCCGCCTTCGTCCTCAGCTAGTCTGAACGCAGACCTATAGAACAAAGGGAGGGGTCCTTAAAAGAACTAAGGACTGGGACAAAATTGGACACCTCCTAGCAGATGTTGTAGCGGAGCAAAAAGACAAACAGACAAAAAGTACTTAGAGGTCCAAAGGACCAAACGAACTAGAGAGATAGGTACAAAAGCACCTGGCTAGATAAAGAGTCAAATAACACTGAAGTCCAGCAAAGCCAGAAGGGCGGCGCTGGAATAAATAGGCAGCAGGTCACGTGACCAAAATAGAATAAAACTAACAGGAGAGTTCTAACATCACCAGACCTGAACCCAATCGAGATGGTTTGGGGTGAGCTGGACCGCAGAGTGAAGGCAAAAGGGCCAACAAGTGCTAAGTATCTCTGGGAACTCCTTCAAGATTGTTGGAAGACCATTTCCGGTGACTACCTCTTGAAGCTCATCAAGAGAATGCCAAGAGTGTGCAATGCAGTCATCAAAGCAAAAGGTGGTTACTTTGAAGAACCTAGAATATAAGACATATTTTCAGTTGTTTCACACTTTTTTGTTAAGTATATAATTCCACATGTGTTAATTCATAATTTTGATGCCTTCAATGTGAATGTACAATTTTCATAGTCAAGAAAATACAGAAAAACCTTTAAATGAGAAGGTGTGTCCAAACTTTTGGTCTGTACTGTATATTTCTTGTATTCCAAATATTAGCGTTTGTAAAGTTTTTAAAAAGGGAAATAATAACTCTAGGAAGAAGTATAGGGAGATTACATTTTTTTCTAATATATTTCCTAAGCTCTAGAAAATTAAAAAATTTCCTCCTCTGAAACATTGTATAGAATTTTTAGGGCTTGAAAGTTAATAATTGCATATTTTTTAAGACCTGTAATTAAAGCAGAGCAATTTACAATTCAAAATTTTTCCCATTTATCAATCGTAAAATTAGGAAAGGCAGTGTGGAAAAAAGATATAGGAAGTTTCTCTAATGGGTAGTTATGTTGGTTATTTTTTGTGATCTTAAATAATTTCCTCCATAATGTAATAGTGCATTTTATTAGTGTATGTTGGGGTAATAGAAGAGTTTGGCCTAATAAATGCGAAATAGTGAGTGCTAACAAAGAAAAATTTCCATTGTACAGCTTTTCCATTGCTGTTCAATTATTTTTCCCTTCATCTAGAAACCAGTGTCTGCTTTGGAGAATGATGTTGGTTTCAGAATAGGCCTGAATATTTGGTAGGCCCATGCCACCTTTTCTTTTCTTTTTGAATAATAATAATTTTGCGATTCTTGGGTTTTTTGTTTGCCATATGTAGTTAGAAAGCTGTTTATGAAGTTTTTCAGTCCATAGATCTGGTATTTGAATTGGGATTGATCTGAAAATATACTGCTATTTAGGCAAGATAAACATTTTGATAAAAAAACAATTCTGCCTAACCATGAAGTGTTGATTTTATCAAAATTGTTCATACTAGTTTGAATATGTTTTTGTAAGCAATTTAAGTTTTCATTCAAGATTTTGTTTAAGGGGTTCATAATTTTAATTCCTAAGTAAGGAATTTGGGATGTTTCCCAGGTGTAGGGAAATTCCCTTTCCATTGCTTTTTTTAATTGAGAGTCTAAAAAAACTTAAGATTTTTTAGTTTTTTAGATTAATTTTGTAATAGGATACCGACGAGAACTCCCTAATTATTAAAGAAACAGCTCTTAAAGAGTTAATAGGGTCCATAATAGAAATTAAAATGATGTCCGCAAATAGTCCAATTTTATATTGTCTATATTGTATATGGTCTATATTGTGATTGAATGGAATGCCCTTTATGAGATTGCTGGTTCTGATGGTTTCAGCGAAAGGTTCCATTATAAGATCAAAAAGAAGCTGGGATAATGGGCAACCTTAGCATGTGCCGTTTGAGATAAAAAAGGAATTAGAAAGTAGATTATTGACTTGGACCCTTGCTGAAAGGCAAGAATATAGGGAACAGATGGCCTTAAGAATTTGTCCCTGAAAGCCAAATTTATTTAAAATGACGCGCATAAAATCCCAATTGATCCTATCAAACGCCTTTTCTGCATCTAGAGAAATCAGAATGAAGGGGATTTTCCCCTTTTCCACATATGTAAGTAATTTCAAAATTCTCCTGCTTCCATTTGAAGCCTGTCTCCCCTTAAAAAAACCCTACTTGATCAGACTGAACTAATAAGGGTAAGATTTTCAGAAATTAGTTTAGCAAAAATTTTTATGTCTGTTTTTAAGAGGGATATGGGTCTATCATTCGAAATCGCCTCAAGAGCACTGTTTGGTTTGGTATAGCAACGATAGTCACTTCTAACGATTCTTTTGGAAGAAGGCCTTCGTTATTAGCTTGATTAAACATGGAGGTCAAGGGGCTGGATACTTTATGCTTAAATAATTTGTAATATTCATTGGGGAATCCATCAGGTCCAAGAGATTTATTTTCTTGTAGTTTTTTAATGGCAATTTCTGTTTTGTCTATGGAGAAAGGGGAATTTAGCGAGTTAATTTGTTCAGAATTTAGTTGCCGTAGGTTGACTTTAGAAAGGAATTGATTTATTTCTTTGATGTTTGGTTGGGTGGTATTCACATCCTTTTTCAGGTTATATAAAGTGGAATAGAATGCTGCAAGCTGCTCAGCTATGTCTTGCGGATGGACATAAGAGGCTCCAATTTTTTAATAGAAATTGCCCTTGATCTTATACGTGGTTTTCTAACTTTATTAGCCATAAGTTTGGTCATTTTGTTAATAGGAGAAATAATAATTAAGTTTGATAGAGTTCATTAATTTATCGTAATTATTCCATAAGAATGAATTTAAGTTCTGCTCTAAGACTCAGTATAACTGAGTGGGTTTTATCTGTCGGGTTTTGTTGTTGTTTTTCCTCCTCATTAATCTTTTGAATTATATTTTTGATACTTTCTCTAGTTTTTCTTTTATGTTGTGAGTTTAATTGTTTGACAACTCCTCTAAGTACTGCCTTATGGGCGTTCCATATAGTAGCGGGGGAAATGTCTTGTGAGATAATTTCTTGGAAGTATAATTTAATTATTATCAGTTTTTGTTTTATACATTGGAAAATGTAGTAGAAAAGAATTGCATTTCCACATTTTAGAGTAATTATTTGATTGTGTTGATTTCAAAGACAATTTGATACAAGCATGGTCTGAACAAGTGATGGTACCTATTTGAATATCCTTACATTTGTGTAGGGTATGTAAATTAGTCAGAACCATGTCTATTCTCGAAAAGGTTTTATGTTTAGCAGAATAATAGATGTATTCCCTTGAGGTCAATTTTACATTTCTGAATACATCAAATAACTCTTCCTTTATTAACCAATTTTTTAAAGTAAACATTTTACATCTCGGAGAAGCCGAAGTATCCAAATTTTGCTCGGGGATAATATTAAAATCACCAAAAATAAATACATTTCCTTTTTGGTGTCTAACTGTCTATACCTTTTACATTAATTTATTGAGGAAGGAAATTTGGCCCTGTTAGGGGCATACACATTTACCAAAGTGTACGTTATTGTATCAATAATGCAGACAAGAATATGGTAGCGACCATTGTTATCTATAATCTCTTCTAATAGTTGAAAGGACACGGTGTTTCTTATGGTTGTAATCACACCGTTCTTTTTTTCCTCCAAAGAGGATCTAAAAATATGGGGAAATCTTTATGAGAAAATTCTGGTGGGTTAATTTGAGAGAATTTAGTTTATTGGAATGCCACTATATCAGTATTAGAGCTCTTGGCTTCCCTCCAGGCGGAATACCTCTTAAACCGACTATTTAGTCCTTTGACATTCAGTGATAGAATTTTTAGCATCATTAGGATTTAAACAAGAAAAATATGTATAATAGCCAGAAAAAAACCCATGTAGTGCTTTGTGCAATATTTAAATGCATATACCTATGGTGAAGGTGGTAAAATGAAATGCAATTCTGTAGAAAACCAATCATAAAACAAAACAAAAAGCAAAATAAAGCCAGATTTTGATACTCCTTAGATGATCCGGGGAAAAAGGTTGAGAACATAAATATACCAGTTCTCGAACACCTCATGCTATATCTGGGAAAAGAAAGTTCGGCGAACTCTGCGTGCGAGTCCTGGAGTTAAAGCAATTTTAAGTAGAAAAAGAGAACGCAAATCAGAAGATTGCTTATAATCAGCTGTAAAATAAAATAGAACATGAACAAGGAAACTGTATAGAAAGTTTTACTTTAACCGGTTCCCGACCGCCCACTGTACATAAACGTCCGCGCTGCCTGGGCTCTGTGCAGCGCGGACGTTTAAAAATGGTGGGTGGTCTCGCAGCGCTCAGGACCCCCAGGGAACATCATCTGGACCTGATTGGATCAGGTCCCAGTGATGTTAACCCTTTGCTGTCTTTTATATGCTGCGTTCTATAGTGATCGCGGCATATAGGAGACAGCAGGAGGAGAGGGGATCGTCTTACTTACCTCTCCGAAGACCTCCGATTCCTTCCAGGACCTGGGGTTGCTATGGCAGCTGGAGGTCACATGACCGTCTCCAGCTCTGCCATATATGGTGTCCTGTCTGGCTCAGCCTGCAAGCTGAGCCAGACAGGAGACTCTGACTGAAACAGGGAAGATCTCATGTAATGTAATGTAATATATGTCTATTACATTACATGAGATCAGTGATCAGAAAAATAAAAATTAATGTCCCATACAGGGACTAAGTAAAAATGTAAAAAAAAATAAAAAAAAAGTTTTTAAACTGTTTAAAAAAAATCACAAAATAAATAAAAATAAATAAATAAAATATTAAACCAATAAATCCGTATAGTTTTACAAAACCAAAAAAAGAACACATATTTGGTATCGCCGCGTCCAAAACAACCCGAGCTTTAAAACTGTCACACTAATTAACTCCTTCTGTGCACACCGTAATAAAAATAAATAAAAAAACAGAGCAAAAAAATATGCTTTTTCATCATATCGCCAAACAAAAAGTGGAAAAAAATGCGATCAAAAAGCAAAATAGAAATAAAAATGGTACCGCTGAAAACTCATCTTGTTCCGCAAAAAACAAGCCGACATACAGCTCCATCAGTCGAAAAATAAAAAAGTTATGAATAAAGCAATGCAAAAAAAATATTTTTTTCTATAAATTTGTTTTATTGTGTAAAAGCGCCAAAACATAAAAAAATATACAGTAAGTGTAGTATCGCTGTAAATGTACTGACCCGAAGAATAACGCTGCCTGATCACTTTTACCACATGCAGAACGGCATAAAAAAAAAAACCTCAAAGAACAATTCCTGAATTGGTTTTTGTTAATTTTACCTCCCAAAAAACGGAATAGAAAGCGATCAAAAATGTCACATACCCAAAAATGGTACCAATAAAAATGTCAACTCGTCCCGCAAAAAACAAGCCATCACATGACTGTCGGCCGAAATATGGAAAAATCATAGCTCTCAAAATATGGTGATGCAAAAACTAGATTTTGCAAAAAAAAGCGTCTTTTAGTGTGTCACAGCTGTCAGTCATAAAAACCCGATATAAATCTGGTATTTCTGTAATCGCACCGACCCGAAGAATAAAGTAATCTCATCACTTATACCGCACGAGGAGCGGCGTAAAAAACAAATAAAACCAATTCTTCACCTGCTACTGATTTGTTTATTATGTCTCCCAAAGATCGCAGTAAGGCTCTGCTCACATTTATCCTGCGCTCTGCGCTGAGCAATTACACCAGAGTTTCCGTGTAAATCTCTGAAATACGTGATTCTGCCGGAACCCATGACGGAAGATCCCCTGTAATGAGGCAGATATAGACCACTGTGGACGCCGTCTAGCCTGGGATCCCAAGGTGTCATTTGTTTTAGGCGTGCATAAAAGTGCGGTTGGCCAGTTTTGTGCACTTCTGAAAAAAAGGACACCGCTAAACAGAGGCCAGACGGAGTCCAGAGTAACTCTGTTGCCTCATTACAGTGAATGGATCCCGCAGGGGTTTCATCTGAATTACATCACTTGGAAATTTAGATAGAAACCCCGATGTAAGTGCTCAGCCTAGAGCGCCGGATAAATGTTACATAAAATGTTCCCAATAAAAGCTTCAACTCAGTCCTCAAAAAAAGCTAGTCCCCACTCAGGTCTGTCATCTGTTAAAAATATAAGGGACTTCCAAGTTACTGGTAGCAGAAAGGCTCTGGAAAAGCGAAATGGCCCTTGCCCCCCAAAAGAAATTCAGAAAATTTTGTGCTCCCAAATCCAAATGCCTATTCTACAATAATTTGTTCTCCAATTGTCAAATAGCACTCCGTCCCCCCCAGATCTCGCCGTATGGCTGAGCGGTACGATACAGCCACATATGGGGTATTGCCACTTTTAGAAGAAATTGTGTGACACATTTCGGCACCATTTTTACCCATTGCCCTGTGTGAAAATGTAAAATCTGAGGGTAAAACATTTTTTGTGGTAAAAATATAATTATGCTTTTTTCACTGTCCAATGGTATAAATTTAAAAATTAAAAAATACTCACTACTTCCCTAGATGAATTCATTGAGAAGTGTAGTTTGCAAAATGGGGTCACTTGTGGGGGTTTCTGCTGTTTCGGCATGTCAGCGACTCTTCAAATGTGACATGGTGTCTGCCACCTATCCCAGCCAACATAGCGCTCCTTTCTCTTCCGAACCCTGCCGTACACCAAAGCAGTGGTTTTCCCCCACATATGGGGTATCGGCGTACTCAGGAGAAATTGCACAACAAATTTCATGGTGCAAAATATCCTATTACCCTTATGATAATGCAAAATTAAGGGATGAAAAATGGTTTTGTGGGAAAAATTTGAAAATTTTATTTTTACAGCTCAATATTATAATCTTCTGTGAAGCACCTTGGGGTTCAAGGTGCTCACCACACATCTAGATAAGTTCCCTAAGGGGTCTAGTTTCCAAAATGGTGTCACTTGTGGGGGGTTTCCACTGTTTAGGCACATCAGGAGCTCTCCAAACGCAACATGGCGTCTGCTAATTATTCAGATAAATTTTATATTCAAAAAGTCTAATGGCGCTCCTTCCCTTCCGAACCCTGCAGTGCGCCCAAACAGTGGTTTTCCCTCACATATGGGGTATCAGCACGCTCAAGAGAAATTGCACAAAAAAATTTGTGGTCCATTTTTTCCTGGAACCCCTGTGAAAATAGAAAAAATTGGGTCTATAGTAACATTTTTGTGAAAAAAGTTAAATGTTAATTTTTTTCTTCCACATTCCAAAAATTCCTGTGAAGCACCTGAAGGGTTAATAAAGTTCTTGAATGTGGTTTTCAGCATCTTGAGGGGTGCAGTTTTTATAATGGTGTCACTTTTTGGTATTTTCTGTCATAAAGACCCCTCAAAGTGACTTCAAATATGATGTGGTCCCTAAAAAAAGGTTTTGTAAATTTTGTTGGAAAAATGAGAAATCGCTGGTCAACTTTTAACCCTTATAGCTCCCTAACAAAAAAAAATTTTGGTTCCAAAATTGTGCTGATGTAAAGTAGACATGTGGGAAATGTTATTTATTAACTATTTTGTGTGACACATCTCTCTGATTTAAGGGCATAAAAATTCAAAGTTAGAAAATTGCAAAATTTTCAAAATTTTCGCCAAATTTCCGATTTTTTCACAAATAAACGCAAGTTATATCGAAGAAATTTTACCAGTATCATGAAGTACAATATGTCACGAAAAAACAATCTCAGAATCAGGGGAATACGTTGAAGCGTTCCAGAGTAATTACTTCATAAAGTGACAGTGGTCAGAATTGAAAAAATTGGCCCGGTCACGAAGGCAAAAACAGGCTCTGGTGCGAAGTGGTTAAAACCTTCAACTACCATTACTCCGCAGTGTCTTCTTTTCCTTCATGGTCGCAGTTGTATCTATTTACGGGTATTTTGCATTGTTTTAAACAGTTCCATCTCGTCTCTGGATCCTGTAACGTGTTTGTTCTTCCATTAAAAAATACTGTGAGTTTAGTGGGGAAACCCCACTTAGAGGAAATGTTGTTTGATCTTAAAATGGAAGTAATACCTGCAAAAGATTTTCTGGTGTCTAAAGTTTCTTTCAAGAAATCAGGAAAAACTTTAATCGACTCATAGGGGGGAGGTGGGTTCTTGCGTTTTCTTAGATAGTCTCTTAAATTGATCTTTTGTAATCACTTCTCTTGGTGTTTCTTTTGGAAGAAAGCTAGGTTTTTGTAACCTATGTGCTCTGTCGATTTTAAATCTGCAGTAGGAAAGGAAGGCAAGGATTTGTGCAATATATATTTAATATATGGAGCAAGATCTGCTAGTGGTACATTTTCCGGGATACCTCTGAATTTTATATTGTTCCGCCCAGTAGCATAGCTACCGGGGTGGCAGAGGGGGCGGCAGAGGGGCTCTGAGAGGGACCACAACGGAGCTACGCCAGTGTAACTGTATCAGCGTGTGCAACACGCCGATACAGTTACATGTTGGGCCAGAGCAGGGAGACTCGATGTCCCTGCACCGCCAGGTGGCCACTATCGGGCCCTTGAGCAGGAGGGGGGGCCCCCAGTGCCAGCATCGGGCCCCCTGCCAGTCACCCCAAGACAGTTCAATGATGAGAGAGGAAACGTGACGCTCCCTCTCCCATCGCCTGACATCGCTGAACGGGCACGATGACGTTACACTTGGCGCCCGCT
Organism: Phyllobates terribilis; assembly: GCF_046119375.1. Lineage (NCBI taxonomy): Eukaryota > Metazoa > Chordata > Amphibia > Anura > Dendrobatidae > Phyllobates > Phyllobates terribilis. Next base: position 244,329,019 of record NW_027362765.1, on the reverse strand, counting down.
GTTCTGTAGATCTACGGGCACTCGTAGCAGTGGGGGAATGAGGAGGAAAGGTGAGTATTGTATTTATTTATTTTTATGGGGGTGCATTTGACGCGCCCCCTGGGCCAGTGCTGTAGTGCGGCGCACGTGTACGCGGGGGAATACCCGGAGCCGGATCCGATGGGGGTAGTAGTCTCCGAGTGGCGGGGACCCGGTCCGTGCCCAGGGTGGTCAAACTAAGTGTGTGGCAGTCTTTGTAGATGTTGTTTAAGTGTCGACTACGCCACCCGTTGATTTGCGGTCGCAAGGCCGCCGCTGCAGAACAGTCCGCTGAGGCCGGTGGTATGTGTGCAGCAATGGTGGTATAACCCCCAACGGGAGAGGTATGGCCTCAGGGCAGCTGGTGCGGGTGAAGGGAGTGATAGAAAGGGCGTCCCGGTACCTTTAGTGCTGGTAGTGCGATGGAGCACAGAGACTGATTGCAGTTTTCAATGCTTTACTCACAGATGTTATCAGTGTCAGTCCTGCAGGTGATGACGACCCGAGCCGTGCTGCGTCCACCAGGTACGGGGCTCGACCAACCCCCAGGCAGTTCCAGAGTGTGACCTTGAACTCCTTTCTCCGTTCCTTTCTCTGGCCATCCCCACTAGGGACCCACCCATGTCCAGCTTCCTCGGGCCTTCTGGTGGCGAAACCTATCTCCGGTTTCCCTGACCCTATGTGGCGTGCCTTCGTGGTGAGTGTAGTGAGTGGTCGCGCCAAGACGTGGCCACGACCTCCGGTTCCTGGCTGAGGATAAGTGGCCTTCACCAGTTCGGGATCCGGTACCCTGATCTGCCAACCCTTCACCCGCTGACTCCTAGCGTGTTCGGGTTCCCTCTTCCTTCATGTCTCTGGGCCTTTCTCCAGGTTCCATTCCTTCCTTGTTGCTTGTTCCTTTCCTCTTGTCTTTCTCTCTCTTGCTCCCTTCAGGAGCAGCACCCAGACAGGGCTGCTGCTCCCTGTCACTACTCTTCTCCTCTTCTTCTGTCTGACTGAACTCAACTCCTAAGATGGTGCCCACCTTTTATACTCCCTCTGACACCCGAGCCCAGGTGACTAGCCACCAATGGGCTCCTTCCTATGCCCAGAGTCCCTCCCCTCTCTGCTCCTGCACCACTGGGATATTCCTCCCCCCCTCCCACTCCAGCCAGGGACAGACGCTGTCGTACCTGCACATTTATCTGGTGGGAGTACCGTCGATCTGTCCCCCGGAAATGGGATGTATGTGGTGCATGCAGCTAACTGAGTTCTAGTCCACACTCCATCCTTACCCGGGAGTGGAATACCACACCTCTGGTTCGAGGTGCAATACCCCTGTAGCAGCCGAGCCCTCGGGGTGCTACATTCCCCCCTGGTAAACCACAGCACGTCCTCGGGCTGAAATAGAGTAAAAACAATTTTTAAAGTGTACGTACACATAAAACACATCAACTTTCATCCATCCCTTTATGGGAGGTTTTCTCAACAGCTGGCTAATGCCACCGGAACTCTTTTACAAAAACACTATGTAAAACTTTGGCATCATATCAAATTTCACATTAAGGCATTCTCAAATAAAACATTCTTGAATTCTCGGGTTCTTGGGATCTTGGGATCTGGCCGCTCTCAGTCTTCGGCCAGGTAGAGGGAAGGGATGACCGCTCTCAGTCTTCGGCCAGGTAGAGGGAAGGGATGACCGCTCTCAGTCCTCGGTCAGGTTAGGGATTAGGGCAAAAATAGGCAACAGTTCTCTTTCTGTCCCAACGGGGACCACACTCTTAGTGGAAACAGTCCCACAACAGTCCTTATACCCGGTCGGGTAACTATTTACATCTCTTTTACCGTTTACGATTAACGGTGTGCTCCACACGCTCCTTTCTCTTCCTCAGGTTCAGACCCGTCCGGGCCCTCTTTCTCCTCCTCCTCCTGGTACGATTGCTCCTCTTCTCCTTGACCCGGTGGACATGAAGGGCGTACCACCCCTTCACTCCCTTATGCCTGGTATAGGTGACGGTATCTCCAGGCACCAGGTCCCGTCCACTGTGCCCCTCCGGTAGGTGGGACTCTACGTCGCTCCTGTTTACAAACACCTGGCTTATGGTCTTCGGGTCTTAGATGATGCCCCAGCCACATGCCATGTGAAACTTAACAACAGTCCCGCTGACTCGGGGACCGTGAACTGTACGGGGGGTCCTGGCGGGCCCTTGTCTTCTGCTCCACGTTTTTAATGTGGAGCCACTCCTCCTTCACTTTCCTCTCTCTCCGCTCCCGCTCAACCGTTGCCCGTTGTTGGCGGCAGGTCTCATAGCGCCGGACGGCGCCCGCCCGGGTCTCCTGAGTGAACCCCATCAGGTCTTCTCCAGTGGGGTCCCCCTCGAATTGGCCGTCCTCCAGCGGGGTGAAGAGAGGTCCACGGGCTCCGGAGCTGGGATTAGCGGTTCATCTGGGGCCCTTGCTCCTACGGGATGACTCTTCCTGGAGCGGGGGTTGGTGTACTCAGGCGGCCAGACGAATGGTGTCCCATCCGGGCAGGTGTGCTGCTCATACCGGTCTTTCCCCAATGATGGCATGACTGGGGGCCCCGGCTGGGGTGCAGCGCCCGCGGGCACTCGGCCTTTTAACCAGGCCGGTGACTTTCTGATCGTGCCCGGTGTTGGGGAGCACGGTTCAGGGCGAGGCTCCGCTGCAGAGCTTGCTGCTGGAGGGCTGACTACTGGTGGTGGAGGTACGGTGGGCGGTGCGGCACCCAGAGCTTCGGGTCCCGCGGCGGGAGGTAGGGGCAGGTCCGCGGCCTCAGGGCCCGGAGTAACGGCGTTCCCCTTACTTGTCGTTGCGGCCTCCCCCGCGGCGTCGTCCCCGGCCTCCGGTCCGCTTCTGCTGCCTCTCGGGATCGACGCGGTGCTGGATGGTGGCTGCACCTCCGGTTGGCAGGTCAGCGTGCGCCGGGTCAACTCCTCCTTCCACCCGGCGAGCACGTCTCGTTGCGCCCAGATCATCCTCCTGTTCAGCTCTTCCAGCGCGGCCTGCGCGTACTCCGGTTCTTCCTTCTGGAGCACCGCTAGCAGCTCTGCAATCTGGTATGGCGGCTGTGGCGGTGAAGCTCTCCTCCGTATCCGACATCCTCCTCCCCCCTAGTGGACCGTGGCCTACCTTGCGATGATCCTCTTCCGTAGGCCGCGGCTCCGCAGTGGATCGTCAGGGTTGAGGACCTTCCGTCGCGCTCCTGTGACGTCGGCGTCACTGGGCTCCTTCCAGGACCTTATGCAACGTCCGGACATGAGGCGGGGCTTCAGTTCTCGCGGGCTTTCGGAGTCCACACCCATCTTCTTCCCGCGCGGCGTCCTCAAGATGGCGCCCAATGGCGGGAAAACTCCACGGATGGCGGGAAGAAGGCAGAAGATGGCGTCGGATGGCGGGAATCGGCTCCGGATGGCGGGAAACGACTCCGGACGGCGGGAAACTTCACCACAGGTAAGTAAAAAGTCTCTTTTTCAGGCACGCAGTACCCGGTGGTTACGGGCACGAGATCCTGCCGACTACGCCAAAGTTGACGCGCCCCCTGTGCCAGTGCTGTAGTGCGGCGCACGTGTGCGCGGGGGAATACCCGGAGCCGGATCCGATGGGGGTAGTAGTCTCCGAGTGGCGGGGACCCGGTCCGTGCCCAGGGTGGTCAAACTAAGTGTGTGGCAGTCTTTGTAGATGTTGTTTAAGTGTCGACTACGCCACCCGTTGATTTGCGGTCGCAAGGCCGCCGCTGCAGAACAGTCCGCTGAGACCGGTGGTATGTGTGCAGCAATGGTGGTATAACCCCCAACGGGAGAGGTACGGCCTCAGGGCAGCTGGAGCGGGTGAAGGGAGTGATAGAAAGGGCGTCCCGGTACCTTTAGTGCTGGTAGTGCGATGGAACACAGAGACTGATTGCAGTTTTCAATGCTTTACTCACAGATGTTATCAGTGTCAGTCCTGCAGGTGATGACGACCCGAGCCGTGCTGCGTCCACCAGGTACGGGGCTCGACCAACCCCCAGGCAGTTCCAGAGTGTGACCTTGAACTCCTTTCTCCGTTCCTTTCTCTGGCCGTCCCCACTAGGGACCCACCCATGTCCAGCTTCCTCGGGCCTTCTGGTGGCGAAACCTATCTCCGGTTTCCCTGACCCTATGTGGCGTGCCTTCGTGGTGAGTGTAGTGAGTGGTCGCGCCAAGACGTAGCCACGACCTCCGGTTCCTGGCTGAGGATAAGTGGGCTCCACCAGTTCGGGATCCGGTACCCTGATCTGCCAACCCTTCACCCGCTGACTCCTAGCGTGTTCGGGTTCCCTCTTCCTTCATGTCTCTGGGCCTTTCTCCAGGTTCCATTCCTTCCTTGTTCCTTGTTCCTTTCCTCTTGTCTTTCTCTCTCTTGCTCCCTTCAGGAGCAGCACCCAGACAGGGCTGCTGCTCCCTGTCACTACTCTTCTCCTCTTCTTCTGTCTGACTGAACTCAACTCCTAAGATGGTGCCCACCTTTTATACTCCCTCTGACACCCGAGCCCAGGTGACTAGCCACCAATGGGCTCCTTCCTATGCCCAGAGTCCCTCCCCTCTCTGCTCCTGCACCACTGGGATATTCCTCCCCCCCTCCCACTCCAGCCAGGGACAGACGCTGTCGTACCTGCACATTTATCTGGTGGGAGTACCGTCGATCTGTCCCCCGGAAATGGGATGTATGTGGTGCATGCAGCTAACTGAGTTCTAGTCCACACTCCATCCTTACCCGGGAGTGGAATACCACACCTCTGGTTCGAGGTGCAATACCCCTGTAGCAGCCGAGCCCTCGGGGTGCTACACATTACTATATAAACTGCCTCAAGGGCTGCATTATACCATATACTCTGCCTATGGGGGTACATTATACTATATAGAAGCCTATGGGGGTGCTTAATACTATATAGACTGCCTATACGGGTGCATTATACTATATAGACTGCCTATGGAGAGTGCATTATACTATATAGAGGCCTATGGGGGTGCATTATACGATATAGACTGCCTATAGTGGTGTATTATGCTATATAGACTGCCTATGGGGATGTATTATACTATATACTCTGCCTATGGGGGTGCATTATACTATATACTCTGCCTATAGGGCTGCATTATACTATAGACTCTGCATATGGGTGTGCGTTATACAATATACTCTGCCTATGGGGTTGCATTATTCTATATACTCTGCCAATGGGGGTGCATTATACTATATACTTTGCCTATGGGGGTGCATTATACTATATAAACTCTGCCTATGGGGAGTGCATTATACTATAATCTCTGCCTATGGGAGTGCATTATAGTATAGACTCTGCATATGGGGTGCATTATACTATATACTCTGCCTATAGGGGTGAATCATACTATATAGACTGCCTATGGTGGTGCATTATACTATATACTCTGCCTATGGGGATGCATTATACTATAGACTCTGCATATGGGGGTGTATTATACTATATACTATGCCTATGGTAAGTGCATTATACTATATATTCTGCCTATGGAGGTGCATTATACTATAGACTCTGCCTATGGGGGTGTATTATACTATAGACTCTGTCTATGGGGGTGCATTATACTATATGGAGGCCTACGGGGGTGCAGTATACTATAGAGGCCTATGGCGTGCATTTTACTATATAGAGCCTGCCTATGGGGAGTGTATTCCACTATAGAGGCCTATGGGGAGCGCATTATACTATATTGGGGACTATCTAGTGTGGTGCATTATACTTTATGTAGGCTACAGTGGGTACGGAAAGTATTCAGACCCCTTTAAATTTTTACTCTTTGTTTCATTGCAGCCATTTGGTAAATCTAGGTGTTAAGTTAAGTTCTGTTGATAAGGAATTGAATAGCCTTATCAATTTGATTTCCCCGATTTTTCTGGGAATTCAAATTGATAAGGCTATTCAATTCCTTATCAACAGGACTCAACCTAAAGCCCCCGTCTCACATAGCGATATCGCTAGCGATATCGCTGCTGAGTCACAGTTTTGGTGACTCACCAGCGACCTCACCAGCGATGTCGCTATGTGTGACAATTTGCAATGATCAGGCCCCTGCTGTGAGGTCTCTGATCGCTGCAAAGTGTCCTGGACCATTTTTTGGTCGTTGGCCTCCCACTGGCCAGCACACATCGCTGTGTGTGACCAGCGGGACCAACGATCTGGCTGGTAACCATGGTAAACATCGGGTTACTAGGGGCACGCGCGCACTTAGTAACCCGCTGTTTACCATGGATACCACTCTGCTACGGTGCGCGGAGGCTACCGTTCACCTTAGCAGAGTCGTACCCATGATAAACATCGGGTTACTAAGTGCGCGTATGCCTCTAGTAACCCGATGTTTATCATGGATACGACTCTGGTAAGGTGAACGGTAACCTCCCGCGCAACGTAGCAGAGTGGTATCCATGGTAAACAGTGGGTTACTAGGGGCACACGCGCACTTAGTAACCCGATGTTTACCATAGTTACCAGCCTGCTCCTGCTTAAGCAGCAGGCTGGTAGCGGGAGCAGGACATCGTGGAACGATTCTTTCCACGATATCGCTGCTCCCCTGATCGCTGGTGAGCCTGCCCGTTTGACAGCTCACCAGCGATGTATTAGCGATGCAGCAACGATCCCTGACAGGTCGTATCGTTGTCGGGATCGCTGCTGCATCGCTTAGTGTGACGGGGCCTTAACACCTGGATTTATGACTCACTACATGGACACAATTCACACCTCCAGATAATTAAACATCCCCACTGCATCTCCACTTGCAACAAAAAAAAAACTAATTTGATCTCCTTGACTTATCAGTAGGAAGCATCACCCCTTCCACCTCATGAACAAATGTCATACTGTAACATCTCTTAAATGTTGTGCATTGTGTTTTATGTATTCATTTGTAATAATGCCTGAAGAAGGAGCATCTGTGCTCTGAAAGCTTGCATATTCAGTATATTTTTCTGGTTAGCCAATAAATGAATCACTCCTAGAATACTTTTGTAATTTTTGGACTTAAAAGTATTTACATAGATTGTCAGTTTCAATAATTTTGTGATTTATATCATCCAGTGATGTTTGTAAACTGTTAAACCTTTTGATCATATTGACATTCAATTGCTGTATTGTAGATGTCAGAAGGTCTAGTGAACACTTCTGTGATGCTGAAAGGTTTACAGAGTGTCTAGTTGTTGGGAATGTTTGGAAAATATCACTAGGATTATTTTTAGGTAGGAACAGCAAGTGTGGAAGAGGGACTTGTACATTCCATTTTAGGTCGTTGTTTATAAGGTGTCACTTTTGGTGAGTAGTCCTCTGAATCCTTATCTGTTTCTACTGAAGGTGATTTCTATTATCATTATTCCCACTGGCAAGCTCTTTCCTTTTATTTCTTGACAGTGAAACCCCTGCAAGAAATGTCATGTCCAGATCAACTATTTGGCTATGTGAGCAAGGTGCGTATTTGAAGCAGAAATTTTCTGTGCGTTTCTGCTTCTACTTGGCAGGGAAAATACATGCGATTTTACATGCATTTTTGACGCATTTTTTTATGCATTTTTTGAAGCGTTTTTGTACATCAATGAATGATTTTTGGAGCTAAATAAAGTTATTTGGTGGGAAATTGCTTAAACCTTGGATTACCATCAGAACTGGGGTGAGTATATTGGTTAATTTGAATGATTAAAGAATGTGTTTGTTGTAATTCAAATAAAGTGTTTGCTCTGTTTCTGTGTGTTTTTTTAACTCTTTACTTTACGTTGTCATAACCAAACAAAAGAGCAAGATGTCAGCTAGTCCCATTCACCCAATCTTCATTAGCATTTCTATTCACGTAATTTATGCAGCTGCTGTGAGCTACTATTTTTAGCCTGGGAAGGTGCCATTAGGCAAACATGGTCAGTGGCCATTAATAACATGTCACAGCTGGTTCGCTAGCCACTACGTCCCCCCGATCAGCACTCAGCAGCGCTTTGGACATAGCTTATTTTTGCTGCGTCCAAAATGTGGTGTTCTAATGCCGCACTTTTGTTGTCAGTAAATGGGAATCCACCTCATATAACGACACTTCAATCGGTCAAAATCTGCAGCGGAGACTGGCGTGTCCGCTACTGAAATTGAAATGCTGCGGGTGAGTTTGGGTACGTGGGCACGATCAGGAGCCGCTGCAGGTCTGACGCTGCGTGTTTATACAGCGTCAAACCCGCAGCATCCAGATGTTACAGCATAGTGGATGGGATCTCTAGAAATCCTATGACCACTATGCGTGCATCAGAGGCTGCGAATCACCCATGGACACTGACATGCGGCGCGTCTTTCAGGACAGCAGCATGTCAAACTCTATTGCGGAGTCGCTAATCTCCGTAACAGAAATTTGACCATTAGAAAGTATTGAATGCGGTAAATCTACATGGTTGAGTGAACACATGTGGATTTACCTGCGTTCAATAGAATGCAACGTTTTGGATGCAGCAAAAAATATGCATCCAAAGCGCTGCTACCGGATCGGTTGCACATAGCCAAGCATTTAAAAAAATGGCGTGGGCTCCCGCATCATTTTTATAACTGGCAGAAGGAAAGCCGACCACTGGCGGCTGATATTAGTAGCCGGAGAAGGGGCCATTAGCCAACAATGTTCCCTGGCTATTAATATTAGCCCACAGCTGTTTGTTTAGCCTTTACTGGCTGGATTACAGGGGGACCCCAGAAAAAATTGACATAGGGTCCCCCTATAAAATCTAACCAGCAAAGGCTAAACTAGACAGCTGCGGGTTGATATTAATAGCCAGGGAAGGGGCCATGGATACTAGTCCCCTCCGCGGCTATTAATCACCCCTCAGCAGTCCCAGAAATGGCACATCCATAAGATGTGCCAAATCTGGCGCTTAGCCTCCGCTCTTCCCACTGCTCTGTAGCGGTGGCGAGTGGGGTAATGGGGTTGGGGTTCACGTCAGCTTTGTATTGGTGGCTGACGTGATGCCCAGGTTAGTAATGGAGGGCATCTATAAGACTCCCTCCATTACTAGCTGCGTACTAAAATGGTCGCCGCTTTTTCAATAAAAGACATGGCCAGAATAAAGTATTTTAATGAAATAAAACACACACGGTTTTACATTTTTTTTTATTACATGCCTCTGCGAAGCCGTCGATCTCCTGAAAAAAACGTAAAATAAAAAGCATCCATATTCCTCACCTGTCCGCCGTCAACGACGCAGTCCACGTACCACCAAGTGTCCCACGACAGTTCGTGTCACTTCTACAGCAGTGACATCAGCCATCACTTATGTCACTGCTGTAGAAGACAGCAATGTATACTGACAGGGGTGTAAAATCACCCCCTGACAGTGTACATTGCTGTGCAGGAGGTCACGTGACCATCAGCTGATACTGACGTCACAGCTCAGCTGATGGTCACGTGACCAGCCATGCCCACCAACACCTGCCTGTCTGTAAACCAGCTGTGCCCACCAACACCTACCCAGCCTGTCTGTTTACTAGCCATGCCCACCTGCACCTACCTACCTGTCTGTCTGTATACCAGTTGTGCCCGCCAGTACCTACCTACCTGTCTGCATACCAGACGGATTTGCCCGCACCTGCCAGTGCTTATCCAGTCTGTCCTGGGCCCTACCCATTCCTGTATTCCAGTCTGTCCTGGGCCCTACCCAGCCTGGCTTTGTATCAGCTGTGCCTGCCAGCACCTACCTTCCTGTCTGTATACCAGCCGTGCCCACCAGCACCTACCTGTCTGTATACCAGCCATGCCCGCCAACACCTGCCTGTCTGTATACCAGCCGTGCCCACCAGCAACTACCCAGCCTATCTGTAAACCAGCCGTGCCCACCAGCACCTACCCAGCCTCTCTGTATACCAGTCGGATCTGTCCGCACCTGCTAGTGCTTATCTGCATACCAGCCGAACCGGCCAGTGCCTGCATACCTCGTTGAGGGTCACAGTCGTGTGTCCGAGGTCTGCCCTGGTGTAGCACCTGGTCCACCTCCCTCGTGCCTCCTCGGACTGCGGAGTAATCAAGGCGTCGTACCTCTGCGTTCGGATTTGCTGAGGTTCTTAGTTACGCCCCTCCAGGCACTCCTTGGTCCCTGGCACAGTGGGACCACAATCCATGCTTGCGCTAAACTGAGCGTGAGCATAACAACATCTAATGATGTTTGAAATAAATCAAATTTCTGATCTGGGACAAAATTTAATCCCTTGGATAATACTTCTCTCTGTTCGTTACTTTCTGAGTAAGAAGTATGACATTATTTTCAGTGTCTTTTAGGATGTTGATTCTTGTCTCTCCTTCCTTGTAAAATATCCTTTTATATTGTCCATTCCTTCTGCGCCGTCTTCTCCTTTGTCTTTCCCATTTTTTGATAGTTGTTGTCGATTATCCATATCATTGTTGACATTTTTTTCTTTTTAATTTTGGCCGTATCGGGACAAGAGTCAAACGCTTCATAATCTGATGAAGAGAAATTTACTTTTTTTCGTATTCTCATTAAAATTGTATCTTTTTTGGGTTTTTTTAAATAGATTTTGGTGTACATTCTTTCCAAGTAGGTCTCCAGTCATAAACTTTATTATTTTCATAGTCAATACTGTCCCTTTGCAATTTTTTTTCTTTACTTGCATAATAGAATTTTCAAATTTATCCACACTTTCTTTAAATTTTTTATGTAGCTCTTCATATAGTTAGTGAGTAGAAAATTTCAATGCTTCTTTTTTTATCTCCACAATTTGCTCTTTAGCCATTCTTAGTTTTTTCTCTTCCTCCATTATAATTGCATTCATTAGATCTAAAGAGATTTTGATATGATCTCATTCATTTATAGATTGTAAGCCCGCAAGGGCAGGGTCCTCTTCCCTCTGTACAAGCCTATCATTGTTAGTTAGTTTACTGTAAGTGATATCTGTATTTGGTATGTAACCCCTTCTTATGTACAGCACCATGGAATCAATGGCGCTATATAAATAAATAATAATAATTTCATTTAATCATGAATTCATCAGAGAATATATATGTGGGTATTTATTTTATCCTTTAGCCTCCATTGTTTCCCCAAAAACTTGTGCTAACTTAGCGAAACGTTCATCTCCATTGGAATTAGGCATATTGCCTTGAGTGTGGTTCACATTGCAATTATCCATCACAGTGCTAGCATCCAGCTGCTATGCAGGTATAAATGCTTCAATACACTGGCAGACACAGACAGAAATGGGCCCCTGTGCAAGAACAATATATGATTCCTTTGCAGCCCAAGAGCTCCTAAAAATGCTAAATTGCACCTGCTTTGGAAGTAGAAGTGGACCCCCTTAACTCTTGGCCCCCTGTGCGGCCGTACAGGTTGCACCAATGATATATCCTCCTGTGCTTCAATATATGAATGCAGTGTTTTTTGTCTTTTTTTACAATATATCATTCATGCCCTATCCTTCCATATAAGTGGAGTTCAAATAAATCAAAAACATAGCATAACTTGTAAAAAAGTTTTTTTTCAGAACTCACCACCTTTATTTATTCAAGAATTCACACTGTGTGTGGGATATATTTTAACTGCTAACTTGCAGTATATTATATGTTCCTTTGGAGATAAATGGTACATCCACTTTTAAGAACCAATTTTTTTTTATTTCTTATCCATTAAAGCATGTTTTGATAGTCCATTAGACTTTAGAATTAGACATATTGCCATGGGTGTAGTTCACATTGCAATTTTCCACCATAGCACTGGCTTCCTGCTGCTATACAGGCATAAATACTTTAGTATATAAATTCGGTGCAGTATTTTTATAATAATTAGTGTTGAGCGAACATGCTCGACACTGCTCGGTACTCGCCCGAGCATCACGCTACTCGGGATGTTCGGCGAGCACCGAGCATTTACGGGTTACTCGGGCGGGAGCTCAGGTCTCCGCCCTGCATGTTTGGCGTTCTTTACAGAGCCAATGAACATGCAGGGATTGCCAGCCAGTCACTGTAATGCTGCAGCCATGTTGGTTGTGGGCATTACAGTGATTGGCTGGCCGCACAGCGTCACCTCGAGTATTTAAAATGGGGCGCCGCCATCTTGGACGCAGTCGCTCCGGATTAGACAGTGTAGGGACAGCGCTGCTGATTTAGGGAGAGATATGAACTGCGAAATAGTTAGTGTAGGGTCTGTAAAGGCTGCCAGAACAAACAACCAGGACTAATATCCATCCTAGATACCAGGCAGGCAGGCTGTATAGGAGACACAGTGGTTATACCAGCAAACGCTGCATTACAGTCCTGTGTGCTCCTGTTGCTGAAATTGCTGGACTTAGCACCAGGTGTCGGAGGCCAGGAAAAATCCTTTTTTTTCATCTAAATCCTCCTTTTTTTTCCTCCTTCACACTGTACAAATACCCGTCTTATTAACATTTTGGTGTGTCCCACCCCCCCCCAAAAAAAAAGCGTGTCTCTGATTTTTCAGACACAAATATAACTGTTGAAAATAGTCTGGTGTAGGCTAGAGAAACAGAAGTGTTGTTTTGCACTTCCACGGTTCAAACCTCTGTATTATCCATTTTGGGCAATTTGTATCTAAAAAAAAACAGTTTGAGTGTGTGCTCACTGTTCAGCCGCAAATATCTCTATTTAAAAAAGTGTGGTATACCCCAGTAAACAATAACTGTGGTTTTGCCATCCCACGGTAAAAAAATCTCTATTATTCAGGTTTTGGTATATTTTCCGTAAAGAAAAACAGTAGTGTCTCCTGACTGTTGTGACACAAAAATATATCTGTTGAAAATAGTCTTGTGTAGGCCCGACATCCCAGTGTGGTTTCGCAGTTCCACGGGTCAAATCGCTGTACTATCCAGTTTTGGGCCTTTGGTATCTAAAAAAAAAGCTGTTTGAGTGTGTCGCTCACTGTTCAGCCGCAAATATCTCTATTTAAAAAAGTGTGGTATAACCCAGTAAACAATAACTGTGGTTTTGCCATCCCACGGTAAAAAATCTCTATTATTCAGCTTTTGGTAGTTTTTTCCGTAAAGAAAAACAGTAGTGTCTCCTGACTGTTGTGACACAAAAAATATATCTGTTGAAAATAGTCTTATGTAGGCCCGACATCCCAGTGTGGTTTCGCAGTTCCACGGGTCAAATCGCTGTACTATCCAGTTTTGGGCCTTTGGTATCTAAAAAAAAAGCAGTTTGAGTGTGTCGCTCACTGTTCAGCCGCAAATATCTCTATTTAAAAAAGTGTGGTATACCCCAGTAAACAATAACTGTGGTTTTGCCATCCCACGGTAAAAAATCTCTATTATTCAGCTTTTGGTAGTTTTTTCCGTAAAGAAAAACAGTAGTGTCTCCTGACTGTTGTGACACAAAAAATATATCTGTTGAAAATAGTCTTATGTAGGCCCGACATCCCAGTGTGGTTTCGCAGTTCCACGGGTCAAATTGCTGTACTATCCAGTTTTGGGCCTTTGGTATCTAAAAAAAAAGCAGTTTGAGTGTGTCGCTCACTGTTCAGCCGCAAATATCTCTATTTAAAAAAGTGTGGTATACCCCAGTAAACAATAACTGTGGTTTTGCCATCCCACGGTAAAAAATCTCTATTATTCAGCTTTTGGTAGTTTTTTCCGTAAACAAAAACAGTAGTGTCTCCTGACTGTTGCGACACAAAAAATATATCTGTTGAAAATAGTCTTGTGTAGGCCCGACATCCCAGTGTGGTTTCGCAGTTCCACGGGTCAAATCGCTGTACTATCCAGTTTTGGGCCTTTGGTATCTAAAAAAAAAGCAGTTTGAGTGTGTCGCCCACTGTTCAGCCGCAAATATCTCTATTTAAAAAAGTGTGGTATACCCCAGTAAACAATAACTGTGGTTTTGCCATCCCACGGTAAAAAATCTCTATTATTCAGCTTTTGGTAGTTTTTTCCGTAAAGAAAAACAGTAGTGTCTCCTGACTGTTGTGACACAAAAATATATCTGTTGAAAATAGTCTTGTGTAGGCCCGACATCCCAGTGTGGTTTCGCAGTTCCACGGGTCAAATCGCTGTACTATCCAGTTTTGGGCCTTTGGTATCTAAAAAAAAAGCAGTTTGAGTGTGTCGCTCACTGTTCAGCCGCAAATATCTCTATTTAAAAAAGTGTGGTATACCCCAGTAAACAATAACTGTGGTTTTGCCATCCCACGGTAAAAAATCTCTATTATTCAGCTTTTGGTAGTTTTTTCCGTAAAGAAAAACAGTAGTGTCTCCTGACTGTTGTGACACAAAAATATATCTGTTGAAAATAGTCTTGTGTAGGCCCGACATCCCAGTGTGGTTTCGCAGTTCCACGGGTCAAATCGCTGTACTATCCAGTTTTGGGCCTTTGGTATCTTAAAAAAAAGCAGTTTGAGTGTGTCGCTCACTGTTCAGCCGCAAATATCTCTATTTAAAAAAGTGTGGTATACCCCAGTAAACAATAACTGTGGTTTTGCCATCCCACGGTAAAAAATCTCTATTATTCAGCTTTTGGTAGTTTTATCCGTAAAGAAAAACAGTAGTGTCTCCTGACTGTTGTGACACAAAAATATATCTGTTGAAAATAGTCTTGGGTAAGCCCAACATCCCAGTGTGGTTTCGCAGTTCCACGGGTCAAATCGCTGTACTATCCAGTTTTGGGCCTTTGGTATCTAAAAAAAAAGCAGTTTGAGTGTGTCGCTCACTGTTCAGCCGCAAATATCTCTATTTAAAAAAGTGTGGTATACCCCAGTAAACAATAACTGTGGTTTTGCCATCCCACGGTAAAAAATCTCTATTATTCAGCTTTTGGTAGTTTTTTCCGTAAACAAAAACAGTAGTGTCTCCTGACTGTTGTGACACAAAAAATATATCTGTTGAAAATAGTCTTGTGTAGGCCCGACATCCCAGTGTGGTTTCGCAGTTCCACGGGTCAAATCGCTGTACTATCCAGTTTTGGGCCTTTGGTATCTAAAAAAAAAGCAGTTTGAGTGTGTCGCTCACTGTTCAGCCGCAAATATCTCTATTTAAAAAAGTGTGGTATACCCCAGTAAACAATAACTGTGGTTTTGCCATCCCACGGTAAAAAATCTCTATTATTCAGCTTTTGGTAGTTTTTTCCGTAAAGAAAAACAGTAGTGTCTCCTGACTGTTGTGACACAAAAAATATATCTGTTGAAAATAGTCTTATGTAGGCCCGACATCCCAGTGTGGTTTCGCAGTTCCACGGGTCAAATTGCTGTACTATCCAGTTTTGGGCCTTTGGTATCTAAAAAAAAAGCAGTTTGAGTGTGTCGCTCACTGTTCAGCCGCAAATATCTCTATTTAAAAAAGTGTGGTATACCCCAGTAAACAATAACTGTGGTTTTGCCATCCCACGGTAAAAAATCTCTATTATTCAGCTTTTGGTATTTTTTTCCGTAAACAAAAACAGTAGTGTCTCCTGACTGTTGCGACACAAAAAATATATCTGTTGAAAATAGTCTTGTGTAGGCCCGACATCCCAGTGTGGTTTCGCAGTTCCACGGGTCAAATCGCTGTACTATCCAGTTTTGGTCCTTTGGTATCTAAAAAAAAAGCAGTTTGAGTGTGTCGCTCACTGTTCAGCCGCAAATATCTCTATTTAAAAAAGTGTGGTATACCCCAGTAAACAATAACTGTGGTTTTGCCATCCCACGGTAAAAAATCTCTATTATTCAGCTTTTGGTAGTTTTTTCCGTAAAGAAAAACAGTAGTGTCTCCTGACTGTTGTGACACAAAAATATATCTGTTGAAAATAGTCTTGTGTAGGCCCGACATCCCAGTGTGGTTTCGCAGTTCCACGGGTCAAATCGCTGTACTATCCAGTTTTGGGCCTTTGGTATCTTAAAAAAAAGCAGTTTGAGTGTGTCGCTCACTGTTCAGCCGCAAATATCTCTATTTAAAAAAGTGTGGTATACCCCAGTAAACAATAACTGTGGTTTTGCCATCCCACGGTAAAAAATCTCTATTATTCAGCTTTTGGTAGTTTTATCCGTAAAGAAAAACAGTAGTGTCTCCTGACTGTTGTGACACAAAAATATATCTGTTGAAAATAGTCTTGTGTAAGCCCAACATCCCAGTGTGGTTTCGCAGTTCCACGGGTCAAATCGCTGTACTATCCAGTTTTGGGCCTTTGGTATCTAAAAAAAAAGCAGTTTGAGTGTGTCGCTCACTGTTCAGCCGCAAATATCTCTATTTAAAAAAGTGTGGTATACCCCAGTAAACAATAACTGTGGTTTTGCCATCCCACGGTAAAAAATCTCTATTATTCAGCTTTTGGTAGTTTTTTCCGTAAAGAAAAACAGTAGTGTCTCCTGACTGTTGTGACACAAAAATATATCTGTTGAAAATAGTCTTGTGTAGGCCCGACATCCCAGTGTGGTTTCGCAGTTCCACGGGTCAAATCGCTGTACTATCCAGTTTTGGGCCTTTGGTATCTTAAAAAAAAGCAGTTTGAGTGTGTCGCTCACTGTTCAGCCGCAAATATCTCTATTTAAAAAAGTGTGGTATACCCCAGTAAACAATAACTGTGGTTTTGCCATCCCACGGTAAAAAATCTCTATTATTCAGCTTTTGGTAGTTTTATCCGTAAAGAAAAACAGTAGTGTCTCCTGACTGTTGTGACACAAAAATATATCTGTTGAAAATAGTCTTGTGTAAGCCCAACATCCCAGTGTGGTTTCGCAGTTCCACGGGTCAAATCGCTGTACTATCCAGTTTTGGGCCTTTGGTATCTAAAAAAAAAGCAGTTTGAGTGTGTCGCTCACTGTTCAGCCGCAAATATCTCTATTTAAAAAAGTATGGTATACCCCAGTAAACAATAACTGTGGTTTTGCCATCACACGGTAAAAAATCTCTATTATTCAGCTTTTGGTAGTTTTTTCCGTAAACAAAAACAGTAGTGTCTCCTGACTGTTGTGACACAAAAAATATATCTGTTGAAAATAGTCTTGTGTAGGCCCGACATCCCAGTGTGGTTTCGCAGTTCCACAGGTCAAATCGCTGTACTATCCAGTTTTGGGCCTTTGGTATCTAAAAAAAAAGCAGTTTGAGTGTGTCGCTCACTGTTCAGCCGCAAATATCTCTATTTAAAAAAGTGTGGTATACCCCAGTAAACAATAACTGTGGTTTTGCCATCCCACGGTAAAAAATCTCTATTATTCAGCTTTTGGTAGTTTTTTCCGTAAAGAAAAACAGTAGTGTCTCCTGACTGTTGTGACACAAAAATATATCTGTTGAAAATAGTCTTGTGTAGGCCCGACATCCCAGTGTGGTTTCGCAGTTCCACGGGTCAAATCGCTGTACTATCCAGTTTTGGGCCTTTGGTATCTAAAAAAAAAGCAGTTTGAGTGTGTGGCTCACTGTTCAGCCGCAAATATCTCTATTTAAAAAGGTGTGGTATACCCCAGTAAACAATAACTGTGGTTTTCCTCTTCCACGGTTCTAATCTACTCTTTATTACCCTTTTTCCATTGATAGTGCAAGTGTAAGCTATTTTACTTCATTTACAATGGGCAAGGCGTGTGGCAAGGGACGTGGAAGTGGACGTTCTGGTGATGGTTCGTGCAGAGGACGGGGCCGTGGCCAAGGTGAAAATGTGCCACAACCAACAGCCACATCTTCTCGCTCCCACTTCTTGACCGAATTACTAGGGAAGCACAGAACAACACCAGTAATGAGAACTGATCAGTGTGAACAGGTTATTAATTGGATAGCAGATAATACTTCCAGTTACCTGGGCACCACCACCTCCGGTCTGTCTTCCACATGGTCAACTCTTAGTAGCCGTGAGTCTCGACCGCATACTCCTCCTCACCCTGATGCTCCTTCCTCCCACCATGCCGAGTGTCGTCAGACAGCAAGTGATCCCACACTTGGACACTCTGAAGAGCTGTTCACTGGTCCATTTCCATATTTGGGCCCCTCGCCTGATACGTTTGAAGTGGTGGAAGAGGAGATCCCATGTTGCGATGCCCAAATATTTGAACAGCCACGGCCACAGGAAGTCGACGTTGGCAATCTGTCACAAGAGGTGGACGATGACGAGACACAATTGCCAGGAAGTGAGGAGGAGGATCGTGGTGCGCAAGTGGAAGAGGAGGAGGTGGTGGATGATCTAGTAACTGACCCAACGTGAAAGGAGGACATGCAGAGTGAGGCCAGTGGCACACAGGGGGAGGGAGGTAGAGTACCCCAACAGGCAGGAAGAAGCAGTGTGGTGGCCGCAGACAGAAGGCAGGCAACCGTTCCCCGTAACACCAACACGAGGGACGTTGCCAGTACAAGCGGTAGGTCTTCCAGAGTCTGGAATTTTTTTAAAGACTCTGCTAACCCCAAAAAGGCCATATGTTCCACCTGCCATACCAGCATCAGCAGGGGTAACAAAACTACCAGCCTGACCACCACCAGCATGATCAGGCACATGGCAGCAAAGCACCCGACTTTGTGGGGCGAAACCCAGGGTCCACGACCAGTGTCAGCGGGTGTCACCACTGCTTCTTCCACTGTTGTGCATGCAATAGAACCCCCTGTTGTGTGTGCAAGGCAATCCCCTGTCCATACTGCATGTAAAGATGTAAAGATGCCCCCTCCTCTCAGTCTTCACTTGTTATGGCAGTTTCTCAAGAAACAGCATCAACGTCCACGTCCACGTCCCACCGCAGAGTTCAGTTGTCCATATCCCAGACCTTTGAACGAAAGCGGAAATTCGCAGCTAACGCCCCACAGGCCACAGTTATAAATTCGCACATTTCACGACTGCTTGCGTTGGAAATTATACCATTTAGGCTGGTGGAGATGGAATCCTTCCGCAATCTTATGGCGGTGGCCGTCCCTCGGTACTCGGTCCCCAGCCGACACTATTTTGCCCGGTGTGCCATCCCCGCACTACACAAGCACGTGTCCCAAAGCATCTGCCGTGCCCTCAACAACGCAGTTACTGGGAGAGTCCACCTGACAACGGACACGTGGACAAGTGCTTGTGGCCAGGGACGGTACATCTCTCTGACGGCACACTGGGTAAACATAGTGGAAGCCGGGACCCAGTCGGACCTTGGGACGGAACACATCCTCCCTACACCAAGGATTGCGGGCCCTATGTCAGTCAGGGTTGCCCCCACAGTGTACAGCTCCTGCGCATCCTCCTCCTCCTCCTCCTCATGTTCAGCCTCCATCTCAGATATCACCACATCAGTTACAAGCTGGAAGCATTGCAGTACTGCCTCCGCCAAGCGGCAGCAGGCTGTGCTGAAACTCATAAGCTTAGGTGATAAACCTCACACTTCTTGTGAGTTGTGGACAGCTGTGAAAGAGCAGGCAGATCTGTGACTGAGACCGCTGAACCTACATCCTAGCATGGTCGTGTGTGACAATGGCCGTAAGCTGGTGGCGGCTCAGAGGCGAGGTGAGATCACTTACCTACCATGCCTGGCTCATGTGCTTAACCTCGTGGTTCAGCGGTTTCTTAAATCGTACCCCGAGTTGCCAGATCTGCTCGTGAAAGTACGCCGCCTGTCAGCTCATTTTCGCAAGTCGGCTACAGCTTCCGCCGCCCTTGCTGTGTTGCAGCAGCGTTTGCAGCCTCCGGCACACCGACTGGTGTGTGATGTCCCCACACGTTGGAACTCTACCCTCCACATGTTGCAAGGGTTCAGAGTATGTATCCAGCCAATTGAGCGCTCCCAGGGTCACAAGGAATGATTATCCAAAAAAAGGATTTAATTCTTCAGAAGATTTATTCAGGTTGGTAAATAGATAAAACTTATAAATAAAACAACGCGTTTCGGCTATTAAAATTAAAGATATATAGCCTTCCTCAGGTCTAATGTAAGAGAGTCAATAGTGGTGGTTATATAGTCACTATAAAAACCTACCTAGTGAAATAATTATCCTAATCACATGTAAATTGGTTTGAGTTGGAACGCCCAAATCCCATTCAATAGAGACTCAGCTTTCTCAGAGTTAGGATTTTCCAGCTTTTTCCTCTGATTATAGAATAAACAAATTATAGAGCAGCTAAATTTGTCATAATAAAATTTGTCATAATAAAATTTTGGTAATGAAGATATTCTACTTTCTCCTTCTCTTTCTTTCCTTTCTTTTTCTATCCCTTTAAGAGGAGAAAATAAGTGCATTAGTAGAAAAATCTATACCATGAACCTGAATTTGAGAAGATTTTCATTCAATAGGTATATCAATGAAATTCAGATAAGGGGAGCTTAATTCACATGGATATATATGCCAAAGGTAGTAAAACGGAGAGAGAGAGAAAAAAAAAAAAAAAAAAAAGGATAAAAACGCATCAAAAAACGCAACAAAAAACGCAAGAGAAAAAAAAAAAAAGAGTAAAAATAAAAATAAAAATAAATTAAAAAAAAATATATATATATATATAAATAAAAAATAAAAAAAATATATTGAAAAAAAAAAAAATTTAAAAAAATATAAATAAAAAATTTAAAAAAAACGCATAAAAACGCATCAAAAAATGCAACAAAAAACGCAAGAGAAAAAAAAATTAAAAAAATATAAATAAAAAATTAAAAAAAATAAATAAAAAAAAAAACCGCATAAAAACGATCAAAAAACGCAACAAAAAACGCAAGAGAAAAAAAAAAATAAAAAAATAAATAAATAAATAAATAAAAAGGAGAGAGGTTATTATTATACATAGTGAATGAAACATTAATTGTGGAGATATCTCCGTGAACTCTATACATTCTCCAATTTATCATTGAACTCTATACATTCTCCAATTTATCATTGAGGCCATCAGGATACAAACAACGTAGTCTATATATCCAGAAGGCCTCCTTCTTGTTAAGTTGTTGGATCCTGTCAGGAATATCAGCCGGGATCTGCTCCACCGGTGTAAGTCTCACTTTAAATTTTTTGTTGTGGGTAGGAAGAAGATGTCTGGAGAGGCTGTGTGTTAATAAGCCATTTTTGGCATTGTATCTGTGGGCATTGAGTCGGGATCTCACCATTTGTGTGGTCCTACCCACGTACTGGAGACCGCAATCATATGTAATAACATAGATTACATAGTCACTAGTACAGGTCAGGTGATCCTTGATATTAAAAGTCTCTCCTGTGCTATTCGATGTAATGGAATGGGACCCATGAGTAATTATATGACAGCACTGACATTTTTTCTGAGAGCACCTATAAGTGCCATTCTGTGTGAGTCTATTTGTACTAATCAAGGGACACATGTTTTTAGATTGAGAGAACACTGGTTGGCCTCCTGGTTTCCGTTTTTTTAAACGGCTAGGTGCGAGGAGGTTTCTTAGAGTTTTTCCTCTCCTAAATGTAATGCCAGGTATTTTTGGCAATATATCTCGCAGGAGAGGATCTTGTTTCAAGATATGCCAATGCTTTTGCAAAATATTCCTAATCAATTGGTTCCCCTTATTATAAGAGGTGATAAAATTATGTTTCCATTTATTCATATTCCTAGTGTCACTATCCCTGGATTCCTTATG
Source organism: Phyllobates terribilis (assembly GCF_046119375.1). Classification (NCBI taxonomy): domain Eukaryota; kingdom Metazoa; phylum Chordata; class Amphibia; order Anura; family Dendrobatidae; genus Phyllobates; species Phyllobates terribilis. The sequence continues at coordinate 244,307,524 of NW_027362765.1, read as the reverse complement.
GGGCAATTCATCCCCATTCCCCAAACAATCAGTTTGGGTTTTAGTCAAATTTATACGGTATGCCTCATCAATAATTTGCTTGGGGTACTTTTTCTCTTTAAATCTCTTCTTGAGTATATCCGATTGTCTGATATAATCCGAATCCTTAGTATTATTTTTTCTAATTCGATGAAATTGGCTGAAAGGGATGTTATTTTTCCATTTGATGTAATGGGCACTTTGATAGTCCAAGTAGCCATTCACATCAACAGATTTTAAATGAGTTTTCGTTATTATTTTTTTTTCTTCATGTGAAATTTCTAAATCAAGAAAAACAGCTATTTTTGGTTCGATACTAGAAGAAAAAGTAATGCCCCAGGTATTCTCATTCAATTCATTGACTAGAGACTGAGCATCCTCTCTACTGCCCCTCCATATCACGAATAGATCATCTATATAGCGCTTGTACAGTACTATATTATTGCTATATTTAGGGGAGCATAGGGGCGACTGGGACTCGAATAGCCCCATGAATAAATTAGCAAAACTTGGGGCTACCCGAGTCCCCATCGCGGTACCAAGCCTCTGTAAATAGAGGTGTCCCTCAAATTCAAAAAGATTATGTTTGAGGATAAAATTCAAGCCTCTCAAAAGGAAATCTACCTGACCTTGTGGCATATCTTTATCCTGCTGTAAAAAAAATTTCACTGCATTTATACCTAAATCGTGACCAATATTTGAATAAAGTGCATTAACATCCATTGTAATCATGAGATAATTATCTTCCCATTGTAGTGCATTCAATTCAAAAATAAGTTGAGTAGAATCTTTTAAATAGGAGGCGAGAGATTTTACATATTGCTGAAGGTACAGATCTATAAAGTGGGAGAGTGGACTAGTAAGGGAATTAATTCCTGAAATGATAGGTCGTCCAGGAGGACTATTACAATCCTTGTGAATTTTCGGCAAGTGATAAAAGAATGCCAATGATGGTTCTTTATTGTTTAAAAAGGTTTTTTCTTTTTTTGTAAGGATACCTGCTGTGTAGGCATAATTGATCAGGTCATGGTATTCCCTTGTGAAATCCTTTGAGGGATCCACCTCTAGCCTTTCATAATATTTAGTATCTGATAAAATGTTATATGCTTCCTTAATATAGGTCTCCCTATCTTGGACCACCACGCCCCCTCCTTTATCAGCTTCCCTAATAATAATATCCTCATTGTTTTTTAATTTAGTAATGGCTATTCTCTCTCTTTTAGTAATATTTGGTCTCCGCATTTGGAATGCACCTTTCTTATTAATATTGTCCCTATTTTTTATTGTTAATTGATTTTTAGAAAATTTTGTTGAATCTAGGGTACGAAAATCTTCATTAACTAGTGCTAGGAAAGTTTCTATATAACTACCCCTATGGTGTACTGGATTAAAATTTGAATGGGTTTTGATCTCCAGATGTATATTTTTATCAAGTTCCATACTATTGTCAGGGGGTATTATCAAATCTGATGTTGTTTTTGTAGTGGGTTTCTCTGCATTTTTCTTTTTCAATTCAAAGTACCTTGTAAGAGTAACACGTCTCACAAACTTATTCAAGTCAACAAAGAGATCAAAGTGATTCGTTTCTTGACTTGGGCAAAAATTAAGACCCTTAGTAAGGACTTTTTGTTCAACCTCATCCAAAGGGTATTTGGATAAGTTGAAGATCCTATTAGGTTCTTTTGTAGGTGGTTTACAGATTGTTCTTACAGTCTGCGATCCTATGTCATCAGTGTAGGTAGATTGACAAGGTTTTTTGTATTTATCCCTATTTTTTTGGGTGCTTCTACCTGCTCTAGTCCCTCTGGACCTCCTTTTCTTTTCTTTGGGAGGGTAGTCACTGGGGCGAAGTATCTCGTGATCTGGGGTTGGGAACACGGAATCACTTCTTCTGGCGGTGTCACGGCGGGTACGAATTCTGAGTGTCTTAGGATTGCAGGGACAATCGTTTCCACTAAAGGGAGTGGGCGTATCGGGCCAATCTCTAAAAAAGAGATATGGGAACTAGAAGAAGTGGGTGACGGAGCGGGTGCTGGAAGCACAGTAACAAATGTGCATGGGGAATTATCTATGCTGTGTGTTGTAAGGTCATTCAAATCAAAAAAACTGTTATCATTATTTGTAATATCATTAATACTTGCAATTGAATTATTCCCATTACAAATATCAGCTTCTTGGTTTCCCTGCCGAGTGCATTCCAGGGGGGGTAAACCTGGATTAGGAGTTGGCAGTTCATGACTTGGAATCACCATGCTAGATTTAGTAATTGTTTCAGTGTTTTTACGAGAAACTGATGTATTCTCATAACTTGATATAGTAATGGGAGTGGAGTGTTTGAAATTAGTCCGTTTAGATATTGCTCCAGCATTTTTTCCCATATTTTTTATATGTTTACTAGTGGAAATAAATCTAGGATTGGTAGGTAGTCTAGAATTATAAAAGGTGCGTAAATGATCTACTGTGTCTCTTTGTTTCTTAGGAAGGGGGTTCATGGGTATAGATTGATTACTATTAGTGGGAACTCTATCAATTTTATTCCCATTATTTTTATTATTGTTGTTAGTATTTACTTTGAAAAAAACATCCCTTCTAAGTTTTTTAGTTTTTGCTTCCATAAGATCATTCTCAAAATTTTTTAAATTTTTGTTAATGTCAGTGTTGAGTGCACTGTAATAGGAAGTCGTATTATAGACTTCAAGTTCTTGTACCAAAATTTCACATTTGTGTGTGGCAAGGAGTGCTAATTCCTTGCGTTTCTCTATTAGAGTTAGCATTAAATTATATGAACAGGAGTCTATAATATCTCTCCATTTAGTAGAAAAATCCAAATCCTGTGGGAAAGTACTATTAAAATGAATCTGTAGTCCCTTGGGGATGATCTTATGTTTTATACATAAACCCAGAAATTCAGCGTCCAATTGATGACGTATTTCCAGTTTCATATTTTTTTCAAAATCAAAGAAAAAATTCCTGATCTTCTTTTTCGTCTCTAGATCCGTATCATCGGACACTGGTATCGTAGTGGTAGAGATGTCTTTATGTGGATTAATAGCTGCAAAGGCTTGACGCCTCCTTAAAAGTCTATTATTGAAGTGATCCATCTTAAGACCGCTGCCTTTGTTTTCCTGGCAGCGGTCTTAAGATGGATCACTTCAATAATAGACTTTTAAGGAGGCGTCAAGCCTTTGCAGCTATTAATCCACATAAAGACATCTCTACCACTACGATACCAGTGTCCGATGATACGGATCTAGAGACGAAAAAGAAGATCAGGAATTTTTTCTTTGATTTTGAAAAAAATATGAAACTGGAAATACGTCATCAATTGGACGCTGAATTTCTGGGTTTATGTATAAAACATAAGATCATCCCCAAGGGACTACAGATTCATTTTAATAGTACTTTCCCACAGGATTTGGATTTTTCTACTAAATGGAGAGATATTATAGACTCCTGTTCATATAATTTAATGCTAACTCTAATAGAGAAACGCAAGGAATTAGCACTCCTTGCCACACACAAATGAGAAATTTTGGTACAAGAACTTGAAGTCTATAATACGACTTCCTATTACAGTGCACTCAACACTGACATTAACAAAAATTTAAAAAATTTTGAGAATGATCTTATGGAAGCAAAAACTAAAAAACTTAGAAGGGATGTTTTTTTCAAAGTAAATACTAACAACAATAATAAAAATAATGGGAATAAAATTGATAGAGTTCCCACTAATAGTAATCAATCTATACCCATGAACCCCCTTCCTAAGAAACAAAGAGACACAGTAGATCATTTACGCACCTTTTATAATTCTAGACTACCTACCAATCCTAGATTTATTTCCACTAGTAAACATATAAAAAATATGGGAAAAAATGCTGGAGCAATATCTAAACGGACTAATTTCAAACACTCCACTCCCATTACTATATCAAGTTATGAGAATACATCAGTTTCTCGTAAAAACACTGAAACAATTACAAAATCTAGCATGGTGATTCCAAGTCATGAACTGCCAACTCCTAATCCAGGTTTACCCCCCCTGGAATGCACTCGGCAGGGAAACCAAGAAGCTGATATTTGTAATGGGAATAATTCAATTGCAAGTATTAATGATATTACAAATAACGATAACAGTTTTTTTGATTTGAATGACCTTACAACACACAGCATAGATAATTCCCCATGCACATTTGTTACTGTGCTTCCAGCACCAGCTCCGTCACCCACTTCTTCTAGTTCCCATATCTCTTTTTTAGAGATTGGCCCAACACGCCCACTCCCTTTAGTGGAAACGATTGTCCCTGCAATCCTAAGACACTCAGAATTCGTACCCGCCGTGACACCGCCAGAAGAAGTGATTCCGTGTTCCCAACCCCAGATCACGAGATACTTCGCCCCAGTGACTACCCTCCCAAAGAAAAGAAAAGGAGGTCCAGAGTAGTGTTGAGCCACCCCCGTAGTGTTCGAGTTCGGTTCGGTTCGTCGAACACCCGTGTGTTCGCCGAACTGTTCGTCGAACTGTTCGTCGAACACCTTCGAACACCGTTAAAACCAATGGCAGGCAAACAAAAACACATAGAAACACATAGAAAACACCTTCAAAGGTGTCCAAAAGCTGACAAACTGCTCAGAAGACATAACTAACACATGGAAAAGTGACAAGTACATATAGTCATGCGAAAATAAAAGAGGTGGAGGAGTAAAAGGAGGGGGAGACACAGATATAGGCATGTCATGCCCTTCTAAAATCCAAAAAGTGAGAAGCCGACACGGCCAGTCCGCTCCTGCCCGTGCCACCTCCGTGTCGCCGGGTTTGTGCCAGAGCCGCGGTGAACCCTGACGGCCAGCCCCCCTCTCCCAATACTGGTGCCTGTCCGCTGGTGGGTCAAGCGAGCCCCCCTGTGGTGGAGGCAGCTCTAAGCTTTTTAATTTAAATTGTCTCTCTAATTTGAATGAATACACTTTAAATCCATTTACAAGGATCTATTGGAGGGCAAGTCTCATGCCAGCAGCCGCGGTAATTCCAGCTCCAGTAGCGTCCACTAAAGCTGCTGCAGTTAAAAAGCTTTTATAAGGATCGAGCTCGGCTGTCCACCGCAAGGCATCCTACTGCCAGTCCCAGCCCCTATGCCTTGGGGTGCCTCCTGATGCTCTTCACTAAGTATCCCATGGTCCCGAAGCATTTCCTTTGAAAAAATTAAGTGTCTAAACTACAGGTGGTGCAGCTTGCTTAACAGCCGGGATAATCCGCTTACTAGCAGACACTGCTACTAGGCACAAAGTATTTCCTGGGCTAGATGCAGTTAAAAATTTGTAATTAGATACTCTCGTTGGATGCTGAGAAAGCATTCCATAGAGTCTCCTGGCACGCCATATATGATTCTCTTAAAAAGCTTGGGGTAGGGGTCTAGGGGACCCTTTTATAGCCAAAATCACGGCCCTGTATCGCAATACGTCACCTAGGCTGAAGATAAATGGAACTGTAGCACCCTGAGGGCTCGGTTGCTAAAGACGTATTGCACCTCACCCAGAGGTGTGATATCTCACTCTCAGGTAAGGATGGAGTGTGGATCAGGACCCGACACCTGCATGCATTACACCACATTGCCGTGGGGCAGGGCGACCAATATGCCCCTGAGATGGGCACGACAGTCCCTGTCCCTGGCTGGAGTGGGGGGAGGGGAAACTGAGGAAGGGGAACCCTGTAGTGCAGGAGCAGGGAGGAAGCAGTTCCTGGGTGCATTGAGAAGGGAGTATAAAAGGTGGGCACCATCTTAGTTCAGTGCAGAGAAGTCTGAGCAGAAGTGGCAGGGAGCAGGGGCTCTGCATGAGCTCTGCTCCGGAGGCGGGCCTAGTAACAGAGGCCCAGGCCTGGAAGAGGGAGAAGGAAGGAAGAGGAGCGGAGAAGGCTCCAGGAACGAGGAATGAAGGGATCCCAGGGGTGCGGACGGGCGAGTCGCCACCGCACGCCCAAATCCACCTGCGTGGAGGGGTCAGGCCAAAGGGGGAGACCGGTCCCCGAACTAGTGGAGGCAGGAAACGACCCTCAGCTAGAAACCGGAGGCTCTGACATTTTATGTGGCGCAGCCCCTCGCTACACCCGCTAGGAAGGCACCACATAGGGTCAGGGAAACTGGCGCCAAGTTTACCAAGAGGAGGCCCGAGGCAGCCGGACAGAAGTGTTGGTAAGAAAGGCCAGACAAAGGACACACAAAGGGGGTCCTGTGAAGTGCTCCAAAGTTATCTGGGAGTTGTCTGAGCCCCTCACCTGGTGAGCACAGTACGACGTGGGCAGCCGTTACCTGCAGACGTGGTCTGGATAATAAGAACTGTGAGTAAAGGCCCTGAACTGCATCACTGACTCCGTGTCGTTACTGCTGCTGCCCTGCACCATCACCCCCATCCTCCACATACACTGCCCTGAGGCTATACTCCTCCCGTGGGGAGTTATGCTACGCTCTGCTGCACCCACAACACCAGCCTCAGTGGTCTGCCCTGTAGCGGCGGTTCACTCTGACCGCAATCCACGGGTGGCGTAGTCGGACATTTAAACATGAAAACCACATAAATAGTTCCGCCACTGGTTTGACCGCCCTGAGCCACGGAACTGGGTCGCCGCCACGAAGACTACAACCACCAGCATCCACCAAAAAGGGTCCGGCTCCGGGTGTCCCAAGGCCCAGGGGGTGCGTCAGAACATTTTCATCACCTTTCACAATCACCAATGGGACAAGGCAGTGATGTCCTCTGTCCCCTCTCTTATACATCCTAGTGACGGAGCACCTGCTCTCATCAATTCGCCATAACCCCAATATTAGGTGGATTGAGGTGGGAGGCACCGAGTACAAGTGCTCTCTATTTGCTGATGATGTCCTAGTATATATCACTCAATCACATATATCCATCCATGCTGTTATGGCTGAAATAGATCACTTTGTTACATGGTAAAATTTTAAAATCAATGCAGCGAAGTCTGAGGCCCTCGATGTCTCCCTCCCCAAATCCATATAGGATTCCATCCAGTCCAACTTTCCCTTTGCCTGGCCCTCACAGGGTATCAAATACTTAGGAATTCCTATTCATAGAGACCTCTCTCATCTATGTTATCTTAATTTTGGGCCCTTTATTGAACAACTCCATACAGACCACGGTTGGCAAGTTAGAACTGTAAGATTCACTACGTGAACCACTGGTGTTTTGTGGAAAAGCACATGTACACTGCGTTCCAAATTATTATACAAAAAGTGTTTAGGAGTGATAAGGGAAGAATTTGTTTGTTTGTCAGTTAAACTCATTGATGGTGATGTGTGTCAGGGCTCTTTATATCACTGTAAGCAATTGCAGACACCTGTGCTAATTAGTTTGGCAGGTGTGTCCAATGAAAGGCAAGACTACTTAAGAAGGCTGTCTCACATTATTAAGCAGCCTACATTTTCTGCCAAAATGGGAAAGAAAAAGGATGTGTCGGCTGCTGAGAAGCAACAAATTGTGGAGTGTTTAGGTCAAGGCATGACTACAATCAACATTGTGCGATGATCAGGATGAAGTGTCCTGGCAATCAAGAAGTATGTAGCTGATTCACAGTACACACGTGTGCGTGCTGATAAGGGCAAATTGAGGACTCTTTCCTACAGGCAATTACGTCAGGTTTAAAGAGCAGCGGCAAAAAAGCCTTGTCATAGCAGCAGACAAGTTTTTGAAGCTGCTTGTGCCTCCAACGTCCCCCAAACAACAAGATGCAGGGTCCTTCAGAGGTTTGCAGCTGTGCATGCGCCATCCTGTCGACCTCCTCTATCCACTTCACACAAGCAGAAACGGCTCCAGTGGGCCAAACATTACATGAAGACTGATTTCAAAACTGTTTTGTTCACAGATGAGTGCCGTGCAGCGCTCGATGGTCCAGATGGATGGAGTGGAGGATGGCTGGTTGATGGACACCCCACGCAAACACGGCTACAGCGCCAACAAGGAGGAGGTGGAGTAATGTTTTGGGCTGGAATCATGGGGAGAGAGATTGTCGGCCCCTTTAGGATCCCTGAAGGCGCTAAAGATGAACTCCATAATGTATGTGGATTTTCTCAAACAGCACTTCCTGCCATGGTTCAAGAAGAAGAACCGTGTATTTCACAGCAAGATCATTTTTCTGCATGATAATGCACCATCTCATGCTGCACATAAAACATCTGCATCTCTGGCTGATATGGGCATAAAAGGGGACAAACTTATGGTGTGACCCCCATGCTCCCCTGACCTCTACCCCATTCAGAACCTTTGGAGCATCATTAAAAGGAGTGTCTATGATGGCGGGAGGCAGTTCACATCTAAGCAACAGCTCTGGGAGGGTATTCTGTCCTCATGCAAAACAATTGAAGCAGAAACCATCCAAAACCTGACAAATTCAATGGACGAGAGAGTTCAGAAGCTCCTTGCGAACAAGGGGTCCTATGTGAAAATGTAACATCACCTAGAATAAAGTTTTGAGTTGAAAACTGTTTGATTTCAGTTTCTAACAACCTGCTAATGCTTATAATTTCAAAAATGACCATTTTTTTGGTCTTTATTAAAATGAAAAGGTTGATCGAAAAGTTTGGGGGATCTAAGAGTGTGGCAACCCAGTAGTCATGATTACTTCGAATTCTGACAATATGAGGGTCATGCTGCAGGTAGTGCAGCAAGAAGGCACTTATGTGCCTTGCGCATCTCGGAGCCCCAAAATTATTTTCCGGGCTAGATGCAGCTAAAAATTATTTTTAATTTTAAATCTGGTGAAGCTTTAGTATAGATGGCCTAATAGGATCAGTGCTGCACACTGCTACAAAGCCCAAATTATTTTCCAGTCAAGATACAGATAAACATGATTAGTAATTTGAAAGCTTAAAACGGTTGGTAGGGTGATTTTAACCAATCATCAAGCTTTTACTCTCCCCAGGATGACACAGGGGTAGAAAAGTCGTTTCGGATCCATGATTTGTTCATCTTTATGAACGTGAGTCTGTCTACATTATCAGTGGAGAGCCGCGTGCGCTTATCTGTCAGCACACCACCAGCAGCGCTGAACACACGTTCAGACAGAACGCTGGCTGCGGGGCATGACAAGATCTCCAAGGCGTAAGTGGCTAGCTCCGGCCATTTATCCAGATTGGAAGCCCAAAAAGAGCAAGGGTCCAGTGACACAGTCGTGGCTTCAATGTTTACTTGGAGATACTCCTGTACCATCGTCTCTAGGCGTTGACTATGTGTCAGACTTCTTGTCTCCTGTGGCCTTGCAAAGGATGGGCTAAAAAAGTGGTGAAATGATTCCGCAAAATTGATGTTACCAGCAGATACTGTGGTTCTGTTACGGTTTGAGTGCTGAACACTTGACGGTCCCACGGTTGGCAAGTTGGAACTGTGAGATTCACTACGTGCACCACTGGTATTTTGTGGAAAAGCACATGTAAGATTCTGCAACAGTCTCTGCTGATACTCCTGCATGCGTGCATCCCTTTCTATGGCAGGAATAATTTCTGCAAATTTACTTTTGTACCGGGGATCTAACAGTGTGGCAACCCAGTAGTCAGGATTATTTCTAATTCTCACAATTCGAGGGTCATGTTGCAGGTAGTGCAGCAAGAAGGCACTCATGTGTGTTGCGCATCCAGGAGCACCAAGTCCCTGTTGTGTTGGTGGCGAGGTAACAATCATGCTTCCTTCCTCTGTCCTCTCCCCCCAACCTCGCACAACAGAAATGTGATCAAGGTCTCCCTCATCTGATGAGTCTTCCATCAGTTCGTCCTCCACTTCTTCCTGGGCTCCTGCACCTTCCTCACTAGTTTGGCTGCTACCATGCGCCCTGGTAAAACCATCTCCCCCACCCTCACATGCCTGCCGCCTTGGTGCTGCCGACCGTCTGGACCTTGCAGATGTTAGCCCTTCCGCATACAACTCCTCCTCCTCTACTTCCTCCACCTCCTCTTGTGCCACCACCTGACTCCGAATTCTGTTTAACATGTGCTCCAGCATGTAAATCACCGGAATAGTCATGCTGATAATGGCATCGTCAGCACTAAACATCTTCGTCGCCATTTCAAAACTGTGCAGAAGGGTGCATAGGTCCCTGATCTGAGACCACTCCTCCAGCGTGATTTGCCCCACCTCTGAATCTCATTGGCCCAGGCTATACGTCAGAACGTATTGCACCAGGGCTTGTCGGTGCTGCCACAGTCGCTGCAACATGTGCAGAGTTGAATTCCACCGGGTAGGCACATCGCATTTTAGCCGGTGAAGTGGCAGGCCCAACGACTTCTGTAGAGATGTAAGTCGCTGAGCTGCGGGATGCGAACGGCGGAAGTGAGCACACAGCGACCGTGCCCTCTGCAGAAGGCCATCTAGTCTGGGATAGTGGGCTAAAAATTGCTGGACAACCAGGTTCAACACGTGAGCCATACAAGGCACGTGTGTGACATTGCCCCGGCGAAGGGCCGCACCCAGGTTTGCAGCATTGTCGCACACGGCCTTCCCTGGTTTCAGGTCCAGTGGAGACAACCATTCATGAAATTGGTTCTCCAGAGCTGACCACAACTCCTCAGCTGTGTGACTCACATTTCCCAGACATTTCAATGTAAAAACCGCCTGATGACGTTGAGCCCTACTGCCAGCATAGTAAGGAGGTGTGCAGGATCCCTTCTGCGCAGTTAGAAAGCTTGTGGCATGACCAGACAGGCTTTGGGTGCAGGTGGAAGACCGAGAGGAGGTTGAGGAGGCAGAAGCAGTGGAGGAACTTTGACATAAAGAGGATTGACGCACAACTCGTGGGGACGGCAAGACTTGGACAGCAGCCCCTTGTCCTGCTGTCACCATAGTTACCCAGTGCCCAGTCAGCGACATGTAACGCCCCTGTCCATGCCTACTCGTCCAAGTGTCTGTGGTGAAATGCACCCTGTCACACACAGAGTTTCTCAAAGAAGCGGTGATGTTGTGTGCGACATGCTGGTGGAGCGCAGGCACACCTTTCTTTGAGAAGTAGTGCCGACTGGGCATCTGGTACTGGGGCACTGCGACGGACATAAGGTCTCGAAAATCCTCTGTGTCCACCAGGCGGAAAGGCAGCATTTCTGTAGCCAAGAGCTTGCAGATGGTGAAATTCAACCTCTTAGCTTTCTCATGGCTAGGAGGAAATGGTCTTTTACTTGTCCACATCTGAGGGACCGAGGGCTGGCTATTGTGCTTAGACGGGGTTGATAAGGGTGTCCCCGGCAAACTGCCGGTCTGTGAGGAAGATGCAGGCGGACATGTTAGGTTGCCTTGATCCAAAGGTGGTGCTATCGATGTCGGACAGCGCTCAACACCAGCTGGTGTTACCACCTCCAAAGAAAATGATGACCTGCCAATCACGCTGGCTGTTGCGGGTAAAGAGGTGGCAGGTCTGCGCCCCAAAACAGGTGTGACTGCTGTCCCCCCAGTCACAGAGGATGAAGAGGCCGCGGATGCACAAGATATGGCAGACGGTGATTGGCCCGGCCGGCTAGGCCGCATTGTAGCACACTGAGCTTCCCACTGCAACTTATGCTTCATGTCCATGTGCCGGTTCATGCATGAAGTACTCAAACTATGTATTTTTTGGCCTCTACTTAGCTTTTGCTGACAAATGTTACAGATAACACGAGTTGGGTCATCTTTATCGATCTGAAAAAATGCCCAGGCTATGCAAGGCTTAGCACCCATGCGACCTGAAGAGCCACCACGACTTGTGGTGAGAGGCAGAGTTGTGTTTGAGGATGCAGTTGTTGACGTGCTTCCAGTACTACGTCTCTGTCCAGGAAGGCGCAACCTGACCTCGTCGTCACTAGCATCTTCCTCCACCTCCTCGGCTGACCTCATCTCTTGGCTGACTGTGGGTTGACAGTAAGTGGGATCTCCGACCTCATCATCATCACCCTGTGCGTTATCACACCCGTCGTCCTCAGAGCCAACCTGTTCCTGCCCTGACAAAAAACTAAAGTTGTCGCTCCAATCAGGTATTTGAGTCTTATCATCGTCTTCCTCATTGTCTCCACCAACAGGAGTTACAGTTTGGGAATGAGGGTCTACATTATGGTCAGAACGTTCTGCGTCTGGTCCTGGATCCGACTCATAAAGATTCTGGGCATCAGTGCAGATCATTTCCTCGTCTGGATTCACAGAAGCGCTGGAGTCGACCTCTGATTCCCAGGCTATAGTATGAGTAAACAGCTCTGCAGACTCAACCATCTGTTCTACCTCACACTCAGACGGGCAGCTGGAGATTTGGGAGCTGTGAGGAAGCAAGTGCGATTTGGGTGACACCTTTGAGGACTGGAGTATTTGTGATGTTGAAGTTGATGTGGAGGAGAGCCCACTTAAAGGAGCACTTGATATCCGTTGAAGCACCTGCTGTTTTTGTGCCTCATCTGGAATTTGTAGCGATTGGCGTGGCCGTAAGAAAGGGATCTTATCACATTGTCCGCTAAAAGAAGTAGACAGTTTAGTTTGGCTGGAAGATGGTCTTTCTTCTGCACCTACCCCACGGACACAACCTTTTTTCCCCTTCCCAACACGCCTATTCCCCTTTCCACCAGCAGCAGGCCTTTTTCCACTCATTTTGGTGGTTAACTAATTCACAACTCTGGAGTTGTTTGCACAAAAAAACAATGGATGGTAACCGAGCAGAGCTGAGTGGCCAAACTGTGGTATTAGGCCAAAACTATTGGCTGGGTTAGATGCAGAAAAAAATTATTTTTAATTTGCAACCTGATGGAGGTCAGTATAGATGGACTAATAGACCAAGTCCCACACACCGCTAGAAGCCCAAATATTTTTTCAGAGCTAGATGCAGAAAATTTTTTTATTCAATTTGCAACCTGATGGAGGTCAGTATAGATGGACTAATAGACCAAGTCCCACACACTGCTAGAAGCCCAAATATTTTTTCAGAGCTAGATGCAGAAAAAAATTATTTTTAATTTGCAACCTGATGGAGGTCAGTATAGATGGACTAATAAACCAAGTCCCACACACTGCTAGAAGCCCAAATATTTTTTCAGAGCTAGATGCAGAAAAAAATTATTTTTAATTTGCAACCTGATGGAGGTCAGTATAGATGGACTAATAGAACAAGTCCCACACGCTGCTAGAAGCCCAAATATTTTTTCAGAGATAAATGAAGAAAAAAATTATTTTTAATTTGCAACCTGATGGAGGTCAGTATAGATGGACTAATAGACCAAGTCCCACACACTGCTAGAAGCCCAAATATTTTTTCAGAGCTAGATGCAGAAAAAAATTAGTTTTAATTTGCAACCTGATGGAGGTCAGTATAGATGGACTAATAGACCAAGTCCCACACACTGCTAGAAGCCCAAATATTTTTTCAGAGCTAGATGCAGAAAAAAATTATTTTTAATTTGCAACCTGATGGAGGTCAGTATAGATGGACTAATAGACCAAGTCCCACACACTGCTAGAAGCCCAAATATTTTTTCAGAGCTAGATGCAGAAAAAAATTATTTTTAATTTGCAACCTGATGGAGGTCAGTATAGATGGACTAATAGACCAAGTCCCACACACTGCTAGAAGCCCAAATATTTTTTCAGAGCTAGATGCAGAAAAAAATTAGTTTTAATTTGCAACCTGATGGAGGTCAGTATAGATGGACTAATAGACCAAGTCCCACACACTGCTAGAAGCCCAAATATTTTTTCAGAGCTAGATGCAGAAAAAAATTATTTTTAATTTGCAACCTGATGGAGGTCAGTATAGATGGACTAATAGACCAAGTCCCACACACTGCTAGAAGCCCAAATATTTTTTCAGAGCTAGATGCAGAAAAAAATTATTTTTAATTTGCAACCTGATGGAGGTCAGTATAGATGGACTAATAGACCAAGTCCCACACACTGCTAGAAGCCCAAATATTTTTTCAGAGCTAGATGCAGAAAAAAATTATTTTTAATTTGCAACCTGATGGAGGTCAGTATAGATGGACTAATAGAACAAGTCCCACACGCTGCTAGAAGCCCAAATATTTTTTCAGAGATAAATGAAGAAAAAAATTATTTTTAATTTGCAACCTGATGGAGGTCAGTATAGATGGACTAATAGACCAAGTCCCACACACTGCTAGAAGCCCAAATATTTTTTCAGAGCTAGATGCAGAAAAAAATTAGTTTTAATTTGCAACCTGATGGAGGTCAGTATAGATGGACTAATAGACCAAGTCCCACACACCGCTAGAAGCCCAAATATTTTTTCAGAGCTAGATGCAGAAAAAAATTATTTTTAATTTGCAACCTGATGGAGGTCAGTATAGATGGACTAATAGACCAAGTCCCACACACTGCTAGAAGCCCAAATATTTTTTCAGAGCTAGATGCAGAAAAAAATTATTTTTAATTTGCAACCTGATGGAGGTCAGTATAGATGGACTAATAGACCAAGTCCCACACACTGCTAGAAGCCCAAATATTTTTTCAGAGCTAGATGCAGAAAAAAATTATTTTTAATTTGCAACCTGATGGAGGTCAGTATAGATGGACTAATAGACCAAGTCCCACACACCGCTAGAAGCCCAAATATTTTTTCAGAGCTAGATGCAGAAAAAAATTATTTTTAATTTGCAACCTGATGTAGGTCAGTATAGATGGACTAATAGACCAAGTCCCACACACTGCTAGAAGCCCAAATATTTTTTCAGAGCTAGATGCAGAAAAAAATTATTTTTAATTTGCAACCTGATGGAGGTCAGTATAGATGGACTAATAGACCAAGTCCCACACACTGCTAGAAGCCCAAATATTTTTTCAGAGCTAGATGCAGAAAAAAAATATTTTTAATTTGCAACCTGAGGTAGGTCAGTATAGATGGACTAATAGACCAAGTCCCACACACTGCTAGAAGCCCAAATATTTTTTCATAGCTAGATGCAGAAAAAAATTATTTTTAATTTGCAACCTGATGGAGGTCAGTATAGATGGACTAATAGACCAAGTCCCACACACCGCTAGAAGCCCAAATATTTTTTCAGAGCTAGATGCAGAAAAAAATTATTTTTAATTTGCAACCTGATGTAGGTCAGTATAGATGGACTAATAGACCAAGTACCACACACAGCTAGAAGCCCAAATATTTTTTCAGAGCTAGATGCAGAAAAAAATTATTTTTAATTTGCAACCTGATGGAGGTCAGTATAGATGGACTAATAGACCAAGTCCCACACACCGCTAGAAGCCCAAATATTTTTTCAGAGCTAGATGCAGAAAAAAATTATTTTTAATTTGCAACCTGATGTAGGTCAGTATAGATGGACTAATAGACCAAGTCCCACACACTGCTAGAAGCCCAAATATTTTTTCAGAGCTAGATGCAGAAAAAAATTATTTTTAATTTGCAACCTGATGGAGGTCAGTATAGATGGACTAATAGACCAAGTCCCACACACCGCTAGAAGCCCAAATATTTTTTCAGAGCTAGATGCAGAAAAAAATTATTTTTAATTTGCAACCTGATGGAGGTCAGTATAGATGGACTAATAGACCAAGTCCCACACACTGCTAGAAGCCCAAATATTTTTTCAGAGCTAGATGCAGAAAAAAATTATTTTTAATTTGCAACCTGATGGAGGTCAGTATAGATGGACTAATAGACCAAGTCCCACACACTGCTAGAAGCCCAAATATTTTTTCAGAGCTAGATGCAGAAAAAAATTATTTTTAATTTGCAACCTGATGGAGGTCAGTATAGATGGACTAATAGACCAAGTCCCACACACTGCTAGAAGCCCAAATATTTTTTCAGAGCTAGATGCAGAAAAAAATTATTTTTAATTTGCAACCTGATGGAGGTCAGTATAGATGGACTAATAGACCAAGTCCCACACACCGCTAGAAGCCCAAATATTTTTTCAGAGCTAGATGCAGAAAAAAATTATTTTTAATTTGCAACCTGATGGAGGTCAGTATAGATGGACTAATAGACCAAGTCCCACACACTGCTAGAAGCCCAAATATTTTTTCAGAGCTAGATGCAGAAAAAAATTATTTTTAATTTGCAACCTGATGGAGGTCAGTATAGATGGACTAATAGACCAAGTCCCACACACCGCTAGAAGCCCAAATATTTTTTCAGAGCTAGATGCAGAAAAAAATTATTTTTAATTTGCAACCTGATGTAGGTCAGTATAGATGGACTAATAGACCAAGTCCCACACACTGCTAGAAGCCCAAATATTTTTTCAGAGCTAGATGCAGAAAAAAATTATTTTTAATTTGCAACCTGATGGAGGTCAGTATAGATGGACTAATAGACCAAGTCCCACACACCGCTAGAAGCCCAAATATTTTTTCAGAGCTAGATGCAGAAAAAAATTATTTTTAATTTGCAACCTGATGGAGGTCAGTATAGATGGACTAATAGACCAAGTCCCACACACTGCTAGAAGCCCAAATATTTTTTCAGAGCTAGATGCAGAAAAAAATTATTTTTAATTTGCAACCTGATGGAGGTCAGTATAGATGGACTAATAGACCAAGTCCCACACACTGCTAGAAGCCCAAATATTTTTTCAGAGCTAGATGCAGAAAAAAATTATTTTTAATTTGCAACCTGATGGAGGTCAGTATAGATGGACTAATAGACCAAGTCCCACACACTGCTAGAAGCCCAAATATTTTTTCAGAGCTAGATGCAGAAAAAAATTATTTTTAATTTGCAACCTGATGGAGGTCAGTATAGATGGACTAATAGACCAAGTCCCACACACCGCTAGAAGCCCAAATATTTTTTCAGAGCTAGATGCAGAAAAAAATTATTTTTAATTTGCAACCTGATGGAGGTCAGTATAGATGGACTAATAGACCAAGTCCCACACACTGCTAGAAGCCCAAATATTTTTTCAGAGCTAGATGCAGAAAAAAATTAGTTTTAATTTGCAACCTGATGGAGGTCAGTATAGATGGACTAATAGACCAAGTCCCACACACTGCTAGAAGCCCAAATATTTTTTCAGAGCTAGATGCAGAAAAAAATTATTTTTAATTTGCAACCTGATGGAGGTCAGTATAGATGGACTAATAGACCAAGTCCCACACACTGCTAGAAGCCCAAATATTTTTTCAGAGCTAGATGCAGAAAAAAATTATTTTTAATTTGCAACCTGATGGAGGTCAGTATAGATGGACTAATAGAACAAGTCCCACACGCTGCTAGAAGCCCAAATATTTTTTCAGAGATAAATGAAGAAAAAAATTATTTTTAATTTGCAACCTGATGGAGGTCAGTATAGATGGACTAATAGACCAAGTCCCACACACTGCTAGAAGCCCAAATATTTTTTCAGAGCTAGATGCAGAAAAAAATTAGTTTTAATTTGCAACCTGATGGAGGTCAGTATAGATGGACTAATAGACCAAGTCCCACACACCGCTAGAAGCCCAAATATTTTTTCAGAGCTAGATGCAGAAAAAAATTATTTTTAATTTGCAACCTGATGGAGGTCAGTATAGATGGACTAATAGACCAAGTCCCACACACTGCTAGAAGCCCAAATATTTTTTCAGAGCTAGATGCAGAAAAAAATTATTTTTAATTTGCAACCTGATGGAGGTCAGTATAGATGGACTAATAGACCAAGTCCCACACACTGCTAGAAGCCCAAATATTTTTTCAGAGCTAGATGCAGAAAAAAATTATTTTTAATTTGCAACCTGATGGAGGTCAGTATAGATGGACTAATAGACCAAGTCCCACACACCGCTAGAAGCCCAAATATTTTTTCAGAGCTAGATGCAGAAAAAAATTATTTTTAATTTGCAACCTGATGTAGGTCAGTATAGATGGACTAATAGACCAAGTCCCACACACTGCTAGAAGCCCAAATATTTTTTCAGAGCTAGATGCAGAAAAAAATTATTTTTAATTTGCAACCTGATGGAGGTCAGTATAGATGGACTAATAGACCAAGTCCCACACACCGCTAGAAGCCCAAATATTTTTTCAGAGCTAGATGCAGAAAAAAAATATTTTTAATTTGCAACCTGATGTAGGTCAGTATAGATGGACTAATAGACCAAGTCCCACACACTGCTAGAAGCCCAAATATTTTTTCAGAGCTAGATGCAGAAAAAAATTATTTTTAATTTGCAACCTGATGGAGGTCAGTATAGATGGACTAATAGACCAAGTCCCACACACCGCTAGAAGCCCAAATATTTTTTCAGAGCTAGATGCAGAAAAAAATTATTTTTAATTTGCAACCTGATGTAGGTCAGTATAGATGGACTAATAGACCAAGTCCCACACACTGCTAGAAGCCCAAATATTTTTTCAGAGCTAGATGCAGAAAAAAATTATTTTTAATTTGCAACCTGATGGAGGTCAGTATAGATGGACTAATAGACCAAGTCCCACACACCGCTAGAAGCCCAAATATTTTTTCAGAGCTAGATGCAGAAAAAAATTATTTTTAATTTGCAACCTGATGGAGGTCAGTATAGATGGACTAATAGACCAAGTCCCACACACTGCTAGAAGCCCAAATATTTTTTCAGAGCTAGATGCAGAAAAAAATTATTTTTAATTTGCAACCTGATGGAGGTCAGTATAGATGGACTAATAGACCAAGTCCCACACACTGCTAGAAGCCCAAATATTTTTTCAGAGCTAGATGCAGAAAAAAATTATTTTTAATTTGCAACCTGATGGAGGTCAGTATAGATGGACTAATAGAACAAGTCCCACACGCTGCTAGAAGCCCAAATATTTTTTCAGAGCTAGATGCAGAAAAAAATTATTTTTAATTTGCAACCTGATGGAGGTCAGTATAGATGGACTAATAGAACAAGTCCCACACGCTGCTAGAAGCCCAAATATTTTTTCAGAGATAAATGAAGAAAAAAATTATTTTTAATTTGCAACCTGATGGAGGTCAGTATAGATGGACTAATAGACCAAGTCCCACACACTGCTAGAAGCCCAAATATTTTTTCAGAGCTAGATGCAGAAAAAAATTAGTTTTAATTTGCAACCTGATGGAGGTCAGTATAGATGGACTAATAGACCAAGTCCCACACACCGCTAGAAGCCCAAATATTTTTTCAGAGCTAGATGCAGAAAAAAATTATTTTTAATTTGCAACCTGATGGAGGTCAGTATAGATGGACTAATAGACCAAGTCCCACACACTGCTAGAAGCCCAAATATTTTTTCAGAGCTAGATGCAGAAAAAAATTATTTTTAATTTGCAACCTGATGGAGGTCAGTATAGATGGACTAATAGACCAAGTCCCACACACTGCTAGAAGCCCAAATATTTTTTCAGAGCTAGATGCAGAAAAAAATTATTTTTAATTTGCAACCTGATGGAGGTCAGTATAGATGGACTAATAGACCAAGTCCCACACACCGCTAGAAGCCCAAATATTTTTTCAGAGCTAGATGCAGAAAAAAATTATTTTTAATTTGCAACCTGATGTAGGTCAGTATAGATGGACTAATAGACCAAGTCCCACACACTGCTAGAAGCCCAAATATTTTTTCAGAGCTAGATGCAGAAAAAAATTATTTTTAATTTGCAACCTGATGGAGGTCAGTATAGATGGACTAATAGACCAAGTCCCACACACCGCTAGAAGCCCAAATATTTTTTCAGAGCTAGATGCAGAAAAAAAATATTTTTAATTTGCAACCTGATGTAGGTCAGTATAGATGGACTAATAGACCAAGTCCCACACACTGCTAGAAGCCCAAATATTTTTTCAGAGCTAGATGCAGAAAAAAATTATTTTTAATTTGCAACCTGATGGAGGTCAGTATAGATGGACTAATAGACCAAGTCCCACACACCGCTAGAAGCCCAAATATTTTTTCAGAGCTAGATGCAGAAAAAAATTATTTTTAATTTGCAACCTGATGTAGGTCAGTATAGATGGACTAATAGACCAAGTCCCACACACTGCTAGAAGCCCAAATATTTTTTCAGAGCTAGATGCAGAAAAAAATTATTTTTAATTTGCAACCTGATGGAGGTCAGTATAGATGGACTAATAGACCAAGTCCCACACACCGCTAGAAGCCCAAATATTTTTTCAGAGCTAGATGCAGAAAAAAATTATTTTTAATTTGCAACCTGATGGAGGTCAGTATAGATGGACTAATAGACCAAGTCCCACACACTGCTAGAAGCCCAAATATTTTTTCAGAGCTAGATGCAGAAAAAAATTATTTTTAATTTGCAACCTGATGGAGGTCAGTATAGATGGACTAATAGACCAAGTCCCACACACTGCTAGAAGCCCAAATATTTTTTCAGAGCTAGATGCAGAAAAAAATTATTTTTAATTTGCAACCTGATGGAGGTCAGTATAGATGGACTAATAGACCAAGTCCCACACACTGCTAGAAGCCCAAATATTTTTTCAGAGCTAGATGCAGAAAAAAATTATTTTTAATTTGCAACCTGATGGAGGTCAGTATAGATGGACTAATAGACCAAGTCCCACACACCGCTAGAAGCCCAAATATTTTTTCAGAGCTAGATGCAGAAAAAAATTATTTTTAATTTGCAACCTGATGGAGGTCAGTATAGATGGACTAATAGACCAAGTCCCACACACTGCTAGAAGCCCAAATATTTTTTCAGAGCTAGATGCAGAAAAAAATTATTTTTAATTTGCAACCTGATGGAGGTCAGTATAGATGGACTAATAGACCAAGTCCCACACACTGCTAGAAGCCCAAATATTTTTTCAGAGCTAGATGCAGAAAAAAATTATTTTTAATTTGCAACCTGATGGAGGTCAGTATAGATGGACTAATAGACCAAGTCCCACACACCGCTAGAAGCCCAAATATTTTTTCAGAGCTAGATGCAGAAAAAAATTATTTTTAATTTGCAACCTGATGGAGGTCAGTATAGATGGACTAATAGACCAAGTCCCACACACCGCTAGAAGCCCAAATATTTTTTCAGAGCTAGATGCAGAAAAAAATTATTTTTAATTTGCAACCTGATGTAGGTCAGTATAGATTGACTAATAGACCAAGTCCCACACACTGCTAGAAGCCCAAATATTTTTTCAGAGGTAGATGCAGAAAAAAATTATTTTTAATTTGCAACCTGATGGAGGTCAGTATAGATGGACTAATAGACCAAGTCCCACACACCGCTAGAAGCCCAAATATTTTTTCAGAGCTAGAAGCAGAAAAAAATTATTTTTAATTTGCAACCTGATGTAGGTCAGTATAGATTGACTAATAGACCAAGTCCCACACACTGCTAGAAGCCCAAATATTTTTTCAGAGGTAGATGCAGAAAAAAATTATTTTTAATTTGCAACCTGATGGAGGTCAGTATAGATGGACTAATAGACCAAGTCCCACACACCGCTAGAAGCCCAAATATTTTTTCAGAGCTAGATGCAGAAAAAAATTATTTTTAATTTGCAACCTGATGTAGGTCAGTATAGATTGACTAATAGACCAAGTCCCACACACTGCTAGAAGCCCAAATATTTTTTCAGAGGTAGATGCAGAAAAAAATTATTTTTAATTTGCAACCTGATGGAGGTCAGTATAGATGGACTAATAGACCAAGTCCCACACACCGCTAGAAGCCCAAATATTTTTTCAGAGCTAGATGCAGAAAAAAATTATTTTTAATTTGCAACCTGATGGAGGTCAGTATAGATTGACTAATAGACCAAGTCCCACACACTGCTAGAAGCCCAAATATTTTTTCAGAGGTAGATGCAGAAAAAAATTATTTTTAATTTGCAACCTGATGGAGGTCAGTATAGATGGACTAATAGACCAAGTCCCACACACCGCTAGAAGCCCAAATATTTTTTCAGAGCTAGATGCAGAAAAAAAATATTTTTAATTTGCAACCTGATGTAGGTCAGTATAGATGGACTAATAGACCAAGTCCCACACACTGCTAGAAGCCCAAATATTTTTTCAGAGCTAGATGCAGAAAAAAATTATTTTTAATTTGCAACCTGATGGAGGTCAGTATAGATGGACTAATAGACCAAGTCCCACACACCGCTAGAAGCCCAAATATTTTTTCAGAGCTAGATGCAGAAAAAAATTATTTTTAATTTGCAACCTGATGTAGGTCAGTATAGATGGACTAATAGACCAAGTCCCACACACTGCTAGAAGCCCAAATATTTTTTCAGAGCTAGATGCAGAAAAAAATTATTTTTAATTTGCAACCTGATGGAGGTCAGTATAGATGGACTAATAGACCAAGTCCCACACACCGCTAGAAGCCCAAATATTTTTTCAGAGCTAGATGCAGAAAAAAATTATTTTTAATTTGCAACCTGATGGAGGTCAGTATAGATGGACTAATAGACCAAGTCCCACACACTGCTAGAAGCCCAAATATTTTTTCAGAGCTAGATGCAGAAAAAAATTATTTTTAATTTGCAACCTGATGGAGGTCAGTATAGATGGACTAATAGACCAAGTCCCACACACTGCTAGAAGCCCAAATATTTTTTCAGAGCTAGATGCAGAAAAAAATTATTTTTAATTTGCAACCTGATGGAGGTCAGTATAGATGGACTAATAGACCAAGTCCCACACACTGCTAGAAGCCCAAATATTTTTTCAGAGCTAGATGCAGAAAAAAATTATTTTTAATTTGCAACCTGATGGAGGTCAGTATAGATGGACTAATAGACCAAGTCCCACACACCGCTAGAAGCCCAAATATTTTTTCAGAGCTAGATGCAGAAAAAAATTATTTTTAATTTGCAACCTGATGGAGGTCAGTATAGATGGACTAATAGACCAAGTCCCACACACTGCTAGAAGCCCAAATATTTTTTCAGAGCTAGATGCAGAAAAAAATTATTTTTAATTTGCAACCTGATGGAGGTCAGTATAGATGGACTAATAGACCAAGTCCCACACACTGCTAGAAGCCCAAATATTTTTTCAGAGCTAGATGCAGAAAAAAATTATTTTTAATTTGCAACCTGATGGAGGTCAGTATAGATGGACTAATAGACCAAGTCCCACACACCGCTAGAAGCCCAAATATTTTTTCAGAGCTAGATGCAGAAAAAAATTATTTTTAATTTGCAACCTGATGGAGGTCAGTATAGATGGACTAATAGACCAAGTCCCACACACCGCTAGAAGCCCAAATATTTTTTCAGAGCTAGATGCAGAAAAAAATTATTTTTAATTTGCAACCTGATGTAGGTCAGTATAGATTGACTAATAGACCAAGTCCCACACACTGCTAGAAGCCCAAATATTTTTTCAGAGGTAGATGCAGAAAAAAATTATTTTTAATTTGCAACCTGATGGAGGTCAGTATAGATGGACTAATAGACCAAGTCCCACACACCGCTAGAAGCCCAAATATTTTTTCAGAGCTAGAAGCAGAAAAAAATTATTTTTAATTTGCAACCTGATGTAGGTCAGTATAGATTGACTAATAGACCAAGTCCCACACACTGCTAGAAGCCCAAATATTTTTTCAGAGGTAGATGCAGAAAAAAATTATTTTTAATTTGCAACCTGATGGAGGTCAGTATAGATGGACTAATAGACCAAGTCCCACACACCGCTAGAAGCCCAAATATTTTTTCAGAGCTAGATGCAGAAAAAAATTATTTTTAATTTGCAACCTGATGTAGGTCAGTATAGATTGACTAATAGACCAAGTCCCACACACTGCTAGAAGCCCAAATATTTTTTCAGAGGTAGATGCAGAAAAAAATTATTTTTAATTTGCAACCTGATGGAGGTCAGTATAGATGGACTAATAGACCAAGTCCCACACACCGCTAGAAGCCCAAATATTTTTTCAGAGCTAGATGCAGAAAAAAATTATTTTTAATTTGCAACCTGATGTAGGTCAGTATAGATTGACTAATAGACCAAGTCCCACACACTGCTAGAAGCCCAAATATTTTTTCAGAGGTAGATGCAGAAAAAAATTATTTTTAATTTGCAACCTGATGGAGGTCAGTATAGATGGACTAATAGACCAAGTCCCACACACCGCTAGAAGCCCAAATATTTTTTCAGAGCTAGATGCAGAAAAAAATTATATTCAGTTTGCAACCTGATGGAGGTCAGTATAGATGGACTAATAGAATGATGCTATGCCCAAAAGATTTTACTTCACTAGGTGCAGTAAAAAAATTGGTATTCTATACACAGGTGTTATATCTTGCAACACAGATAGGCTACTCCACTGACTAACACACTCTGCAATAGGCCAAAAAGGATTAGCTTTGCTAGATTCAGCCAAATGCTGTGAAAAAAACTTGCACAGCACTGGCACAGACCTCCCTGGCAAAAACTGATAGGAACTCATGTAACCTAGTCCTGAAAAGGACTCCAATTACAATTAGTCTTTACTCCCACAACCTATCTATTTAAGAGCACAGACCTCCCTGATAAAAGTCGTAGGAAATGCTGTAACCTAGTCCTTAAAAGGACTGCAATCACAACTATTCCCTACTCCCAAGCTATCTGTATATTTGTGCGAAAATTGGCTTGAAATTAACAAGGTATAGCACACACAGCAACAGCGGTGCCGTCTAACACGCAGCTGCAGCAGTGAGAAAATGGTGGCGACGGGGAAAATGGCTTGGTCTTATAGGGCAAGGACATGTGACATACACTGCCAATCACACATGCCCTTGCTTGTGTGAAAAAAAGCACTTCGCTCCGTGTGTGCGCTGCTGATAGGCTGACAGATTGCACCTCCCCACTGCAAATGCGGGAAAGAGAAAAAAAAATGGAGATCTTCATTGTTCCTGCAGAGATCCATCCCCTGCCCCTCCCCCCGCCCCGCTGTACACTCAAACTGCGTATTAACATTAATTTTCATCATTACTGAGAAAAAATCCAGTTATGATTTTGGTGCACGAACAGTTATCGAACATAACCTCGAACAGCCGAATTTTTCTCAAATTGTTCGTGTTCGCCGAACGGCTCGAACACCGCCCAAAGCAGCTCGAATTTGAGATTGGCGAACAGTTCGAGTAGAACAACGCTCATCTCTAGTCCAGAGGGACTAGAGCAGGTAGAAGCACCCAAAAAAATAGGGATAAATACAAAAAACCTTGTCAATCTACCTACACTGATGACATAGGATCGCAGACTGTAAGAACAATCTGTAAACCACCTACAAAAGAACCTAATAGGATCTTCAACTTATCCAAATACCCTTTGGATGAGGTTGAACAAAAAGTCCTTACTAAGGGTCTTAATTTTTGCCCAAGTCAAGAAACGAATCACTTTGATCTCTTTGTTGACTTGAATAAGTTTGTGAGACGTGTTACTCTTACAAGGTACTTTGAATTGAAAAAGAAAAATGCAGAGAAACCCACTACAAAAACAACATCAGATTTGATAATACCCCCTGACAATAGTATGGAACTTGATAAAAATATACATCTGGAGATCAAAACCCATTCAAATTTTAATCCAGTACACCATAGGGGTAGTTATATAGAAACTTTCCTAGCACTAGTTAATGAAGATTTTCGTACCCTAGATTCAACAAAATTTTCTAAAAATCAATTAACAATAAAAAATAGGGACAATATTAATAAGAAAGGTGCATTCCAAATGCGGAGACCAAATATTACTAAAAGAGAGAGAATAGCCATTACTAAATTAAAAAACAATGGGGATATTATTATTAGGGAAGCTGATAAAGGAGGGGGCGTGGTGGTCCAAGATAGGGAGACCTATATTAAGGAAGCATATAACATTTTATCAGATACTAAATATTATGAAAGGCTAGAGGTGGATCCCTCAAAGGATTTCACAAGGGAATACCATGACCTGATCAATTATGCCTACACAGCAGGTATCCTTACAAAAAAAGAAAAAACCTTTTTAAACAATAAAGAACCATCATTGGCATTCTTTTATCACTTGCCGAAAATTCACAAGGATTGTAATAGTCCTCCTGGACGACCTATGATTTCAGGAATTAATTCCCTTACTAGTCCACTCTCCCACTTTATAGATCTGTACCTTCAGCAATATGTAAAATCTCTCGCCTCCTATTTAAAAGATTCTACTCAACTTATTTTTGAATTGAATGCACTACAATGGGAAGATAATTATCTCATGATTACAATGGATGTTAATGCACTTTATTCAAATATTGGTCACGATTTAGGTATAAATGCAGTGAAATTTTTTTTACAGCAGGATAAAGATATGCCACAAGGTCAGGTAGATTTCCTTTAGAGAGGCTTGAATTTTATCCTCAAACATAATCTTTTTGAATTTGAGGGACACCTCTATTTACAGAGGCTTGGTACCGCGATGGGGACTCGGGTAGCCCCAAGTTTTGCTAATTTATTCATGGGGCTATTCGAGTCCCAGTCGCCCCTATGCTCCCCTAAATATAGCAATAATATAGTACTGTACAAGCGCTATATAGATGATCTATTCGTGATATGGAGGGGCAGTAGAGAGGATGCTCAGTCTCTAGTCAATGAATTGAATGAGAATACCTGGGGCATTACTTTTTCTTCTAGTATCGAACCAAAAATAGCTGTTTTTCTTGATTTAGAAATTTCACATGAAGAAAAAAAAATAATAACGAAAACTCATTTAAAATCTGTTGATGTGAATGGCTACTTGGACTATCAAAGTGCCCATTACATCAAATGGAAAAATAACATCCCTTTCAGCCAATTTCATCGAATTAGAAAAAATAATACTAAGGATTCGGATTATATCAGACAATCGGATATACTCAAGAAGAGATTTAAAGAGAAAAAGTACCCCAAGCAAATTATTGATGAGGCATACCGTATAAATTTGACTAAAACCCAAACTGATTGTTTGGGAAATGGGGATGAATTGCCCCATAAGGAATCCAGGGATAGTGACACTAGGAATATGAATAAATGGAAACATAATTTTATCACCTCTTATAATAAGGGGAACCAATTGATTAGGAATATTTTGCAAAAGCATTGGCATATCTTGAAACAAGATCCTCTCCTACGAGATATATTGCCAAAAATACCTGGCATTACATTTAGGAGAGGAAAAACTCTAAGAAACCTCCTCGCACCTAGCCGTTTAAAAAAACGGAAACCAGGAGGCCAACCAGTGTTCTCTCAATCTAAAAACATGTGTCCCTTGATTAGTACAAATAGACTCACACAGAATGGCACTTATAGGTGCTCTCAGAAAAAATGTCAGTGCTGTCATATAATTACTCATGGGTCCCATTCCATTACATCGAATAGCACAGGAGAGACTTTTAATATCAAGGATCACCTGACCTGTACTAGTGACTATGTAATCTATGTTATTACATATGATTGCGGTCTCCAGTACGTGGGTAGGACCACACAAATGGTGAGATCCCGACTCAATGCCCACAGATACAATGCCAAAAATGGCTTATTAACACACAGCCTCTCCAGACATCTTCTTCCTACCCACAACAAAAAATTTAAAGTGAGACTTACACCGGTGGAGCAGATCCCGGCTGATATTCCTGACAGGATCCAACAACTTAACAAGAAGGAGGCCTTCTGGATATATAGACTACGTTGTTTGTATCCTGATGGCCTCAATGATAAATTGGAGAATGTATAGAGTTCAATGATAAATTGGAGAATGTATAGAGTTCACGGAGATATCTCCACAATTAATGTTTCATTCACTATGTATAATAATAACCTCTCTCCTTTTTATTTATTTATTTATTTATTTTTTTATTTTTTTTTTTCTCTTGCGTTTTTTGTTGCGTTTTTTGATCGTTTTTATGCGTTTTTTTTTTTTATTTATTTTTTTTAATTTTTTATTTATATTTTTTTAATTTTTTTTTCTCTTGCGTTTTTTGTTGCGTTTTTTGATGCGTTTTTATGCGTTTTTTTTAAATTTTTTATTTATATTTTTTTAAATTTTTTTTTTTTTCAATATATTTTTTTTATTTTTTATTTATATATATATATATATTTTTTTTTAATTTATTTTTATTTTTATTTTTACTCTTTTTTTTTTTTTTCTCTTGCGTTTTTTGTTGCGTTTTTTGATGCGTTTTTATCCTTTTTTTTTTTTTTTTTTTCTCTCTCTCTCCGTTTTACTACCTTTGGCATATATATCCATGTGAATTAAGCTCCCCTTATCTGAATTTCATTGATATACCTATTGAATGAAAATCTTCTCAAATTCAGGTTCATGGTATAGATTTTTCTACTAATGCACTTATTTTCTCCTCTTAAAGGGATAGAAAAAGAAAGGAAAGAAAGAGAAGGAGAAAGTAGAATATCTTCATTACCAAAATTTTATTATGACAAATTTTATTATGACAAATTTAGCTGCTCTATAATTTGTTTATTCTATAATCAGAGGAAAAAGCTGGAAAATCCTAACTCTGAGAAAGCTGAGTCTCTATTGAATGGGATTTGGGCGTTCCAACTCAAACCAATTTACATGTGATTAGGATAATTATTTAACTAGGTAGGTTTTTATAGTGACTATATAACCACCACTATTGATTCTCTTACATTAGACCTGAGGAAGGCTATATATCTTTAATTTTAATAGCCGAAACGCGTTGTTTTATTTATAAGTTTTATCTATTTACCAACCTGAATAAATCTTCTGAAGAATTAAATCCTTTTTTTAGATAATCATTCCTTGTGACCCTGGGAGCGCTCAATTGGCTGGATACATACTCTGAACCCTTTTCTTACGGACTCCAGCTGGGAGATCCGTTTAATCCAGATAGAAGCTGCATACC
This sequence comes from Phyllobates terribilis, assembly GCF_046119375.1. Lineage (NCBI taxonomy): Eukaryota > Metazoa > Chordata > Amphibia > Anura > Dendrobatidae > Phyllobates > Phyllobates terribilis. The sequence goes on along the minus strand of NW_027362765.1, from coordinate 244,278,755 downwards.
AGTGGACCAGCTACCCACATTAGACCAAAATTGGTCGATAAGCCTTGGTACAAGATCTACTAAAGGTGAGCAGTTCATTTTTTTTTCTGTTTCTATATATATATATACATCTACACTTAGATCTGCGCCTGTTTTTTGTTTCTCCCCCCACCAGACCTACAGCCTTGGGGTCGAACACATTGAACTCCACATGTTGCAAAGGATTTGTGAGCAGAAGAGAGCAGTTGTGGAGTACCAGCTGCAACAAGGCCGTCGATATTCAGGTCAGACTCCACACATAAGACCTCAGGAGTGGACCTGGATGTCTGACATATGTACCATCCTGACAAACTTTGAGGAGGCCACCAAGATGGTGAGTGGCGATGACGCCATCATTAGTGTCAGCATCCCACTTGTCTGTCTTTTGCAATTCTCTCTGCAGAGAATTAAAGAGGAGGCATTGCAGCCAGAGTATGATGAGATGGATCAAGAAGCCGTAGCGGGCGATTACACACAGCCCAGCCTCATCTCATCCCAACATGCATTGGGGGACAATGAGGGAGAGGAGGAGGAGGAGGAGGAGGAGGAAGAACAGGAGCTGCTATCATGCGTTGTAGACGGTAGTACCTGTACAAGTGTCATACCGTCGGTTCAGCGTGGGTGGCCTGAGGACAGGGGGGAGGAGGAAGAGGAGGAGGAGGAGAGCACGGTCAGTCGTCATCTTGGTGAGGACACGGAAATCTTGCCCGTTACCAGTCTGGCACGCATGGCTGACATTATGTTACGCTGCCTTAACCGTGACCCTCGCGTTGTCAAAATGTTGGGTGACAGTCATTACTGGTTGGTGACACTTGTAGACCCCCGCTACAAGGAGAACTTTCACTCTCTTATTCCTGAGGTGGAGAGGTCTACAAAAATGGGGCAGTACCAGAAGGCCCTTGCTGCAGAACTCTTAAAAAAATTCCCATCTGAACACGCTAGCGGCAGAGGTCACAGTTCGTTGCCCAACCGAGGCGTATAGGCGAGAGAGATGCAACTCCAATCCAGCAGAGGCAGGGGAACACTGTCAACGTTCTGGGACAGTTTTCTGACACCCGCCCAGCTTACAGGCCCTGAGGCGCGGGGTACTCTCACAAGGAGTGGAAAGTTTCAAAAGATGGTGAGGGAGTACCTTGCCGACCGTACCAGCGTCCTCCGTGATTCCTCTGTGCCTTTTAATTATTGGGTATCCAAGCTGGACACTTGGAATGAACTCGCTCTGTACGCCTTGGTGGTCCTGGCCTGCCGCTAGCGTGTTATCGGAGCGTGTTTTTAGTGCCGCTGGGGGAATTATAACTGATAAGCGCACTCGCCTGTCAACTGACAATGCTGACAAGCTGACCCTTATCAATATGAACAAGGGCTGGATTGGGCCAGACTTCTCATCACCACCAAATGACAGCAGAGTAACATAAAGTCAAATCCACTGTGTTATTTCGGGAGGTGTATTCACATGCACCGCTTCACACCCACACATGGGTATACGCTTCCTCGTTTCGGCTGTTTTATCTTCTTCTCTTTATCCTCAGCGTCCACCACCACTATACCACCAGGGTGCCAGCATTGCAAGTTCCTCCGTCCTTATTTTTGGCAGCTTTTGCTTGCAAGGCATAAGCAAATACTATGGGACACCCACTCCCCAATAATGAGACTTATGTTTGTAATATGCTGTACTGCATGGCTCTTGTAAGGGGCATTGCAAGTTGCTCCGTCCTAATTTTTGGCAGCTTTAGCTTGGAAAGCATAAGCAAATACCATGGGACACTCACTCCCCAATTATGGGACTTATGTTTGTAATATGCTGTACTGCATGGCTCTTGTAAGGGGCATTGCAAGTTGCTCTGTCCTAATTTTTGGCAGCTTTTGCTTGGAAAGCATAAGCAAATACTATGGGAGACCCACTCCCCAATAATGGGACTTATGTTTGTAATATGCTGTACTGCATGGCTCTTGTAAGGGGCATTGCAAGTTGCTCCGTCCTAATTTTTGGCAGCTTTTGCTTGGAAAGCATAAGCAAATACTATGGGAGACCCACTCGCCAATAATGGGACTTATGTTTGTAATATGCTGTACTGCATGGCTCTTGTAAGGGGCATTGCAAGTTGCTCCTTCCTAATTTTTGGCAGCTTTTGCTTGGAAAGCATAAGCAAATACTATGGGACACCCACTCCTCAATAATGGGACTTATGTTTGTAATATGCTGTACTGCATGGCTCTTGTAAGGGGCATTACAAGTTGCTCCGTCCTAATTTTTGGCAGCTTTTGCTTGCAAGGCATAAGCATATACTATGGGACACCCACTCCCCAATAATGGGACTTATGTTTGTAATATGCTGTACTGCATGGCTCTTGTAAGGGGCATTGCAAATTGCTTCGTCCTAATTTTTGGCAGCTTTTGCTTGGAAAGCATAAGCAAATACCATGGGACACCCACTCCCCAATAATGGGACTTATATTTGTAATATGCTGTACTGCATGGCTCTTGTAAGGGACATTGCAAGTTGCTCCCTCCTAATTTTTGGCAGCTTTTGCTTGCAAGGCATAAGCAAATACTATGGGACACCCACTCCCCAATAATGGGACTTATGTTTGTAATATGCTGTACTGCATGTGACGCGCCCCCTGGGCCGTGTGTACACGTGTGTGGGATACCCGGTGCCGGGTCTCTGGGGTCTGTAGTCTCCGTGGCGGTGACCCGGTCCCGTGGCTCAGGCTGGTCAAACCAGTGGCAGTCTTTCTTAGGTTTTGAGGTTAATTGTCCGACTGCGCCACCCGTGGATTGCGGTCAGGGAGTACCACCGCTGCGAGGCAGACCGCTGAGGCTGGTTTTGTGTGCGTAGCAGAGAATGGGATAACTCCCCACGGGAGGAGTATAGCCTCAGGGCAGTGAGTGTGGATGATGGGGGTGATGGTGCACGAGCGCAGCAGGAACGACTCAGAGTCTTTGCAGTGCAGTTCAGGGTCTTTACTGATGATTATAAGGTAGACCCTCCCGTACTGGCTAGCATAAGAGGCCTGGCCAGTCTGTGAGCAAGCAGGAGTTCCCCTGGCCAGGTGGAGTTGTAGGCCTCTCCGTCTGTCTGCACTCTTCCTGGCTACCTTGCTGTAAGCGGGTAGAAGTAGCCCACGTCCCTGAGTGTACCGTGTAGTGCTCACCCGTATGGCTGGTGACTTGGGGCCTTCTGTTAGCCTCCGCTCCACGACGGCGGTGCTGGTCCCTTGCTTATGACTGAGCCTCCTGGCTTCTATGGCCAGAGGACCTGATATCCCCTGCCGGCTGGTTTCTGCTGCTGGATATATAAGTCCTCACAGCCTTGGACTCCTGTGTCCGGTTCCTATTGTCTTCTGCCAGGGCGAGCTCTGCTCAGCTTCCAGCCCCTGGTCTTTAGCTCCTAGCTCCTACAGAGCTCCTTGCTGTTACTTTCCCTTGCTCTCACTCTGACTCTGACTGTTCTCTGTTCTCTGACTCACTCAACCCCGCCCCAGATCCAGTTTATAAGGGCAGAATTCTCCCCTCCCAGGACTGGGGCAGGAGGATGTTGCATGTTTAAGGGATCCTGACCAGGAAACCTCCCACTTGCTCTCCGATGTAATATCTCTATTACTGTGGTGACCAGACCCCTGGGGTGCCACACATGGCTCTTGTAAGGGGCATTGCAGTTCCTCATAATTTTTGGAAAGCCTTCCATTCACTGCTTAGGCCAACAGTGCACGGGAGACCCAGTTGCTATAAATGGAAAAAAAGGTTTAGTTAACGCCCTCTGACCTCCATGTCATTTCCAAGGGGCATTGGAGTGCCTCAAAATTTTTGGTAGGCATTGCACTCACTGTATGCCCTATAACTGTGTAGCCGAACCGCTCCTTTTGTTACAGAAACATATCCTACAAGACATATCTGGTTGACTGGCCTGATATTGATGTGAATGGTCCCTGTTCCTCCTGCTCTTTCTCCTTTGCCACTACCTCATCCATCATTTATCACCTGAAGCTTTGTTTTAACGGGAGTCATAGAACTTGGATAGTAGCAGGAAAACATCCAGCAATCCTCGGAGGAGGTAGGATATGCGCCAAAACGCTGACCACCTCAGGCCTAGCCGCTACTACATACATGCGCTTGCATTACAACAAAACAAAGCAGATGCTAACTTCTATCATCCTCATCATGCTCCTCACCTTGGCACTCTCAACTCCCCTGATGGAGAAGCCAGGGCCCACCGGAGGAATCTGATAGTCCGGTGGGCTCGGCCAATGCTGCCCTAAAGCAGGCCAGGTTAAGAAAAGTGTGGGAAAGGTTACCGGGACAAATAGGGGTGGCTGGGGACCGAGTATGGACATCCGGCCACCCCATGGAGGCTGGGAAGCAAGCGGGGACACCCGACCACCAGGCGGCTGGGGACTGAGTATGGATACCAGGCCGCCGACACAGCCATGGCGTGGTGGCCAGATTCCGCCTCCACATGCCTAAAAGGCCCAATTTAAAGTGCAAGCAAGCAAACAGTATGGTATTGCAGCCTGGGGGTGGGTGGGTGGCAGGCTGCATACTTGCGCTTGCATTGCAAGGAATGGGAGAGGTACAATTGAACACTGCCCTGGGACAAGGACTTGAATGGGGATAGTTGCAAGTCTGCAACGACAGGTGCAAGGTGGGAGGCATCTTCGCATGTACCATGAACAGTGGTTTGGCATGCACACACTACAGCGGAATAGGCTCTCCTTCCCACTAAATGCACTGGGGAGGGCACAGGTAATGTTTTGGTATACGCGCTTAATCTTATGTATAAGGCACACCAGGACAAATAGGGGCGGCTGGGGACTGAGTATGGATACCTCGCTGCCGAAGCAGCCATGAGGTAGTGGCCAGCTTCGGCCTCCTCCAAACTAAAAGGCCCCATTTCAAGTGCAAGCTAGCAGTATGGAATTGCAGTCTGGGGGTTGGTGGGTGGCAGGCTGCACACTTACACTTGCATTAAAAGAAAACATAGCAGATGCTAACTTCTGTCATCATCATCATGCTCCTCACCTTGGCACTCTCAACTCCACCGATGGAGAAGTCAGGGCCCAACGGAGGAGTCTGGTTCTCTGGTGGGCTCGTCTAATGCTGCCTAAAGCAGGCCGGGCTAAGAAAAGTGTGTGGAGGGATGTTCCAAGGAGAAATAGGGGCGGCTGGGGACCGTTTATGGACACCCGGCTGCCCCCAGGCGGCTGGGGACCGTGTGTGGACACCCGGCCGTAGGGCGGCTGGGTACCGAGTATGGACACCCGGCCGCCGGGCAGCTGGGGACTGAGTATGGATTCCAGGCTGCCAACACAGCTATGACGTGGTGGCCAGATTCCGCCTCCACATGCCTAAAAGGCCCAATTTCAAGTTCAAGCAAGCAAGCAGTATGGTATTGCAGCCTGGGGGTGGGTGGGTGGCAGGCTGCATACTTGCGCTTGCATTGCAAGGAATGGGGGAGGTACAATTGAACACTGCCCTGGGACTAGAACTTGCATGGGGATAGTTGCAAGTCTGCATCTTCTGATGCGGCAAGGATCACTTATGATGGGCACACTTTTAGACAGTGACCTGGGAGTCAGAGATGCTTCCAGGGGTCTTCCCCATGCTGTTCCCATGTCTTTTCAGCACTTTATGCATGTGTCACACAGCACATGGCCAGATAAGGTTGTAAAATGTTAAAATGACATTTCCCGGTGAATGCATTTGTCATAGTTGAAAGCAATACAAAAGTGCAAAAACGCATAAAAAATGCTACTTGTGAACATAGCCGAAGGTGTGGAGGAGTATTTTTGTTTTTGGTCATTTATTTTAACTTATACACAAGTCTTTTCCCTGGAAAGGATGTTCCTTAACATATTTCACAGGAAAAAATTTCACTTTCATTTTTGAACGTTTTATTGTGAGCCCGTAAAAGTGGCATAATACCTTTGACCACGTTGTTGACAGCAGTGACCTGGGGGTCAGAAATGCTTCCTGGGGCGATCCCCATGCTGTCCCCATGTCATTTGAGCACTGTCACTATCGTTTTGGGCACTTGTTAGGCTTTTAAAAGACTGCCGGGGGTGCCACCGCAAAAATGCTTGAGTCTCCCATAGACTAACATTGGGCTTGTTGCTCGGGTCGAGCACCCGAGTATCACGGCGAGCTCGGCCCGAGCTTCGAGCACCCGAACATTTTAGTGCTCGCTCAACACTAATAATAATATATCATCCATGCATTATCCTTCCATATACAGTTGAAACCAGAAATTTGACGCCATCATCAGTGTTACTATCCCACTTTTTTGCCTCCTAGAAAAAACGCTTCTGGCGATGATAGATGAGGTGGTAGCACAGGAGGAAGAGGAGGAGGAACAGGGACTATTCACACCATTATCAGTTCAGTCTTCTACACATGGATTGGATGGTGGGTTCCTGTACCAACAGTGGACAGGTACACAATTGTCCAGCCAGGTGACAGTTCTAGAGGATGAGGAGGAACCGTGTTCACAACAGGATGGCACTCAAGGAAGTTTACAGCATCACTGGAGTGTGTCTGGGAGATACAGAGGACACAGACGATACACCTCCCACCCAGGCCAGCTTGTCGTTGTTATGATCTGCAACATGTACTAAGGAAAGATAAGGAAAAACTGTCCCTACAGTAAAACTAAGCTGAATCCCTACGATGTAGCGGGCTGCCTGTTCCTAGCGAACAGATCCTCCTTAGTCCTCGGCTAGTCTGAACAAAGACCTATAGCATAAGGGGAGGAATCCCTAAAAGAACTAAGGACTGGGACAAAAATGGGACACCTCCTAAACAGAGAACTTGTTGCAGAACACAAAAAAGACAAACAGACAAAAAAAAGTACTAGAGGTCCCAGAAGGACCAAACGAACTGACAGAGAAAGGCACAGAAGCACCTGGCTGGAGAAACAGTCAAACACTGAAGTCCAGCACAGCCAAAAGGGTGGAGCTGGAATATAAAGGCAGATGGTCACGTAACCGCAAAACACAAGATGGAAAAAACAAACAGGAGGGTTCTAACAGTACCCCCTCTTTTATGAGGATCCTCCGGATCCTCCAGGCCCAGGCCTATCCAGAAACCTCTTGTGGAAAGCTTTAACAAGCCTAGGAGCAGAGACATCATCCATCCTTACCCAGGAGTTGTCTTTGGGACCGAAACCCTTCAGGAGACAAGATACTGTAATCTCCCTCTATGCCATGTAGAGTTTAAGATACAAGAAATTTCATATTCGCCGTCTTCCACCACAGGAGGAACTGAGACTGTGGCATCCCTATCTGATACATCAGCCTTTTTCAACAAGGAAACATGAAACACAGGATTAATCTTCCAGGAAGTAGGGACATCCAACCTAACAGCAGACGGGTTAACAACCTGAAGCACTTTAAATGGACCCACAAACTTAGGACCCTGTTTTTTAGAGGGAATCCTCAACCGCAGGTTCTTTGTGGACAACCAAACCATGTCACCCACAGTAAAAGAAAACCTCCTTATGTTTCCTGTCAAAATACTTCTTGGACTTCTTGTTAGTCTCTTGAAGGTTGCAATGTACATTAGTCCAAACTCTCTCCAAATCACCGGAAAAATTCTCCTCCTCCGTCACCGCCGACCCCAATTTGGAGAACAAACCAAAAGATGGATGTCTCCCAGTACAACAAAAAAAAGGAGAACACCCAGCAGAGGAGGATGTATGATTGTTAAGAGCAAATTCTGCAAGAGGCAGAATCTCAGACCACACCTCTTGATTGTCCGCCACAAAACAACGCAAAAACTGTTCAACATCCTGGTTCACTCTTTCAGTCTGTCCATTAGACTCAGGATGATACCCAGACGAAATAGACAAATGGACTCCCAACCTGTCACAAAGAGCACGCCAAAAGCGAGCCACAAACTGAGGTCCTCTATCAGAAACAATATTGGTGGGAACGCCATGGAGCTTGACAATCTCCTTAACAAGCGCCTTAGCGAGTGTCTTGGCGCAAGGCAACTTAATGAATGGAACCAAATGACTCATCTTACTAAAACGGTCCACGACCACCTAGATGACAGTAAAACCCTCGGACACAGGAAGATCAGTAATAAAATCCATTGTGAGATGCGTCCACTAGGAACCTCCAGAGGGCAAAGCAACCCCGAAACAGGAGTATGTGAAGCCTTTAACCTAGCACACACAGTACATTGACGCACCCACTTGATGACTTCCTTCCGCCATCCAGGCCACAAAAAACTGCGACTGATAAGTCTCTTAGTCTCCGAAATTCCTGGATGACCTGCCAACCGAGACTCATGACACTCCACAAACAAATCTCTCCTAAAGGCTCTAGGCACGAACAACCTCCCATGGGAGTGTTAGATGGAGCATCATCTTGAGCTTTCAGAATCCCATTCTCCAAAACGGAGTCCAATGTCGCCACTACATCTCCTTTCTGTAAAATGCTCCCCTCCTCCTCGGCACCGACCGTAGGAGAAGCTGCGAGATAAAGCATCGGCTTTAACATTCTTTGTACCAGGGATATAGGTAACAGAAAAATGAAACCGAGAAAAAAAAAGTGCCCACCTAGCTTGATGGGCATTCAAGCGCTTGGCAGCATCCAGATAGATCAAATTCTTATGATCTGTGAAAACTTGAATAGGAAAACTAGCGTCTTCCAAAAAATGATGCCAATGTTCAAACGCAAGTTTAATAGCCAGCAACTCCCGATTTCCAACTTCATAATTCAGTTCGGTTTCCGAAATTTTTTTCGAAAAGAAGGCACAACGATGTACTCCATCCTTGTTCTCCTGAGACAAAACTGCTCCCCATGAAGCATCGACCTCTACCAAAAAAGGCTTGGTCTCATCAGGCTGCATAAGGATAGGGGCAGAACTGAACCACTCTTTGAGATACTCAAACGTTTCAATGGCCTCAGTAGTCCACTGGACCGTATTCGCACCTTTCCTGGTGAGATCGGTCAGAGGCCATTACAGAAAAATTCTTAATGAATTTCCTGTAATAATTGGCAAAACCCAAAAATCTCTGTATAGATTTCAAACCAATAGGCCTAGGCCATTCCTGCACAGTCTGAACCTTCACCAGGTCCATCTCAAAGCCCTCGCTGGAGACAATGTAGCCCAAAAAACTAATTTTCTGCACAGCGAACTCACATTTCTCCAGCTTAGCAAAGAGTGAATTATCACTCAATAACTGCAAAACTTCACGTACACTCTGCCAATGCGACTCTAGATCTGGTGAATAAATCAAAATGTCATCCAAATACGCAACCACATTCTTACCAATCAAAGGTCTCATGATGTCATTAATAAGGTTCTGAAAAAATGCAGGTGCATTGGTAAGACCAAAAGGCATCACGAGATTCTCAAAATGACCTACCGGAGTGTTAAAAGCAGTTTTCCATTCATCACCCTCCTTCACTCGTAACAAATTGTATGCCCCCTGGAGATCAATTTTAGAGAACCACTTGGCCCTCACCAACTGGTTAAACAAGTCAGGAATTAACGGCAATGGGTAAGAATTGCGTACGGTAATCTTATTAATTTCACGAAAATCCTGACATGGACGTAAACCCCCGTCCTTTTTTTTAACAAAGAAAAATCCAATTGCCACAGGCGACTTAGAAGGTCTAATGTGACTAGCAGCCAGGATAGTCTGTATGTACTCCTCCAAGGCCTTTCTTTCAGGGATAGTCAGATTAAACAAGCGACTCTTGGGAAGAGTAGCTCCAGGAACAAACTCAATGGCGCAATCAATATCCCTATGAGCTGGTAAAACTTGCGACTCCTCCTCTGAAAAAACCCTCCAAAAATCTTGAATAGGTACAGGTAATTCCCCTTTTTCCACAGCCGCAATGCGACCATTGCAACATTTATCATAGCACTTCGGACTCCAAGACTTAATCACATTATTGCCTAATAATTCTGCACAGTAATAGTTACCTGCACAAACAGATATCCTCCTAAGATAGCCAAATCTAAAAAAAAAACACTCCAACTTCCAAAAATATTAAGCTTGGATATTTATGAGTCTTTTGGGTTGATTGAGAACATAGTTGTTGATCAATAATAAAAATAATCCTCTAAAATACAACTTGCCTAATAATTCTGCACACAGTGTATACACAGCAGGGGGCCGCACGTAGCCATGTATACACAGCAGGGGGCCGCATAAAGCCATCTGTACACAGCAGGAGGTTGCACGTAGTCATCTTTACACAGCCGGAGGCCGCATGTAGCCATCTATAAACAGCAGGAGGCAGCACGGCGCGCTGTATAAAAAGCGGGAGGCCGCACGTAGCCATCTATAAACAGCAGTAGGCAGCCTGGCGCCATCTATACACAGCGGGAGGCTGCATGTGGCCGTCTATAAACAGCAGGAGGCAGCATGGCGCCATCTATATACAGTGGGAGGCCGCATGTAGACATCTATAAACAGCAGGAGGCAGCACAGCGCCATCTATACACAGCAAGAGGCCGTACATAACCATTTATTCACAGCAGGAGGCCGCATGTAGCCATCTATTCACAGCAGGAGGCCACATGTAGCCATATATTCACAGCAGGAGGCCGCATGTAGCCATCTATACACAGCAGGAGGCCGCAAGTAGCCATCTATAGACAGTAGGAGGCTGCACGTAGCCATCTATACAAAGCAGGAGGTCACACGTAGCCATCTATACACAGCAGAAGGCGGCACATAGACATCTACACACAGCAGGAGGATGCAAGTAGCCGTCTATTCACAGCGGGAGGCCACACGTAGCCATCTATAAACAGCAGGAGGCCACACATAGCCATCAATACACAGTAGGAGGCCACATAAAGCCATCTATAAACAGCAGGAGGCAGCACGGCGCCCTCCATACACATCAGGAGGCCGCACGTAGCCATCTATACATAGTGGGAGGCCGCACGTAGCCATCTATACACAGCGGAAGGCCGCACATAGCCATCTATACACAGGAGAAGTCCGTACGTAGCCATCTAGACACAGCGGGAGGCCGCACGGTGCAATCTATACATAGCGGGAGGCCGAAAATAGTAGTCATCTATACACAGCAGGAGGCAGCATGGCGCCATTTATACACAGTGGGAGGCCACATGGCGCGATCTATACACAGCAGGAGGCCTCACGTAACCATCTATACACAGCGGGAGGCCGCACGGTGCAATCTATACATAGCGGGAGGCCGAACGTAGCCAACTATACACAGCAGGAGGCCGCACGTAGCCATCTATACACAGCAGAAGGCCGCACACAACCATCTATACACAGCAGGAGGCCGCACATAGAAATCTATGCATAGCAGGAGGCCGCACATAACCATCTATACATAGCAGGAGGCTGCACGTAGCCATCTATACACAGCGGGAGGCCGCACATAGCCATCTATACAGAGCGGGAGGCCGCACGTAGCCATCTATACACAGCAGGAGGCCGCACGTAGCCATCTTATCACAGCAGGAGGCCACACGTAGCCAGCTATACACAGCGGGAGGCCGCACATAGCCATCTATACACAGCAGGAGGCCGCACGTAGCCATCTATTCACAGCAGGAGGCCGCACGTAGCCATCTATACACAGCAGAGGGCCGCATGTACCCATCTATACACAGCGGGAGGCCGCATGCAGTCATCTATAAACAGCAGGAGGCAGCACGGCACCATCTATACACAGCGGGAGGCTGCAAATAGCCATCTATAAACAGCAGGAGGCAGCACAGCGCCATTTTTACACAACGGGAGGCCGCACGCGCGCCATCTATACCCAGCAGGAGGCGGCACGTAGCCATCTATACACAGTGGGAGGCTGCACATAGCCATTTATACATAGCGGGAGGCCGCACATAGCCATTTATACATAGTGCGAGATTGCACTGCGCCCCCAAGATACAGTGGAAGACCGCACGTAGACATCTATACACAGTTGGAGGCTGCATGTAGCCATCTATACACAGCAGGAGGCTGCAAGTAGCCATTTATACAGAGCAGGAGGCCCCATGTAGCCATGTATAGACTGCAAGAGGCCGCAAGTAGCCATTTATACAGAGCAGGAGGCCCCACGTAGCCATGTATACACTGCAAGAGGCCGCAAGTAGCCATTTATACACGGTAGGGGGCCGCACGTAGCCATCAATACACAGCAGGAGGCCGCACGTAGCCATCAGTACACAGGAGGAGGCCGCACGTAGCCATCTATACACAGCAGGGGGCCGCACGAAGCCATCTATACATAGCAGGGGGCCGCATGCAGCCATTTATACACAGCAGGAGGCCGCACGTAGGCATCATTACACAGCAGGAGACTGCAAGTAGCCATCTATAAACAGCAGAAGGCAGCACGGCGCGCTCTTTACACAGTGAGAGGCCACACGTAACCATCAATAAACAGCAGGAGGCAGCACCGCGCCATCTATACACAGCGGAAGACCACATGTAGCCATCTATAAACAGCAGGATGCAGCACGGCGCCATCTATACACAGAGAGAGGCCGCATGTAGCAATCTATAATCAGCAGGTGGCAGCACAGCGCCGTCTATACACAGTGGGAGGCCGCACGGTGCCATCGATACACAGCAAGGGGCCGCACGTAGCCATCTATACACAGTGGGAGGCCGCAAATAGCCATCTATACTCATCAGGAGACCACAAGAAACCATCTATACACAGTAGGAGGCCGCACGTAGCCATCTACACACAGCAGGAGGCCGCACGTAGCCATCTATGCACAGCAGAAGGCCGCATGTAGCCATCTATACAAAGCAGGAGGCTGCACGCAGCCATCTAAACGCAGGAAAAGGCCGCAAGTAGCCATTTATACACAGCGGGAGGCCGCATATAGCCATCTATACACAGCAGGAGGCCGCACGTAGCCATCTATACACAGCAGGGGGCCGCACGTAGCCATCTATATACAGCTGGAGGGCGCATGTAGCCATCTATAAACAGCAGGAGACAGCACGGCACCATCTATACACAGCGGAAGGTTTCACACGGCGCCATCTAAACACAGCAGGAGGCCGCACGTAGTCAATTATACACAGTGGGAGGCCGCACCTAGCCATCTATACACAGTGGGAGGCAGCACGTAGCCATCTTTATATACATCAGGAGGCCGCATGTAGCCATTTATACACAGCAGGAGGCCGCACATGGCCAACTATACAAAGCAGAAGGCCAGACGTAGCCATCTATACACAGCAGGAGGCCGCATATAGCCATCTATACACAGCAGGAGGCCGCACGTAGCCATCTATACACAGCGGGAAGCCACAAGTAGCCATCTATACACAGCAGCAGGCCGCACGTTGCCATTTATACACAGCAGAAGGCCGCACGTAGCCATCTTTACACAGCAGGAGGCCGCATATAGCCATCTATACACAACGGGAAGCCGCACGTAGCCATCTATACACAACGGGATGCCGCACAATGCCATCTATACAAAGCAGGAGGCCGCACAAAGCCATCAATACACAGCGGGAGGCCGCATGGCGCCATCTATACACGGCAGGGGGCCGCACATAGCCATCTATACACAGCGGGAGGCCTAACGGTGCCATCTATACACAGCGGGAGGCCGCACGTAGCCATCTATACACAGCAGGAGGCCGCACAAAGCCATTTATACACAGCGGGAGGCCGCACGGTGTCATCTATACACAGCGGGAGGCCGCACGTAGCAATCTCTAAACACCAGGAGGCCGCACGTAGCCATCTATACTCAGTAGGAGGCCGCACATAGCCATCTATGCACAGCAGGAGGCCGCATATAGCCATCTATACACAGCAGGAGGCTGCATATAGCCATTTATACACAGCGGGAAGCCGCACTTAGCCATCTATACACAGCGGGATGCCACACGGTGCCATCTATACACAGCAGGAGGCCGCACAAAGCCATCTATACACAGTGGGAGGCCGCACGGCGCAATCTATACACTGCGGGGCGCCGCACATAGCCATCTATACACAGCGTGAGGCCTAACGGTGCCATCTATACACAGCGGGAGGCCGCTCGTAGCCATCTATACACAGCAGGAGGCCGCACGGTGTTATCTATAGACAGCGGGAGGCCACACGTAGTAATCTCTACACACCAGGAGGCCGCACGTAGCCATCTATACACAGCAGGAAGCCGCACATAGCCATCTATACACAGTAGGAGGCCGCATATAGCCATCTATACATAGCAGGAGGCCGCACATAGCCATCTATACATAGCGGGAGGCCGAACGTAGCCATCTATACACAGCGGGAGGCCGCACGTAGCCATCTACACACAGCGGGAGGCAGCCCGTAGCCATCTATACACAGCAGGAGGCCGCACGTAGCCATCTATACACAGCAGAGGGCCACACGTAGCCATCTATACATAGCGGGAGGCGGCATGTATCCATCTATAAACAGCAGGAGGCAGCACTGCACCATCTATACACAGCAGGAGGCCGCACGTTGCCATTTATACACAGCAGGAGGCAGCACGTAGCCATCTATACACAGCAGGAGGCCGCATATAGCCATCTATACACAGCAGGAGGCCGCACATAGCCATTTATACATAGCAGGAGGCCACAAGTAGCAATCTATACACAGCGGGAGGCAGCACGTAGCTATCTATACAAAGCAGGAGGCCGCACGTAGCCATCTATACACAGCAGGGGGCCGCACATAGCCATGTATACACAGCGGGAGGCCGCATGTAGCCATCTATAAACAGCAGGAGGCAGCACGGTGTCATTTTTACACAGCGTAGGCCGCACGGTGGCATCTATACACAGCAGGAGGCCGAACGTAGCCATCTTTGCACAGTGGGAGGCCGCACGTAGCTATCTATGCACAGTGGGAGGCAGCACGTAGCCATCTAAACATAGCGGGAGGCAGCACGGCACCCTCCAGATACAGCGGGAGGCCACACGTAGACATCTATATACAGCGGGAGTCCGCACGTAGCCATCTATACACAGCAGGAGGCCGCACATAGTCATCTATACACAGCAGGAGGCCACATGTAGCCATCTATACATAGCAGGAGGCAGCACATAGCCATCCATACACAGCAGGAGAGCGCAAGTAGCCATCTATATACAGCGGGATGCCGCATATAGCCATCTATACACAGCAGGAGGCTGCATGTAGCCATCTATACACAGCAGGAAGCCGCACGTAGCCATCTACACTGTGTGCAGAATTATTAGGCAAATGAGTATTTTGCTCACATGATACTTTTTATACATGTTGTCTTACTCCAAGCTGCATAGACTTGAGAGCCAACTACCAATTAAATAAATCTGGTGATGTGCATCTCTGTAATGAGGAGGGGTGTTGACTAATGACATCAACACCCTATATAAGGTGTGCTTAATTATTAGGCAACTTCCTTTCCTTTGGCAAAATGGGTCAGAAGAGAGATTTGACAGGCTCTGAAAAGTCCAAAATTGTGAGATGTCTTGCAGAGGGATGCAGCAGTCTTGAAATTTCCAAACTTTTGAAGCGTGATCACCGAACAATCAAGCGTTTCATGGCAAATAGCCAACAGGGTCGCAAGAATCGTGTTGGCCAAAAAAGGCGCAAAATAACTGCCCATGAATTGAGGAAAATCAAGCATGAAGCTGCCAAGATGCCATTCGCCACCAGTTTTGCCATATTTCAGAGCTGCAACGTTACTGGAGTATGAAAAGCACAAGGTGTGCGATACTCAGGGACATGGCCAAGGTACGGAAGGCTGAAAAACGACAACCTTTGAGCAAGAAACATAAGATAAAGCATCAAGAATGGGCCAAGAAATATCTTAAGACTGATTTTTCAAAGGTTTTATGGACTGATGAAATGAGAGTGACTCTTGATGGGCCAGCTGGATGGGCCAGAGGCTGGACCAATAAAGGGCAGAGAGCTCCACTCCGACTCAGACGCCAGCAAGGTGGAGGTGGGGTACTGGTATGGGCTGGTATCATCAAAGATGAACTTGTGGGACCTTTTCGGGTTGAGGATGGAGTGAAGCTCAACTCCCAGACCTACTGCCAGTTTCTGGAAGATAACTTCTTCAAGCAGTGGTACAGGAAGAAGTCGGTATCGTTTAAGAAAAACATGATTTTCATGCAGGACAATGCTCCATCACATGCATCCAACTGCTCCACAGCGTGGCTGGCCAGTAAAGGTCTAAAAGAAGAAAAAATAATGACATGGCCCCCTTGTTCACCTGTTCTGATCCCCATAGAGAATCTGTGGTCCATCATAAAATGTGAAATCTACAGGGAGGGAAAACAGTACACCTCTCGAACAGTGTCTGGGATGCTGTGGTGGCTGCTTCACGCAATGTTGATCGAAAACAGATCAAGCAACTGACAGAATCTATGGATGGAAGGCTGTTGAGTGTCATCATAAAGAAAGGTGGCTATATTGATCACTATTTTTTTGTTTTTGTTTTTGCATGTCAGAAATGTTTATTTCTAAATTTTGTCGTTTGCCTGGTGAAAATAAACAAGTGAGATGGGATTATATTTGGTTTTTATTAAGTTGCTCAAAACTGAGATTAAGAGTCTCATGCTCTACCGACTGAGCTAGCCAGGCTGCAGACACACACTCACGCACCGCACCACACCGCACCACAAGAGCTTCATGTGGTCAGGTCGGGCGATGGTGGCAGTCTGATCCTGGGACCTGGATCTGGCAGGCACCACTTCCATGAAGGACTCATCCAAGCATTGGTGGTTCAGTGATAAAATTCTCGCCTGCCACGTGGGAGGCCTGGGTTTGATTCCCGGCCAATGCAGCACAGCTTCTTTTCTCATTTGCTGACCATTGCAGCGCATCTCTTCCCTCATTGACTTTGCAGACACTTGCGAAAACATTGGGCACTTGCTGCTTTTCTTTCGCTTCCCATCCTTTTGGGCCTTCCCTGCCCCTTATCCTGCAGGGCTATGCTGTTTGTCATGTTTTGTAGCAAGCAGAAGGGGACAGTTCGTAAGGTGTTATCTGGGTTGACAGTGGTTAGCATAAGTAGTAAAAGGCAGCAATAAGCAACCACCCAACATGGGGCTCAAACCCACAACCCCAAGATTAAGAGTCTCATGCTCTACCGACTGAGCTAGCCAGGCTGCAGACACACACCGCACCGCACCGCACCGCACCGCACCACAAATTTTTCGTTATCTTTATTATAGGCTGTAATGAAGTTGAACTGCCATTTCTCATCATTAGATTTCAGGTGAGATTTAGTTGTATCCATGACAGCATTTTCTCTCACAGTTTTTTCAGTGCTTTTTTCTCTAGTATTTTCAAGCGTTTTTTTCAAACATTCACCCTGAGTTTTTGCTAAGTTTACCTTATAAGCTTGTTGTATTAGGGTTTTTGGATACTTTTTTTCCCGAAATCTGTTAGTCAGGATCTTGCTTTGTGTTATATAATCCTGTTCACTACTATTATTTTTCCTTATTCTTAAATATTGACTGAATGGAATATTATTCTTCCATTTAGTATAGTGTGCACTGTTATAATGTAAATATCCATTAATGTCTACTTTTTTAAAATGTGTTTTTGTTACGATTTTCTTTTTCATATGTGAAATCTCTAAATCCAAGTAAACTATTTTTTCAGCGCTGATAGTGGATGTAAAGGAAATGCCCCATGTGTTTTGATTCATTTCCCTCACCAGCAAATGGGCTTGTTCTATATCCCCCCTCCAAATGATTAATAAGTCATCTATAAAACGTTTATACATTATTATGTTGTCTTTGTATTTTTCTGAATTAAGTGGGGATAGGGACTCGAATAGCCCCATAAATAAATTTGCAAAACTTGGGGCTACCCGAGTCCCCATCGCGGTACCATGCTGCTGCAGGTACAGTTGTCCATCAAACTCAAAGACATTATGACGCAAAATGAATTGCAAACCAGTCAGAAGAAATTCTACTTGTTCATCTGGCATTTTTTCATTTTTCTCCAAATAAAATCTGGCAGCTCTTATACCCAAATTATGTTCTATATTTGAATATAACGCTACCACATCTAGGGTTAGAAATAAAAAATTCTCCTCCCAATCCATTCCCTCCAAGAGACTAATGAGGTGGCTCGAGTCTTTCAAATATGAGGGCAGTGATTTGACATGTGCTTGTAAATGTAAATCCAGGTAGTGTGACAAACAGCTAGTGAGAGAATTAATCCCCGAAATAATAGGTCGTCCAGGTGGATTTTCGAGGTCCTTATGGACTTTGGGGAGATGGTAAAAAAAAGCCATAGCTGGTTCTTTGTTAATTAAAATTTTTTTCTCTCTTTTTGTTATAATTCCTTTCTCAGAGGCCTCATTCAGAAATAGGTGATATTCTTTAGAAAAATCAACAGTAGGATCCTTTTCCAATTTTTTATAGTATTTTCGATTGGATAGTATTTTAACTGCCTCACTGAGATAATCCTTCCTATCTTGAATAACAGTACCACCGCCTTTATCAGCCTCTCTAATTATTATTTCAGTGTTCTCTCTTAGATTTTTTAAGGCTTCTCTTTCTTGGGGGGTAATGTTATATTTAGCAATTTTTTGGGCAGTTTTTGATTTCTTATGTAAATTTTTACATTTTTTATCTTTGCTCTTTATTTTATCAGTAGTATTCAACTTACGGAAATCATCACCTACTAGAGATAAAAATGTTTCAATATAGCTACCCCTATGATGTATGGGGTTAAAGGCAGATTGTGGTTTCACTTCCATATGTATATATGGTGTTTCGTTTGTTATCCTTGCCGTTTGTTCCAATTCTTTCTTATTTTTTAAAACAATGTTTTTGTCATTTTTCCCTTTATTACGATCTTGCAATACAAAGTGTCTTTTTAGGGTAAGACGCCTTATATAGTGATTAAGATCAATAAAAAGCTCAAAATTATTACTATGTTGTGTGGGGCAAAAATTTAGCCCTTTACTCAAGACCTTTTCTTCATCTTGTGTAAGTACATGCGAGGACAAGTTGAAGATTTTTTCAGAGGATTTAGGGGAAATTTTATTTTTGAAAAAAGACCCTTTTGTTGAGTTAGTTAAAATAAACTCGGATTTTTTATCTTTTTTGAATTGGACTCTTCTACCACCCCTGCAGCCCCTGGTACTTCTTTTCTTTTTTTGGGGACTATAAGTGTGGGAAAGAAACTGGTTATTTGTCTTTGAGCAGCTATTTGAGGGGATATAGTCTCCAAATTCTGCGGCAGGAATTGAGCTATAGGTGTTAAGGAGGGGGCTTGTAGGGATTTGGCTACTATTTTGGGTACTAATGTTTCTAACAGAGTGGGAGTCTGGAGAGGGCCTATTTCTAAAAAAGAAATCTGTGAATTAAGGGATGATTGAGATGGGCCCAAAGCTTGTAAAGCTGTAATGGAGGGTAGATTTGTCTCCTCAGTACTATGTGTAGTAAAGATACTAAGATCAAAGGAACATTCTTCCTCATTTTTCTCTGTATCACAAGTTATTGTGTTGTTATCGGAATTGAATATCTCGCAGTCAGGAATATTTTTTAAGGAAAATTCTGAATTAGTTATAGATGTGGATTCAATATTAATATATAGTTGGAAGAAGGCATAGGATTATTAAAATTTTTAGTTGTTTTATGTCCTGATTTATAAGTAAAATCAGGTCTAAACGGATTATAGAATTTATTTTTTGGTATAGCCCCCAAATTTTTGTTAATCACATTCGTATTCATTCTTAAATCGATGTTTTTCTTATTAGAATTTGCTCCTGCTATTTTAGAGTTGTAAAAGACTCGTAGACTATCTACTGTGTCTCTTTGTTTTTTCGATAGACCTTCAATATTCCCTAATGGTTGTAAGGTATTCTTATTAGTAATCATATTAGTTTTAGAGTTATTTTTATTTTTATATTTTTTATCAGATGCAATTTCAAACATATCTCTCCGTAGTTTTTTAGTTTTTGTTTCCATTAAGTTATTTTCATACATTTTAAGGTTACGATTTGTATCCTCATTTATAGCACGATAATAAACTAATTTTTCATACTGTTGCAATTTCTCCATTAGTTGTTCACAAATATCAGTGGCTTTTATAGCTGTTTGCGTTTGTGTACTAGGAGGGACATTAATTCATATGAGCATTTATCTAAAATCTCTTTCCATTTGTCTGAAAAATCTGTATCATTCGAAAAAGTACTTTCAAAATGAATCTCTAGACCCTTCGGTATAATTTTTCGATCAATACAGATACTCAAAAAATCAGCATCAAGTTGATGTCTTATCTCTGTCTTCATACTTTTCTCAAAGCCGGAGAACAGATTTCTAATATTTTTCTTAGTCTCTAAGTCAATGTCATTGTGCGTAGGTATTGAAGTCATGTCCACACTTAAATTTGTAGAAGTGATAGAGGCCAGTGCCTCGAGTCTTCTGTGATATTTGTTCTTAAAATGTTCCATAGTGCGATCGCTGCCAACCCCAATGGATTTCTTTCCTCACAAGTCAATGGAAGGTAAGATGCCTCCTCTGGCTTCAGAAATGGATGAATAAAAAAAAGGGAAAAGGAGAAAAGAAAGGGGGGCGCAGATCTAAGTGTAATATTTTAACAATATCAAATTAGAATTAAAAATTGCTCTCACGTTTGTGGTGTCTTGTTATCCAGCATGTATCCCTGTCTTTAGGGAGTGGAGTAGTTGTCTGGATCTGCTGGCCTGCCGCTCAAAAACAGGTAAAACGAGCTCACAAATAATTTTATTTTATAGAAAAAAAAAAAAAAAAAAATTTATTGAATAGGAAAAAACAATATATAGTGGTGTTTTTTATTTTTTTTTATTTTTTATTTTTTTATTTATTTTTTTTTGTTGTTTTTGTTTCCCCCTCCCCCCTTTCTAAATCCATATAGAGTTCACTTTTAATTAACTGCTTAATACCTTTTAGAAGTGCACATGTGTTTTAAATTGATGAAAATTGATTGAGGGGTTGGATTAGTTCCTACTCCTCTTTTTATGCTATATAAATGTATTCTTTAAAGACAACTATGATTTTACCTGATGAAGGCTAATGTTATGTATAGCCGAAACGCGTTGTTTATATAAAAATAAACTGGATTATTCCTGAAAGATTTGGAGTAAGTAATGAATCACCTGGAAGCGCTCCCTGACAAACTGGAAAGTTTTTCTTGCACTCATTGACTTTGCAGACACTTGCGAAAACATTGGGCACTTGCTGCTTTTCTTTCGCTTCCCATCCTTTTCTTTCGCTTCCCATCCTTTTGGGCCTTCCCTGTCCTTTATCCTGCAGGGCTATGCTGTTTGTCATGTTTTGTAGCAAGCAGAAGGGGGCAGTTCGTAAGGGGTTATCTGGGTTGACAGTGGTTAGCATAAGTAGTAAAAGGCAGCAATAAGTAGTGTTGAGCCACCCCCGTAGTGTTCCAGTTCGGTTCGGTTCGTCGAACACCCTCGAACACCGTTAAAACCAATGGCAGGCAAACAAAAACACATAGAAACACATAGAAAACACCTTCAAAGGTGTCCAAAAGCTGACAAACTGCTCAGAAGACACAACTAACACATGGAAAAGTAGTAACAAGTACATATAGTCATGCGAAAAGAAAAGAGGTGGAGGAGTAAAAGGAGGGGGAGACACAGATATAGGCATGTCATGCCCTTCTAAAATCCAAAAAGTGAGAAGCCGACACGTTCAGTCCGCTCCTGCCTGTGCCACCTCCGTGTCGCCGGGTTTGTGCCAGAGCCGCAGTGAACCCTGACGGCCAGCCCCCCTCTCCCAATACTGGTGCCTGTCCGCTGGTGGGTCGAGCGAGCCCCCCTGTGGTCGAGGCAGCTCTAAGCTTTTTAATTTAAATTGTCTCTCTAATTTGAATGAATACACTTTAAATCCATTTACAAGGATCTATTGGAGGGCAAGTCTCATGCCAGTAGCCGCGTAATTCCAGCTCCAGTAGCGTCCACTAAAGCTGCTGCAGTTAAAAAGCTTTTATAAGGATCGAGCTCGGCTGTCCACCGCAAGGCATGCTACTGCCAGTCCCAGCCCCTATGCCTTGGGGTGCCTCCTGATGCTCTTCACTGAGTATCCCGTGGTCCCGAAGCATTTCCTTTGAAAAAATTAAGTGTCCAAACTACAGGTGGTGTAGCTTGCTTAACAGCCGGGATAATCCGCTGACTAGCAGACACTGCTACTAGGCACAAAGTATTTCCTGGGCTAGATGCAGTTAAAAATTTGTAATTAGATACTCTCGTTGGGTGCTGAGAAAGCATTCCATAGAGTCTCCTGGCACGCCATATATGATTCTCTTAAAAAGCTTGGGGTAGGGGTCTAGGGGACCCTTTTATAGCCAAAATCACGGCCCTGTATCACAATACGTCACCTAGGCTGAAGATAAATGGAACTGTAGCACCCTGAGGGTTCGGTTGCTACAGAGGTATTGCACCTCACCCAGAGGTGTGATATCTCACTCTCAGGTAAGGATGGAGTGTGGATCAGGACCCGACACCTGCATGCATTACACCACATTGCCGTGGGGCAGGGCGACCAATATGCCTCTGAGATGGGCACGACAGTCCCTGTCCCTGGCTGGAGTGGAGGGAGGGAACACTGAGGAAGGGGAACCCTGTAGTGCAGGAGCAGGGAGGAAGCAGTTCCTGGGTGCATTGAGAAGGGAGTATAAAAGGTGGGCACCATCTTAGTTCAGTGCAGAGAAGTCTGAGCAGAAGTGGCAGGGAGCAGGGGCTCTGCATGAGCTCTGCTCCGGAGGCGGGCCTAGTAACAGAGACCCAGGCCTGGAAGAGGGAGAAGGAAGGAAGAGGAGCGGAGAAGGCTCCAGGAACGAGGAATGAAGGGATCCCAGGGGTGCGGACGGGCGAGTCGCCACCGCACGCCCGAATCCACCTGCGTGGAGGGGTCAGGCCAAAGGGGGAGACCGGTCCCCGAAACTAGTGGAGGCAGGAAACGACCCTCAGCTAGAAACCGGAGGCTGTGACATTTTATGTGGTGCAGCCCCTCGCTACACCCGCTAGGAAGGCACCACATAGGGTCAGGGAAACTGGCGCCAAGTTTACCAAGAGGAGGCCCGAGGCAGCCGGACAGAAGGGTTGGTAAGAAAGGCCAGACAAAGGACACACAAAGGGGGTCCTGTGAAGCGCTCCAAAGTTATCTGGGAGTTGACTGAGCCCCTCACCTGGTGAGCACAGTACGACGTGGGCAGCCGTTACCTGCAGACGTGGTCTGGATAATAAGAACTGTGAGTAAAGGCCCTGGACTGCATCACTGACTCCGCGTCGTTACTGCTGCTGCCCTGCACCATCACCCCCATCCTCCGCTTACACTGCCCTGAGGCTATACTCCTCCCGTGTGGAGTTATGCTACGCTCTGCTGCACCCACAACACCAGCCTCAGCGGTCTGCCCTGCAGCGGCGGTTCACTCTGACCGCAATCCACGGGTGGCGTAGTCGGACATTTAAACATCAAAACCACATAAATAGTTCCGCCACTGGTTTGACCACCCTGAGCCACGGAACCGGGTCGCCGCCACGAAGACTACAACCACCAGCATCCACCAAAAAGGGTCCGGCTCCGGGTGTCCCAAGGCCCAGGGGGTGCATCAGAACATTTTCATCACCTTTCACAATCACCAATGGGACAAGGCAGGGATGTCCTCTGTCCCCTCTCTTATACATCCTAGTGACGGAGCACCTGCTCTCATCAATTCGCCATAACCCCAATATTAGGTGGATTGAGGTGGGAGGCACCGAGTACAAGTGCTCTCTATTTGCTGATGATGTCCTAGTATATATCACTCAATCACATATATCCATCCATGCTGTTATGGCTGAAATAGATCACTTTGTTACATGGTCAAATTTTAAAATCAATGCAGCGAAGTCTGAGGCCCTCGATGTCTCCCTCCCCAAATCCATATAGGATTCCATCCAGTCCAACTTTCCCTTTGCCTGGCCCTCACAGGGTATCAAATACTTAGGAATTCCTATTCATAGAGACCTCTCCCATCTATGTTATCTTAATTTTGGGCCCTTTATTGAACAACTCCATACAGACCACGGTTGGCAAGTTAGAACTGTAAGATTCACTACGTGAACCACTGGTGTTTTGTGGAAAAGCACATGTACACTGTGTTCCAAATTATTATGCAAAAAGTGTTTAGGAGTGATAAGGGAAGAATTTGTTTGTTTGTCAGTTAAACTCATTGATGGTGATGTGTGTCAGGGCTCTTTATATCACTGTAAGCAATTGCAGACACCTGTGCTAATTAGTTTGGCAGGTGTGTCCAATGAAAGGCAAGACTACTTAAGAAGGCTGTCTCACATTATTAAGCAGCCTACATTTTCTGCCAAAATGGGAAAGAAAAAGGATGTGTCGGCTGCTGAGAAGCAACAAATTGTGGAGTGTTTAGGTCAAGGCATGACTACAATCAACATTGTGCGATGATCAGGATGAAGTGTCCTGGCAATCAAGAAGTATGTAGCTGATTCACAGTACACACGTGTGCGTGCTGATAAGGGCAAATTGAGGACTCTTTCCTACAGGCAATTACGTCAGGTTAAAAGAGCAGCGGCAAAAAAGCCTTGTCATAGCAGCAGACAAGTTTTTGAAGCTGCTGGTGCCTCCAACGTCCCCCGAACAACAAGATGCAGGGTCCTTCAGAGGTTTGCAGCTGTGCATACGCCATCCTGTCGACCTCCTCTATCCACTTCACACAAGCAGAAACAGCTCCAGTGGGCCAAACATTACATGAAGACTGATTTCAAAACTGTTTTGTTCACGGATGAGTGCCGTGCAGCGCTCGATGGTCTAGATGGATGGAATGGAGGATGGCTGGTTGATGGACACCCCACGCAAACACGGCTACAGCGCCAACAAGGAGGAGGTGGAGTAATGTTTTGGGCTGGAATCATGGGGAGAGAGATTGTCGGCCCCTTTAGGATCCCTGAAGGCGCTAAAGATGAACTCCATAATGTATGTGGATTTTCTCAAACAGCACTTCCTGCCATGGTTCAAGAAGAAGAACCGTGTATTTCACAGCAATATCATTTTTTTGCATGATAATGCACCATCTCATGCTGCACATAAAACATCTGCATCTCTGGCTGATATGGGCATAAAAGGGAAAAAACTTATGGTGTTATCCCCATGCTCCCCTGACCTCTACCCCATTCAGAACCTCTGGAGCATCATCAAAAGGAGTGTATATGATGGCGGGAAGCAGTTCACATCTAAGCAACAGCTCTGGGAGGGTATTCTGTCCTCATGCAAAACAATTGAAGCAGAAACCATCCAAAACCTGACAAATTCAATGGACGAGAGAGTTCAGAAGCTCCTTTCGAACAAGGGGTCCTATGTGAAAATGTAACATCACCTAGAATAAAGTTTTGAGTTGAAAACTGTTTGATTTCAGTTTCTAATAACCTGCTAATGCTTATAATTTCAAAAATGACCATTTTTTTGGTCTTTATTAAAATGAAAAGGTTGATCGAAAAGTTTGGGGGATCTAAGAGTGTGGCAACCCAGTAGTCATGATTACTTCGAATTCTGACAATATGAGGGTCATGTTGCAGGTAGTGCAGCAAGAAGGCACTTATGTGTCTTGCGCATCTCGGAGCCCCAAAATTATTTTCCGGGCTAGATGCAGCTAAAAATTATTATTAATTTTAAATCTGGTGGAGCTTAGTATAGATGGCCTAATAGGATCAGTGCTGCACACTGCTACAAAGCCAAAATTATTTTCCAGTCAAGATACAGATAAACATGATTAGTAATTTTAAATCTGGTGGAGCTTATTATAGATGGCCTAATAGAATCAGTGCTGCACACTGCTACAAAGCCCAAATTATTTTCCAGCCAAGATACAGATAAACATGATTAGTAATTTGAAAGCTTAAAACGGTTGGTAGGGTGATTTTAACCAATCATCAAGCTTTTACTCTCCCCAGGATGACACAGGGGTAGAAAAGTCGTTTCGGATCCATGATTTGTTCATCTTTATGAACGTGAGTCTGTCTACATTATCAGTGGAGAGCCGCGTGCGCTTATCTGTCAGCACACCACCAGCAGCGCTGAACACACGTTCAGACAGAACGCTGGCTGCGGGGCATGACAAGATCTCCAAGGCGTAAGTGGCTAGCTCCGGCCATTTATCCAGATTGGAAGCCCAAAAAGAGCAAGGGTCCAGTGACACAGTCATGGCTTCAATGTTTACTTGGAGATACTCCTGTACCATCGTCTCTAGGCGTTGACTATGTGTCAGACTTCTTGTCTCCTGTGGCCTTGCAAAGGATGGGCTAAAAAAGTGGTGAAATGATTCCGCAAAATTGATGTTACCAGCAGATACTGTGGTTCTGTTACGGTTTGAGTGCTGAACACTTGACGGTCCCACGGTTGGCAAGTTGGAACTGTGAGATTCACTACGTGCACCACTGGTGTTTTGTGGAAAAGCAGATGTAAGATTCTGCAACAGTCTCTGCTGATACTCCTGCATGCGTGCATCCCTTTCTATGGCAGGAATAATTTCTGCAAATTTACTTTTGTACCGGGGATCTAACAGTGTGGCAACCCAGTAGTCAGGATTATTTCTAATTCTCACAATTCGAGGGTCATGTTGCAGGTAGTGCAGCAAGAAGGCACTCATGTGTGTTGCGCATCCAGGAGCACCAAGTCCCTGTTGTGTTGGTGGCGAGGTAACAATCATGCTTCCTTCCTCTGTCCTCTCCCCCCAACCTCGCACAACAGAAATGTGATCAAGGTCTCCCTCATCTGATGAGTCTTCCATCAGTTCGTCCTCTACTTCTTCCTGGGCTCCTGCACCTTCCTCACTAGTTTGGCTGCTACCATGCGACCTGGTAAAACCATCTCCCCCACCCTCACATGCCTGCCGCCTTGGTGCTGCCGACCGTATGGACCTTGCAGATGTTAGCCCTTCCGCATACAACTCCTCCTCCTCTACTTCCTCCACCTCCTCTTTTGCCACCACCTGACTCCGAATTCTGATTAACATGTGCTCCAGCATGTAAATCACCAGAATAGTCATGCTGATAATGGCATCGTCAGCACTAAACATCTTCGTCGCCATTTCAAAACTGTGCAGAAGGGTGCATAGGTCCCTGATCTGAGACCACTCCTCCAGCGTGATTTGCCCCACCTCTGGATCTCGTTGGCCCAGGCTATACGTCAGAACGTATTGCACCAGGGCTTGTCGGTGCTGCCACAGTCGCTGCAACATGTGCAGAGTTGAATTCCACCGGGTAGGCACATCGCATTTTAGCCGGTGAAGTGGCAGGCCCAACGACTTCTGTAGAGATGTAAGTCGCTGAGCTGCGGGATGCGAACGGCGGAAGTGAGCACACAGTGACCGTGCCCTCTGCAGAAGGCCATCTAGTCTGGGATAGTGGGCTAAAAATTGCTGGACAACCAGGTTCAACACGTGAGCCATACAAGGGACGTGTGTGACATTGCCCCGGCGAAGGGCCGCACCCAGGTTTGCAGCATTGTCGCACACGGCCTTCCCTGGTTTCAGGTCCAGTGGAGACAACCATTCATGAAATTGGTTCTCCAGAGCTGACCACAACTCCTCAGCTGTGTGACTCACATTTCCCAGACATTTCAAAGTAAAAACCGCCTGATGACGTTGAGCCCTACTGCCAGCATAGTAAGGAGGTGTGCAGGATCCCTTCTGCGCAGTTAGAAAGCTTGTGGCATGACCAGACAGGCTTTGGGTGCAGGTGGAAGACCGAGAGGAGGTTGAGGAGGCAGAAGCAGTGGAGGAACTTTGACATAAAGAGGATTGACGCACAACTCGTGGGGACGGCAAGACTTGGACAGCAGCCCCTTGTCCTGCTGTCACCATAGTTACCCAGTGCCCAGTCAGCGACATGTAACGCCCCTGTCCATGCCTACTCGTCCAAGTGTCTGTGGTGAAATGCACCCTGTCACACACAGAGTTTCTCAAAGAAGCGGTGATGTTGTGTGCGACATGCTGGTGGAGCGCAAGCACACCTTTCTTTGAGAAGTAGTGCCGACTGGGCATCAGGTACTGGAGCACTGCGACGGACATAAGGTCTCGAAAATCCTCTGTGTCCACCAGGCGGAAAGGCATTATTTCTGTAGCCAAGAGCTTGCAGATGGTGAAATTCAACCTCTTAGCTTTCTCATGGCTAGGAGGAAATGGTCTTTTACTTGTCCACATCTGAGGGACCGAGGGCTGGCTATTGTGCTTAGACGGGGTTGATAAGGGTGTCCCCGGCAAACTGCCGGTCTGTGAGGAAGATGCAGGCGGACATGTTAGGTTGCCTTGATCCAAAGGTGGTGCTATCGATGTCGGACAGCGCTCAACACCAGTTGGTGTTACCACCTCCAAAGAAAATGATGACCTGCCAATCACGCTGGCTGTTGCGGGTAAAGAGGTGGCAGGTCTGCGCCCCAAAACAGGTGTGACTGCTGTCCCCCCAGTCACAGAGGATGAAGAGGCCGCGGATGCACAAGATATGGCAGACGGTGGTTGGCCCGGCCGGCTAGGCTGCATTTTAGCACACTGAGCTTCCCACTGCAACTTATGCTTCATGTCCATGTGCCGGTTCATGCATGAAGTACTCAAACTATGTATTTTTTGGCCTCTACTTAGCTTTTGCTGACAAATGTTACAGATAACACGAGTTGGGTCATCTTTATCGATCTGAAAAAATGCCCAGGCTATGCAAGGCTTAGCACCCATGCGAGCTGAAGAGGCACCACGACTTGTGGTGAGAGGCAGAGTTGTGTTTGAGGATGCAGTTGTTGACGTGCTTCCAGTACTACGTCTCTGTCCAGGAAGGCGCAACCTGACCTCGTCGTCACTAGCATCTTCCTCCACCTCCTCTGCTGACCTCATCTCTTGGCTGACTGTGGGTTGACAGTAAGTGGGATCTCCAACCTCATCATCATCACCCTGTGCGTTATCACACCCGTCGTCCTCAGAGCCAACCTGTTCCTGCCCTGACAAAAAACTAAAGTTGTCGCTCCAATCAGGTATTTGAGTCTCATCATCGTCTTCCTCATTGTCTCCACCAACAGGAGTTACAGTTTGGGAATGAGGGTCTACATTATGGTCAGAACCTTCTGCGTCTGGTCCTGGATCCGACTCATAAAGATTCTGGGCAACAGTGCAGATCATTTCCTCGTCTGGATTCACAGAAGCGCTGGAGTCGACCTCTGATTCCCAGGCTATAGTATGAGTAAACAGCTCTGCAGACTCAACCATCTGTTCTACCTCATACTCAGACGGGCAGCTGGAGATTTGGGAGCTGTGAGGAAGCAAGTGCGATTCGGGTGACACCTTTGAGGACTGGAGTATTTGTGATGTTGAAGTTGATGTGGAGGAGAGCCCACTTAAAGGAGCACTTAATATCCGTTGAAGCACCTGCTGTTTTTGTGTCCTCATCAGGAATTTGTAGCGATTGGCGCGGCCGTAAGAAAGGGATCTTATCACATTGTCCGCTAAAAGAAGTAGACATTTTAGTTTGGCTGGAAGATGGTCTTTCTTCTGCAGATGTTACTGTTGCTTTAACACCTACCCCACGGACACAACCTTTTTTCCCCTTCCCAACATGCCTATTCCCCTTTCCACCAGCAGCAGGCCTTTTTCCACTCATTTTGGTGGTTAACTAATTCACAACTCTGGAGTTGTTTGCACAAAAAAACAATGGATGGGAACCGAGCAGAGCTGAGTGGCCAAAGTGTGGTATTAGGCCAAAACTATTGGCTGGGTTAGATGCAGAAAAAAATTATATTCAATTTGCAACCTGATGGAGGTCAGTATAGATGGACTAATAGAACAAGTCCCACACACAGCTAGAAGCCCAAATATTTTTTCAGAGGTAGATGCAGAAAAAAAATATATTCAGTTTGCAACCTGATGGAGGTCAGTATAGATGGACTAATAGAGAAAGTCCCACACACTGCTAGAAGGCCAAATATTTTTTCAGAGCTAGATGCAGACAAAAAATTATTTTTAATTTGCAACCTGATGGAGGTCAGTATAGATGGATTAATAGAGAAGGTCCCACACACTGCTAGAAGGCCAAATATTTTTTCAGAGCTAGATGCAGACAAAAAATTATTTTTAATTTGCAACCTGATGGATGTCAGTATAGATGGACTAATAGTGAAAGTCCCACACACTGCTAGAAGGCCAAATATTTTTTCAGAGCTAGATGCAGAAAAAAATTATATTCAGTTTGCAACCTGATGGAGGTCAGTATAGATGGACTAATAGAACAAGTCCCACACACAGCTAGCAGCCCAAATATTTTTTCAGAGGTAGATGCAGAAAAAAATTATATTCAGTTTGCAACCTGATGGAGGTCTGTATAGATGGATTAATAGAACAAGTCCCACACACAGCTAGAAGCCCAAATATTTTTTCAGAGGTAGATGCAGAAAAAATTATATTCAGTTTGCAACCTGATGGAGGTCAGTATAGATGGACTAATAGAGAAAGTCCCACACTCTGCTAGAAGGCCAAATATTTTTCAGAGCTAGATGCAGACAAAAATTATTTTTAATTTGCAACCTGATGGAGGTCAGTATAGATGGACTAATAGAGAAAGTCCCACACACTGCTAGAAGGCCAAATATTTTTTCAGAGCTAGATGCAAATATAAATTATTTTTAATTTGCAACCTGATGGAGGTCAGTATAGATGAACTAATAGAGAAAGTCCCACACAATGCTAGAAGGCCAAATATTTTTTCAGAGCTAGATGCAGAAAAAAATTATATTCAGTTTGCAACCTGATGGAGGTCAGTATAGATGGACTAATAGAACAAGTCCCACACACAGCTAGAAGCCCAAATATTTTTTCAGAGGTAGATGCAGAAAAAAATTATATTCAGTTTGCAACCTGATGGAGGTCTGTATAGATGGATTAATAGAACAAGTCCCACACACAGCTAGAAGCCCAATATTTTTTCAGAGGTAGATGCAGAAAAAAAATATATTCAGTTTGCAACCTGATGGAGGTCAGTATAGATGGACTAATAGAACAAGTCTCACACACAGCTAGAAGCCCAAATATTTTTTCAGAGGTAGATGCAGATAAAAATTATTTTTAATTTGCAACCTGATGGAGGTCAGTATAGATGGACTAATAGAGAAAGTCCCACACACTGCTAGAAGGCCAAATATTTTTTCAGAGCTAGATGCAGACAAAAAACTATTTTGAATTTGCAGCGTGATGGAGGTCAGTATAGATGGACTAATAGAGAAAGTCCCACACACTGCTAGAAGCCCAATATTTTTTCAGAGGTAGATGCAGAAAAAAAATATATTCAGTTTGCAACCTGATGGAGGTCAGTATAGATGGACTAATAGAGAAAGTCCCACACACTGCTAGAAGGCCAAATATTTTTTCAGAGCTAGATGCAGATAAAAATTATATTCAGTTTGCAACCTGATGGAGGTCAGTATAGATGAACTAATAGAACAAGTCCCACACACAGCTAGAAGCCCAAATATTTTTTCAGAGGTAGATGCAGAAAAAAATTATATTCAGTTTGCAACCTGATGGAGGTCTGTATAGATGGATTAATAGAACAAGTCCCACACACAGCTAGAAGCCCAAATATTTTTTCAGAGGTAGATGCAGAAAAAAATTATATTCAGTTTGCAACCTGATGGAGGTCTGTATAGATGGATTAATAGAACAAGTCCCACACACAGCTAGAAGCCCAATATTTTTTCAGAGGTAGATGCAGAAAAAAAATATATTCAGTTTGCAACCTGATGGAGGTCAGTATAGATGGACTAATAGAGAAAGTCCCACACACTGCTAGAAGGCCAAATATTTTTTCAGAGCTAGATGCAGATATAAATTATTTTTAATTTGGAACCTGATGGAGGTCAGTATAGATGGACTAATAGAGAAAGTCCCAAACACTGCTAGAAGGCCAAATATTTTTTCAGAGCTAGATGCAGAAAAAAATTATATTCAGTTTGCAACCTGATGGAGGTCAGTATAGATGGACTAATAGAACAAGTCCCACACACTGCTAGAAGCCCAAATATTTTTTCAGAGCTAGATGCAGAAAAAAATTATATTCAATTTGCAACCTGATAGAGGTCAGTATAGATGGACTAATAGAATGATGCTATGCCCAAAAGATTTTACTTCACTAGGTTCAGTAAAAAAATTGGTATTCTATACACAGGTGGTATATCTTGCAACACAGATAGGCTACTCCACTGACTAACACACTCTGCAGTAGGCCAAAAAGGATTAGCTTTGCTAGATTCAGCCAAATGCTGTGAAAAAAACTTGCACAGCACTGGCACAGACCTGCCTGGCAAAAACTGATAGGAACTGATGTAACCTAGTCCTGAAAAGGACTGCAATTACAATTAGTCTTTACTCCCACAATCTATCTATTTAAGAGCACAGACCTGCCTGATAAAAGTCGTAGGAAATGCTGTAACCTAGTCCTTAAAAGGACTGCAATCACAACTATTCCCTACTCCCAAGCTATCTGTAGATTTGTGCGAAAATTGGCTTGAAATTAACAAGGTATAGCACACACAGCAACAGCGGTGCCGTCTAACACGCAGCTGCAGCAGTGAGAAAATGGTGGCGACGGGGAAAATGGCTTGGTCTTATAGGGCAAGGACATGTGACATACACTGCCAATGACACATGCCCTTGCTTGTGTGAAAAAAAGCACTTCGCTCCGTGTGTGTGCTGCTGATAGGCTGACAGATTGCACCTCCCCACTGTAAATGCGGGAAAGAGAAAAAAAAATGGAGGTCTTCATTATTCCTGCAGAGATCCATCCCCTGCCCCTCCCCCCGCCCCGCCCCGCTCCGCTGTACACTCAAACTGCGTATTAACATTAATTTTCATCATTACTGAGAAAAAAATCCAGTTATGATTTTGGTGCACGAACAGTTATCGAACATAACCTCGAACAGCCGAATTTTTCTCAAATCGTTCGTGTTCGCCGAACGGCTCGAACACCGCCCAAAACAGCTTGAATTTGAGATTGGCGAACAGATCGAGTCGAGCTACGCTCATCTCTAGCAATAAGCAACCGCCCAACGTGGGGCTTGAACCCATGACCCTGAGATTAAGATTAAGATTAAGTCTCATGCTCTACCGACTGAGCTAGCCAGGCTGCAGACACACACTTACACACCGCACCACTTCGCACCGCAAGAGCTTCATGTGGTCAGGTCAGGCGATGGTTGCCGTCTGATCCTGGGACCTGGATCTGCCAGGCACCACTGACATGAAGTACTCATCCAAGCATTGGTGGTTCAGTGGTAGAATTCTCGCCTGCCACGTGGGTGGCCCGGTTTTGATTCCCGGCCAATGCAGCACAGCTCCTTTTCTGACCATTGCAACGCATCTCTTCCCTCATTGACTTTGCAGACACTTGCGAAAACATTGGGCACTTGCTGCTTTTCTTTCACTTCCCATCCTTTTGGGCCTTCCCTGCCTTTTATCCTGCAGGGCTATGCTGTTTGTCATATTTTGTAGCAAGCAGAAGGGGGCAGCTCGTAAGGGGGCAGCTCGTAAGGGGTTATTTGGGATGACAGTGGTTAGCATAAGTAGTAAAAGGCAGCAATAAGCAACCACCCAACATGGGACTCAAACCCACAATCCTGAGATTAAGAGTCTCATGCTCTACTGACTGAGCTAGCCAGGCTGCAGACACGCACCGCACTGCACCGCAGTGCTAACCACTGTCAACCCAGATAACCCCTTACGAACTGCCCCCTTCTGCTTGCTACAAAACATGACAAACAGCATAGCACCGCAGGATAAAGGGCAGGGAAGGCCCAAAAGGATGGGAAGCAAAAGAAAAGCAGCAAGTGCCCAATGTTTTCGCAAGTGTCTGCAAAGTCAATGAGGGAAGAGATGCGCTGCAACGGTCAGCAAATGAGAAGAGGAGCTGTGCTGCATTGGCCAGGAATCGAACCCAGGCCTCCCACGTGGTAGGCAAGAATTCTACCACTGAACCACCAATGCTTGGATGAGTCTTTCATTTCAGTGGTGCCTGCCAGATCCAGGTCCCAGGATCAGACGGCCACCATCGCCCGACCTGACCACATGAAGCTCTTGTGGTGCGTGTGTGGTGCGTGTGTGGTGCGTGTGTGGTGCGTGTGTGGTGCGTGTGTGGTGCGTGTGTGGTGCGTGTGTGGTGCGTGTGTGGTGCGTGTGTGGTGCGTGTGTCTGCAGCCCGGCTAGCTCAGTCGGTAGAGCATGAGACTCTTAATCTCAGGGTTGTGGGTTCGAGCCCCATGTTGGGCTGTTGCTTATTGCTGCCTTTTGCTACTTATGCTAACCACTGTCAACCCAGATAACTCCTTACAAACTGCCCCCTTCTGCTTGCTACAAAACATGACAAACAGCATAACCCCGCAGGATAAAGGGCAGGGAAGGCCCAAAAGAATGGGAAGCGAAAGAAAAGCAGCAAGTGCCCAATGTTTTCGCAAGTGTTTGCAAAGTCAATTAAGGAAGAGATGCGCTGCAATGGTCAGCAAATGAGAAAAAGAGCTGTGCTGCATTGGCCAGGAATCAAAACCAGGCCTCCCGCGTGGCAGGCAAGAGTTCTACCACTGAACCACCAATAATTTGATGAGTCCTTCATATCAGTGGTGCCTGCCAGATCCAGGTCCCAGGATCAGAAGGCCACCATCGTCAGAAATGACCACATGAAGCTCTTGCGGTGCGGTGTGTGTGTGTGTGTGTTGCTTATTGCTGCCTTTTACTGCTTGTGCTAACTAGAGATGCGCGGTTTTCGACTCGAACTGTTCGCCAATCTCAAATTCGAGCTGTTTTGGGCGGTGTTCAATCCGTTCGGCGAACACGAACGATTTAAAAAAAATCCGGTTGTTCGAGGTTATGTTCGATAACTGTTCATGCACCAAAATCATAACTGGATTTTTTCTCAGTAATGCTGAAAATTAATGTTAATACGCAGTTTGAGTGTACAGTGGGGCGGGGGGAGGAGCAGGGGATGGATCTCTGCATAAATAATGAAGATCTCCATTTTTTTTTCTCTTTCCCGCATTTACAGTGGGGAGGTGCAATCTGTCAGCCTTTCAGCAGCGCAAACACGGAGCTAACTTCTTTTTTTCACACAAGCAAGGGCATGTGTCATTGGCTGTGTATGTCACATGTCCTTGCCATATAAGACCCAGCCATTTTCCACGTAGCCACCATTTTCTCACTGCTGCAGCTGCGTGTTAGACGACACCCCTGTTGCTGTGTGCGCTATACTTTGAGTGTTCATTTCAAGCCAATTTTCTCTGAAATATACAGATAGCTTGGGAGTAGGGAAAAGTTGTGATTCCAGTCCTTTTGAGGACTAGGTTACATCATTTCCTACGACTTTTATCAGGCAGGTCTGTGCTCTTAAATAGATAGGTTGGGAGTAGGGACTAATTGTAATTGCAGTCCTTTTGAGGGCTAGGTTACATCAGTTCCTATCACTTTTTGCCAGGCTGGTCTGTGCCAGTGCTGTGCAAGTTTTTTTCACAGCATTTGGCTAAATCTAGCTAAGCAAATCCTTTTTGGCCTCTTGCAGTGTGTGTTAGTCAGTGGAGTAGCCTATCTGTGTTGCAAGCTACACCACCTGTGTATAGAATACAAATTTTTTTACTGCACCTAGCCAAGTAAAACATTTTGGGCATAGCATCATTCTATTAGTCCATCTATACTAACCTCCACCAGGTTGCAAATTAAAAATATTTTTTATCTGCATTTAGCTCTGAAAAAAAATTTGGGCTTGTAGCAGTGTGTGGGACTTGTTCTATTAGTCCATCTATACAAACTTCCACCAGGTTGCAAATTAAAAATATTTTTTATCTGCATCTAGCTCTGAAAAAAAATTTGGGCTTGTAGCAGTGTGTGGGACTAATTCTATTAGTCCATCTATACTAACCTCCACCAGGTTGCAAATTAAAAATAATTTTTATCTGCATCTAGCGCTGAAAAAATATTTGGGCTTGTAGCAGTGTGTGGGACTTGTTCTATTAGTCCATCTATACTAACCTCCACCAGGTTGCAAATTAAAAATAATTTTTATCTGCATCTAGCTCTGACAAAATATTTGGGCTTGTAGCAGTGTGTGGGACTTGTTCTATTAGTCCATCTATACTAACCTCCACCAGGTTGCAAATTAAAAATAATTTTTATCTGCATACAGCTCTGAAAAAATATTTGGGCTTGTAGCAGTGTGGGGGACTTGTTCTATTAGTCCATCTATACTAACCTCCACCAGGTTGCAAATTAAAAATAATTTTTATCTGCATCTAGCTCTGAAAAAATATTTGGGCTTGTAGCAGTGTGTGGGACTTTTTCTATTAGTCCATCTATACTAACCTGCACCACCTGTGTATGTAATAAAATTGTTTTACTGCATCTAACCCAGCCAATACTTTTGGGCTAAACCACAGTTTGGCCACTCAGCTCTGCTCGGTTCCCATCCATTGTTTTTTGTGCAAACAACTCCAGAGTTGTCAATTAGTTAACCACCAAAATGAGTGGAAAAATGCCTGCTGCTGGTGGAACGGGGAATAGGCATGTTGGGAAGGGAAAAAAATGTTGTGTCCATGGGGTATGTGTTAAAGCAACAGTAACATCTGGAGAAGAAAGACCATCTTCCATCCAAACTAAGATGTCTACTTCTTTTAGCGGACAATGTGATAAGATCCCTTTCTTACGGCCACGCCAATCACTACAAATTCCAGATGAGGCACAAAAACAGCAGGTGCTTCAACGGATATCAAGTGCTCCTTTAAGTGGGCTCTCCTCCACCTCAACTTCAACTTCACAAATACTCCAGTCCTCAGAGGTGTCACCCCAAGCGCACTTGCTTCCTCACAGCTCCCAAGTCTCCAGCTGCCCGTCTGAGTATGGGGTAGAACAGATGGTTGAGTCTGCAGAGCTGTTCACTCATACTAAAGCCTGGGAATCGGAGGTCGGCTCCAGAGCTTCTGTGAATCCAGACGAGGAAATGATCTGCACTGATGCCCAGAATCTTTATGAGTCGGATCCAGGACCAGACGCAGAAGGTTCTGATCATAATGTAGACCCTCGTTCCCAAACTGTAACTCCTGTTGGTGGAGACAATGAGGAAGACGATGATGAGACTCAAATACCTGATTGGAGCGACAACTTGAGTTTTTTGTCAGGGCAGGAAGAGGTTGGCTCGACGGGTGTGATAACACACGGGAATGATGACGAGGTTGGAGATCCCACTTACTGTCAACTCACAGTCAGCCAGTCGATGAGGTCAGCAGAGGAGGTGGAGGAGGATGCTAGTGACGACGAGTTCAGGTTGCGCCTTCCTGGACAGAGACATAGTACTGGAAGCACGTCAACAACTGCATCCTCAAACACAACTCTGCCTCTGACCACAAGTCGTGGTGGCTCTTCAGGTCGCATGGGTGCTAAGCCTTGCATAGCCTGGGCATTTTTTCAAATCGATAAGGATGACCCAACTCGTGTTATCTGTAACATTTGTCAGCAAAAGCTAAGTAGAGGCCAAAAAATACATAGCTTGAGTACTTCATGCATGAATCGGCACATGGATATGAAGCATAAGTTGCAGTGGGAAGCTCACTGTGCTACAATGCGGTCTAGCCGGCCGGGCCAACCACCATCTGCCACATCTTCTGCATCCGCGGCCTCTTCATCCTCTGTGACTGGGGGGACAGCAGTCACACCTGTTTTGGGACGCAGACCTGCCACCTCTTTACCCGCAACAGCCAGCGTGATTGGCAGGTCATCATTTTCTTTGGAGGTGGAAACACCAGCTGGTGTTGAGCGCTGTCCGACATCGATAGCACCACCTTTGGATGAAGGCAACCTAACATGTCCACCTGCATCTTCCTCACAGACCGGCAGTTTGCCGGGGACACCCTTCTCAACCCCATCTAAGCACAACAGCCAGCCCTCGGTCCCTCAGATGTGGACAAGTAAAAGACAATTTCCTCCTAGCCATGAGAAAGCTAAGAGGTTGAATTTCACCATCTGCAAGCTCTTGGCTACAGAAATGCTGCCTTTCCGCCTGGTGGACACAGAGGATTTTCGAGACCTTATGTCCATCGCAGTGCCCCAGTACCAGATGCCCAGTCGGCACTACTTCTCAAAGAAAGGTGTGCCTGCGCTCCACCAGTATGTCGCACACAACATCACCACTTCTTTGAGAAACTCTGTGTGTGACAGGGTGCATTTCACCACAGACACTTGGACGAGTAGGCATGGACAGGGGTGTTACAAGTCGCTAACTGGGCACTGGGTAACTATGGTGACAGCAGGACAAGGGGCTGCTGTCCAAGTCTTGCCGTCCCCACGAGTTGTGCGTCAATCCTCTTTATCTCGAAGTTCCTCCACTGCTTCTGCCTCTTCAACCTCCTCTCGGTCCTCCACCTGCACCCAAAGCCTTTCTGGTCATGCCACAAGCTTTCTAACTGCGCAGAAGGGATCCTGCACACCTCCTTACTATGCTGGCAGCAGGGCTCAACGTTATCAGGCGGTTTTTACTTTGAAATGTCTGGGAAATGTGAGTCACACAGCTGAGGAGTTGTGGTCAGCTCTGGAGAACCAGTTTCATGAATGGTTGTCTCCACTGGACCTGAACCCAGGGAAGGCCGTGTGAGACAATGCTGCAAACCTCGGTGCGGCCCTTTGCCGGGGCAATGTCAGACATGTGCCTTGTATGGCTCACGTGTTGAACCTGGTTGTCCAGCAATTTTTAGGCCACTATCCCGGACTAGATGGCCTTCTGCAGAGGGCACGGTCGCTGTGTGCTCACTTCCGCCGTTCGCATCCCGCAGCTCAGCGACTTACATCTCTACAGAAGTCGTTGGGCCTGCCACTTCAATGGCTAAAATTCGATGTGCCTACCCGGTGGAATTCAACTCTGCACATGTTGCAGCGACTGTGGCAGCACCGACAAGCCCTGGTGCAATATGTTCTGACGTATAGCCTGGGCCAACGAGATCCAGAGGTGGGGCAAATCACGCTGGAAGAGTGGTCTCAAATCAGGGACCTATGCACCCTTCTTCACAGTTTTGAAATGGCGACGAAGATGTTTAGTGCTGACGATGCCATTATCAGCATGACTATTCGGGTGATTTACATGCTGGAGCACATGTTAATCAGAATTCGGAGTCAGGTGGTGGCACAAGAGGAGGTGGAGGAAGTAGAGGAGGAGGAGTTGTATGCGGAAGGGCTAACATCTGCAAGGTCCAGACGGTCAGCAGCACCAAAGCGGCAGGCATGTGAGGGTGGGGGAGATGGTTTTACCAGGGCGCATGGTAGCAGCCAAACTAGTGAGGAAGGTGCAGGAGCCGAGGAAGAAGTGGAGGACGAACTGATGGAAGACTCATCAGATGAGGGAGACCTTGATCACATTTCTGTTGTGCGAGTTTGGGGTGAGAGGGCAGAGGAAGGAAGCATGATTGTTACCTCGCCACCAACACAACAGGGACTTGGTGCTCCTGGATGCGCAACACACATGAGTGCCTTCTTGCTGCACTTCCTGCAACATGACCCCCGAATTGTGAGAATTAGAAATAAACCTGACTACTGGGTTGCCACACTGTTAGATCCCCAGTACAAAAGTAAATTTGCAGAAATTATTCCTGCCATAGAAAGGGATGCACGCATGCAGGAGTATCAGCAGAGACTGTTGCAGAATCTTACATGTGCTTTTCCACAAAACACCAGTGGTGCACGTAGTGAATCTCACAGTTCCAACTTGCCAACCGTGGGACCGTCGAGTGTTCAGCACTCAAAACGTAACAGAAACACAGTATCTGCTGGTAACATCAATTTTGCGGAATCATTTCACCACTTTTTTAGCCCATCCTTTGCAAGGCCACAGGAGACAAGAAGTCTGACACATAGTCAACGCCTAGAGACGATGGTACAGGAGTATCTCCAAGTAAACATTGAAGCCATGACTGTGTCACTGGACCCTTGCTCTTTTTGGGCTTCCAATCTGGATAAATGGCCGGAGCTCGCCACTTACGCCTTGGAGATCTTGTAATGCCCCGCAGCCAGAGTTCTGTCTGAACGTGTATTCAGCGCTGCTGGTGGTGTGCTGACAGATAAGCGCACGCGGCTCTCCACTGATAATGTAGACAGACTCACGTTCATAAAGATGAACAAATCATAGATCCGAAATGACTTTTCTACCCCTGTGTCATTCTGGGGAGAGTAAAAGCTTGATGATTTGTTAAAATCACCTCACCAACCATTTTAAGCTTTCAAATTACTAATCATGTTTATCTGTATCTTGGCTGGAAAATAATTTGGGCCTTGTAGCAGTGTGCAGTACTGATTCTATTAGGCCATCTATACTAAACTCCACCACATTTAAAATTACTAATCATGTTTATCTGTATCTTGGCTGGAAAATAATTTGGGCCTTGTAGCAGTTTGCAGTACTGATTCTATTAGGCTATCTATACTAAACTCCACCAGATTTAAAATTACTAATCATGTTTATCTGTATCTTGGCTGGAAAATAATTTGGGCCTTGTAGCAGTTTGCAGTACTGATTCTATTAGGCCATCTATACTAAGCTCCTCCAGATTTAAAATTACACTGGTCAACGCAATTTTTCTGTCAAAAGGTTTTAAAACATATTTTAAGTCAATTTTGGCTGCTGATTACTAATACAAACTCCGTTTTTGGCTATCACATCAGGATTTCGAGATATTTTTG
Organism: Phyllobates terribilis; assembly: GCF_046119375.1. Taxonomy (NCBI): domain Eukaryota; kingdom Metazoa; phylum Chordata; class Amphibia; order Anura; family Dendrobatidae; genus Phyllobates; species Phyllobates terribilis. The sequence goes on along the minus strand of NW_027362765.1, from coordinate 244,238,057 downwards.
ATGGAAATTACTCCTATCGAATGTTTTTTGATAAAAACCTCATGATTTTCATTACTACATTTTGTATATTTTTAATCAAGGAATAACAAAAATTACAAAGTCTGTGTACAGCAAATCAAATATACTTACAAAATTAAACTACAAAATATAAAAACACATATATATGACACACAGATGAATGGCAAATGGCAGTTATTTGAACTTTCTTTTCTTGGCTGATCTGTGATGTACAGCTTCTGGGTTGTCTCTCATCAAGCTCCAGCAATAGTCAGCCATCATATGTGAGTCCCACCGGCCTTGATACCGTTCTTCCATTGTTTTAATGTCCTGATGAAAACGCTCCCCTTGTTCCTCGTTCACATCCCCATGGTTCTCTGGAAAAAAGTCCAAATGACTGTATAAATAGTGAATCTTGATGCTCATCTACATCCAAGGTTTTGCAGACTCATTAGTAGCTCTTCCACAATCTCTTCATAGTTGTCTGCTTTCTTATTCCCTAGAAAATTCTGCACCACATTACAAAATGCATTCCAAGCTCTTTCTTCTGTCTCATTCATTGATGTGATAAAGTTTGGGTCTCTCATAAGTGTTCTTATTTGAGGTACATCAAATATTCCAGCCTTTTTCTTCTCTTCACTAAGACCAGGAAAAGTTGAACATATATAGTTAAAGCATTCTCCACTGTGATTGAGAGCTTTGACGAACTGCTTCATTAATCCAAGTTTTATGTGCAAGGGAGGAAAGACAATGTTCTTCCTATCCACTAGAGGATCATGGATGACATTCTTATCGCCAGATGCCAAACTCTGTCGCTGAGGCCATTCAGTTTTCACCCAATGCTCTGCTGTAGCTCTACTGTCCCAGTAGCACAGAAAACAAGGGTGTTTGAAAACTGTTTTTTTACTTTCTTATCATAACAAATGGGAATTATGCATGTTCAAAGAAAACAAAGATATTCTCACATTTATTGGGAGACTAAATGAAAACTAAATTTACCTTAGTGAACCGTATAAACCGGCACTTTTCATACACTACTTAAATTTTTCTTGGAATTATTGAAAATGGGCTATATACCTATAGCGCAAAAAACGTGATGTGATAGAGAAATTATAAGATCAGATTTGAATTCAGCACCCTCGAGTTAGTCTAAAACTGTTCTTAAAGTCCATGCCAGAAATTTTTTTTTTTTTGCACACCAGTGTTATTAATAAAAATTATGTTTATCTGTATCTTGCCTGTAAAATAATTTTGGCCTTGTAGCAGTTTGCAGTACTGATTCTATTAGGCCATCTATACTAAGCTCCACCAGCTTTCAAATTAATAATAATTTTTAGCTGCATCTAGCCCGGAAAATAATTTTGGGGCTCCTAGATGAGCAAGACACATGAGTGCCTTCTTGCTGCACTACCAGCAACATGACCCTCAGATGGTCAGAATTCGAAATAATCCTGACTACTGGGTTGCCACACTCTTAGATCCCCCACACTCTTCGATCAACCTTTTCATTTTAATAAAGAACAAAAAAATGGTCATTTTTGAAATTATAAGCATTAGCAGGTTATTAGAAACTGAAATCAAACAGTTTTCAACTCAACACTTTATTCTAGGTGATGTTACATTTGCACATAGGACCCCTTGTTCGAAAGGAGCTTCTGAACTCTCTCGTCCATTGAATTTGTCAGGTTTTGGATGGTTTCTGAGCTCAATTGTTTTGCATGAGGACAGAATACCCTCCCAGAGCTGTTGCTTAGATGTGAACTGCCTCCCGCCATCATAGACACTCCTTTTGATGATGCTCCAGAGGTTCTCAATGGGGTTGAGGTCAGGGGAGCATGGGGGTCACACCATAAGTTTGTCCCCTTTTATGCCCATATCAGCCAGAGATGCAGATGTGTTATATGCAGCATGAGACGGTGCATTATCATGCATGAAAATGATCTTGCTGCAGAATACACGGTTCTTCTTCTTGAACCATGGCAGGAAGTGCTGTTTGAGAAACTCCACATACATTATGGAGTTCATCTTTACCCCTTCAGGGATCCTAAAGGGGCCGACAATCTCTCTCCCCATGATTCCAGCCCAAAACATTACTCCACCTCCTCCTTGTTGGCGCCGTAGCCGTGTTTGCATGGGGTGTCCATCAACCAGGCATCCTCCACTCCATCCATCTGGACCATCGAGCGTTGCACGGCACTCATCGGTGAACAAAACAGTTTTGAAGTCAGTCTTCATGTATTGTTTGGCCCACTGGAGCCGTTTCTGCTTGTGTACAGTGGATAGAGGAGGTCGACAGGATGGCTTGCGCACAGCTGCAAACCTCTGAAGGACCCTGCATCTTGTTTTTCGGGGGACGTTGGAGGCACCAGCAGCTTCAAAAACTTGTCTGCTGCTATGACAAGGTTTTTTTGCCGCTGCTCTTTTAACCTGACGTAATTGCCTGTAGGAAAGAGTCCTAAATTTTCCCTTATCAGCACGCACACGTGTGTACTGTGAATCAGCTACATACTTCTTGATTGTGCAATGATCAGGATGAAGTGTCTTGGCAATGTTGATTGTAGTCATGCCTTGACCTAAACACTCCACAATTTGTTGCTTCTCAGCAGCCGACGCATCCTTTGTCTTTCCCATTTTGGCAGAAAATGTAGGCTGCTTAATAATGTGGGACAGCCTTCTTAAGTAGTCTTGCCTTTCATTGGACACACCTGCCAGGTGTCTGCAATTGCTTACAGTGATATAAAGAGCCCTGACACACATCACCATCAATGAGGTTAACTGACAAACAAAAATTTCTTACTTTATCACTCCTAAACACTTTTTGCATAATAATTTGGAACACAGTGTACATGTGCTTTTCCACAAAACACCAGTGGTTCACGTAGTGAATCTTACAGTTCTAACTTGCCAACCGTGGTCTGTATGGAGTTGTTCAATAAAGGGCCCAAAATTAAGATAACATAGACGGGAGAGGTCTCTATGAATAGGAATTCCTAAGTATTTGATACCCTGTGAGGGCCAGGCAAAGGGAAAGTTGGACTGGATGGAATCCTGTATGGATTTGGGGAGGGAGACATCGAGGGCCTCAGACTTTGCTGCATTGATTTTAAAATTTGACCATGTAACAAAGTGATCTATTTCAGCCATAATAGCAGGGATGGATATATGTGATTGAGTGATATATACTAGGACATCATCAGCAAATGCAGAGCACTTGTACTCGGTGCCTCCCACCTCAATCCACCTAATATTGGGGTTATGGCGAATTGATGAGAGCAGGTGCTCCGTCACTAGGATGTATAAGAAAGGGGACAGAGGACATCCCTGCCTTGTCCCATTGGTGATTATGAAAGATGATGAAAATGTTCCATTTATCTTCAGCCTAGGTGACGTATTGCGATACAGGGCCGTGATTTTGGCTATAAAAGGGTCCCCTAGACCCCTACCCCAAGCTTTTTAAGAGAATAATATATGGCGCGCCATGAGACTCTATGGAATGCTTTCTCAGCATCCAACGAGAGTATCTAATTACAAATTTTTAACTGCATCTAGCCCAGGAAATACTTTGTGCCTAGTAGCAGTGTCTGCTAGTCAGCGGATTATCCCAGCTGTTAAGCAAGCTACACCACCTGTAGTTTGGACACTTAATTTTTTCAAAGGAAATGCTTCAGGCCCCCGGGACACTCAGTGAAGAGCATCGGGAGGCACCCCAAGGCACAGGGGCTGGGACTGGCGGTAGGACGCCTTGCGGTGGACCGCCAAGCTCGACCCTTATAAAAGCGTTTTAACTGCAGCAGCTTTAGTGGACGCTACTGGAGCTGGAATTCCAGCGGCTGCTGGCATCAGACTTGCCCTCCAATAGATCCTTGTAAAAGGATTTAAAGTGTACTCATTCAAATTAGAGAGACAATTTAAATTAAAAAGCTTAGACCTGCCTCCACCGCAGGGGGGCTCGCTCGACCCACCAGCGGACAGGCACCAGTATTGGGAGAGGGGGGCTGGCCGTCAGGATCCACCGTAGCTCTGGCACAAACCCGGCGACAAGGAGGTCGCACGGGCAGGAACGGACTGGCCGTGTCAGCTTCGCACTTTTTTGGTTTTAGAAGGGCATGACATGCCTATATCTGTGTCTCCCCCTCCTTTTACTCCTCCACCTCTTTTCTTTTCGCATGACTATATGTACTTGTCACTTTTCCATGTGGTAGTTGTGTCTTCTGAGCAGTTTGTCAGCTTTTTGACACCTTTGAAGTGTTTTCTATGTGTTCCTATGTGTTTTTGTTTGCCTGCCATTGGTTTTAACGGTGTTCGAAGGTGTTCTACGAACATACGGGTGTTCGACGAACCGAACCGAACTCGAACACTACGGGGGTGGCTCAACTCTAGTGCTAACCCCTGTCAACCCAGACCACCCCTTACAAACTGCCCCCTTCTGCTTGCTACAAAACATGACAAACAGCATAGCCCCGCAGGATAAAAGGCAGGGAAGGCCCAAAAAGATGGGAAGCGAAAGAAAAGCAGCAAGTGCCCAATGTTTTCGCAAGTGTCTGAAAAGTCAATGAGGGAAGAGATGCGCTGCAATGGTCAGCAAATGAGAAAAAGAGCTGTGCTGCATTGGCCGGGAATCGAACCTGGGAATCCCATGTGGCAGGCAAGAATTCTACCACTGAACCACCAATGCTTGGATGAGTCCTTCATGTCAGTGGTGCCTGCCAGATTCAGGTCCCAGGATCTGACAGCCACCATCGCCCGACCTGACCACATGAAGCTCTTGTGGTGCGGTGTGCTGTGTGTGCATCTGTAGCCTAGCTAGCTCAGACGGTAGCACATAAGACTCTTAATCTCAGGGTTGTGGGTTTGAGCCCCATATTGGATGGTTGCTTATTGCTGCCTTTTACTGCTTGTGCTAACCCCTGCCAACCCAGACAACCCCTTATGAACTGCCCCCTTCTGCTTGCTACAAAACATGACAAACAGCATAGCCCCGCAGGATAAGAGGCAGGGAAGGCCCAAAAGGATGGTAAGTGAAAGAAAAGCAGCAAGTGCCCAATGTTTTCACAAGTGTCTGCAAAGTCAATGAGGGAAGAGATGCGCTGCAATGGTCAGCAAATGAGAAAAAGAGCTGTGCTGCATTTTCTGGAAATCAGACCCTGGCCTCCCACATGGCAGGCAAGAATTCTACCACTGAACCACCAATGCTTGGATGATTCCTTCATGTCAGTGGTGCCTGCCGGATCCTGGTCCCAGGATCTGACGGCCACCATCGCCCGGCCTGACCACATGCAGCTCTTGCGGTGCAGTGTGTTGTGTGATGTATGTGATACATACACATACATATTTGAACATATTCTTAAAAACACATATAAAACAGACATAAATATATATACACAGTCATACACACTGACATACACAGATATTCACATCATACATGCACACACACATTAGAAATATTTTTTAAATGGGGATTAGGGAAGCTCGCTCACCTGCCCCCTGGCCTGTGTCCCATCCAGCTCCTCAGTCATGTGGCAGTTCAGTGCAGGGCCTCAGGCGTGTCACATGGCCCTGGACCATCAGGGGGGCCCACTCATTATCGGGGCCCGGGCCGCTTCCCCGGCATCTGTGCAGGGCTGACGGTGCTGTTCAAGCCCTGCTCTGCTACATGCAGCAGCAGTCAGTGTGCGGTCAGTGTGCTGCTGCTCCACCAATCAGGCCCAGTGCTGTCACTTTCCAGACATGGCTGCGCGCTGTGCGGCTGTGTCTGGTAGTAATGACATGGCAGGTGCGACACACAAACACAATTAAAGGCGCAGTGTCGCCCCTGCGTGTCATTACTACCAGACACAGCGCGCAGCTGCGGCCATGTCTGGAAAGTGACAGCACTGGGCCTGATTGGTGGAGCAGCAGCACACTGACCGCACACTGCTGCTGCATGAAGCAGAGCAGGGCTTGAACAGCAGCGGCGGCCCTGCACAGATGCCGGGGAAGCGGCCCGGGCCCCGATAACGAGTGGGCGCCACTGATGGTCCAGGGCCCCGACACTTGCCCAGGTGCTGACGCCGGCCCTGGGCGCAGGGCAGGAGGGTGAGAGCCAGCGCAGGGAAGACGACCGAGAAAGGAACATAAAACGAGGTCCCTTTTAAGTACTCCTGAAATACTTGAGAGCTGCTGAACCCCTTCCTTGGTGGACACAGGACGACGTGGGCAGTTATAATCCGGAAAGTGCAGCCTGAGGAATTGAACAACTGTGAGTAAACCTTGAAGACTGCACCCCACTGTGTCCTGGAATTATTGCTGCGCCATCACCAATTCAGGTTACCGCTTCTCGGCCTTTTGACTAACATCAAGTGTAGTATCTGTTCTCATTTAGTATATGTGCATCGAGCCCCATGGTGCCATGCATTCCAGGATGGAGGGATGCCAGACATACCAGGATGGGGATGGGGACCACGTATAAAAGGAATGGGGGCGGCATATATATCAGGATGAGGGATATTGTCCTAATTGGTGGACATTACCCCTATACCAGTGTCAGCAGAAGACCCCCTCCCCCTTAAAAGTGTATCATGATCACATTTTTTGCTTACGGTAAATTTTTATTTTTTTATTTTCCTCCTCTAAAACCTAGGTGCGTCTTATGGTTCGGTACGTCTTATAGTCCGAAAAATACGGTATACACAGCGGGAGGCCGCACGAAACCATCTATACACAGCAGGAGGCCACACGTAGCCATCTATTCACAGCAGGAGGCCGCATGTAGCTATCTATACACAGCGGGAGGCCGCATGGTGCCCCCCACATACAGCGGGAGGCTCCACGTAGCCATCTATACACAGCGGGAGGCCGCACGGCACCCCCCAGATACAGCAGGAGGCCGCACGGTGCCCCCCCAAAGACAATGGGAGGCCGCACGCAGTCACGCACACACACAAACATATACAGACATATACATACATGCATAAACACATTTGAAACACAAAAATACATATAAACAGACATCACACAATTATTTCTGCCTGCACACACACACAGACACACTCACTCACACACACACTCACACACTCACTCTTTCACTCACCATCCCTCGGCTTGGCTCCAGTCGTCCTGCTCCTCTCCGATGCAGTTTTACAGGGCGCACACTGTATGACGTCATGCTAGCAGACACAGCCATGCACAGGGCCGTGTCTGCTAGCTGTGATGCGGCCGAGCCAGCACAAGCACACAGGGAAGTTAACAGGTGCAGTGCTGGCCCAGCCAAAGAAGCAGCAGCCGTGCGCAGCTGCTGTGGGAGCGATCCGGGCCCCCCCTCGCCTCTGCCTGCCGCCGGTATGTGCCGCATTGGCTCCCACATATTATAATGAGGGCAATCTGGCCATGGCCCCCCGTAGCCACAGGCCCCAAGCGGTAGCCCAGATTGCCCTCATTATAATCCGCCTATGTGTAAACCTATAAACAATTATAAACAACCTATAAACAACAACCTATAAACCTGTAACAAGACCAATCTCACCCCATAACAGTAGAGATATGTAATGTCCACAAGACACCAGTTTGCAGACATTTAGGGATGAGAGAACCCAAACTGTAAAGTTCTGGGTTCGTACCGGACACCAGGTGATTTTTTTCTGGATGTCCGGTTTACTGTTCGAAAGTTCAATGGCTGTGCGAAGTTCTTGTATGGCCAGCATACTCACAGAACTTGTCACCCATTGAACATGTTTGGGATGCTCTGGATCGACGTATATGACAGCTTGTTCAAGTTCCCCCCAATATCCAGCAACTTCGCACAGCCATTGAAGAGGAGTGGACCAACATTCCACAGGCCACAATCAACAGCCTTATCAACTCTATGCGAAGGAGATTTGACCACTATTTGCATCACGTAGTTCAACACACCAGATACTGATTGGTTTTCTGACCCCTGCAATACTGTAAAACTGCACATTTTAGAGTGGCCTTTTATTGTGGGCAGCCTAAGGCACACCTGTGCAATAGTCATGTGTCTTAGATTTTTGGTCACTAGAGGTCACTATAGTGGGTGCAGGGGTTGCAGTTGCATCTTTTTCCAGGAGCCTAGGGAAGGCGGGGGACCAAATGGTCTGTTTACCCCATCTGAAAAATCAATTCTAATATAGAGATTCTCTGAGAATGTCATAAAAATGTCCCCCAACACATATTTTAAAGCTACAATCTGTTCTAGTTATGTTAGGATGGGCTACATCCTAAACAAACACCATCTGAGACGTATCAACTGTCAGAGGAGTAACACTGTAAGCAAACACATCTGATCTTCCCACTCAAATTTCATCTACCCCCTGTCAGTCTGACAGCTTTACAGCAGGGCACAGAGACTGACTGAGCACACAGTCAGACTGAAAGTGGACAAAAAAAAACAACCATTGTACTGTTAGCTGAGGGGGAAGTTTTTTGTTTTTTTACGTTCGTCTTACAGCCCTGCTCTGTGGCTTAGTGAGCAGATGAAGTATGTTTGTTCACGATGCTGCATCTCTGACACTTGGGACATGTCTCGAGCGGTATTTATTCACCGTGAAAGCCGTCCTGACAAGTAACTAGGAAGGGTTGCAGCTTGATACAGTGAAGGAAATAAGTATTTGATCCCTTGCTGTTTTCGTAAGTTTGCCCCCTGACAAAGACATGAACAGTCTATAATTTTAAGGGTAGGTTAATTTTAACATTGAGAGATAGAATATCCCCAAAAAAATCAAGAAAATCACATTGTATAAATTAGATAAATTATTTTGCATTTTGTAGTGAGAAATAAGTATTTGATCCACTGCAAACCATTATGAATTCTGGCTCCTACAGACCAGTTAAATGCTCCTAATCAACTCATTACCTGCATTAAAGACAGCTGTCTTACGTAGTCACCTGTATAAAAGACTCCTGTCCACAGACTCAATTAATCAGTCAGACTGTAACCTCTACAACATGGGCAAGACCAAAGAGCTTTCTAAGGATATCACGGACAAGATCATAGACCTGCACAAACTTGGAATGGGCTACAAAACCATAAGTAAGACGCTGGGTGAGAATGAGACCACTATTGGTGCAATAGAAAGAAATAAAAAATGACTGTCAATCGACATCGATCTGGGGCACCATGCAAAATCTCACCTCCTGGGGTATCCTTGATCATGAGGAAGGTGAGAGATCAGCCTAAAACTACACGGGGGGAACTTGTTAATGATCTCAAGGCATCTGGGACCACAGACACTAAGAAAACCATTGGTAACACATTACATCTTAAAGGTTTAAAACCCTGCAGTGCCCGCAAGGTACCCCTGCTCAAGAAGACACATGTGCAGGCCCTTCTGAAGTTTTTCATTGAACACCTGATGATTCTGTGAGTTACTGTGAGAAGGTGCTGTGGTCAGATGAGACAAAAATTGAGCTCTTTGGCATTAACTCAACTCACCATGTTTGGAGGAAGAGAAATGCTGCCTATGACCCAAACAACACCGTCCCCACTGTCAAGCATGGAGGTGGAAACATTATGTTTTGAGGGTGTTTCTCTGCTAAGGGCACAGGACTAGTTCACCGCATCAATGGCATAATGGATGGAGCCATGTACCATAAAATCCTGAGTGACAACCTCCTTCACTCCATCAGGACATTAAAAATGAGTTGTCGCTGGGTCTTCCAGCAAGACAATGACCCAAAACATACAGCCAAGGCAACAAAGTGGCTCAAAAAGAAGCACATTAAGGTCATAGAGTGGCCCAGACAGTCTCCAGACCTTAATCCCATAGAAAGCTTATGGAGGAAGTTGAAGCTCCGAGTTGCCAAGCGACAGCCTCAAAATCTTAATGATTTAGAGATGATCTGCAAAGAGGAGTGGACCAAAATTACTCCTGAGTCCTGACTGTGCGCAAACCTCATCATCAACTACAAAAAAAGTCTGACTGCTGTGCTTGCCAACATGGGTTTTGCCACCAAGTATTAAGTGTTGTGTAACATGCCTGGTGGCGTGCTTGCATAGTGCACCACCTCCCACCATGCAAGACCGCAATCTTACCCGTCAGTTCAGCCTACAAACCTTGCTCCAGTTCATGCTGTGTGCATGTCTCCTGTCTAATTGCTTAGGGCGGTGGCCCGATTACTTCCTGATTCTTATAGCTGCTGTAGGTGCACTCCTAATGCGTCCCCAGCCTATTGCTGTGAGTCTCTGGATATTTAAACCTCCTCCACCCAGAAGGAGGTGCCTGAGCAACACTAACTATCAGTGTGCTCCTTGCCTCTGAACTTGCCAGGTCTTGTCCTCTATCTTGTCTGTTTCTGCCACCTTGGGGGCTGCATGCCCAGGCCTGTTATCTCTGACTTCCAGTCTGTTTCCGCCATCCTGGGGGCTGTATACCTAGGCCTGTTACCTGTGACTTCTAGTCTGTTTCCACCACTCTGGGGGCTGTATACCCAGGCTCGTTCCTGTATCTCGTTGGAGTGTCAGTTCCTGTCTCAACTGTCTCCTAGCCTGTTACCTGTTTGTCTCTATGTCCGTACCCTCCCTTTTCCTTCAGTGTCTGAACCTGCACCTAACTCCAACTCATTGTCTCTGTACTTCTGTTTGTGAGTTTTGTGTCCACTCGCTACTTCATTGTAAGTACCTTGTGTGTATCTGGCTCTGCTTGTCCCTTTTCCCTTCCTCCTTATCTACCTCCGGTGTTCTAGTCATCTTCCTGTATTTTCCTATCTGTTCCATGTGAACAGAGCCCAGTCCTCTCTGCCTGCTCCGTCAGCCTGTTCTGCTCTGCTTGCTCACCGCTCCGGCTGTTTCGCTCTGCTCTGCCTTGCCCACCGCTCCGGCGGTTCCTCTCTGCTCTGCCTTGCCCACCGCTCCGGCGATTCCTCTCTGCTCTGCCTTGCCCACCGCTCTGGCGGTTCCTCTCTGCTTTGCCTTGCCCACCGCTCTGGCGGATCCTCTCTGCTCTGCCTTGTCCACCGCACCTGCGGTTTTGCTCTGCTCTGCCTTGCCCACCGCTCCGGCGGTTCCTCTCTGCTCTGCCTTGCCCACCGCTCCGGCGGTTCCTCTCTGCTCTGCTTTGTCGACCGCATCTGCAGTTCCTCTCTGCTCTGCCTTGCCCATCGCTCCAGCGGTTCCTCTCTGCTCTGCCTTGCCCACAACTTTGGCGGTTCCTCTCTGCTCTGCCTTGTCCACCGCTTAGGCAGTTTCGCTCTGCTCTGCCTTGACCACCGCACCTGCGGTTTCACTCTGCTCTGCTTGCTCACTGCTCCAGCGGTTTCGCTCTGCTCTGCCTTGTCCACCACACCTCCGGTTCTGCTCTGCTCAGCCTTGTCTTCCGCTCCGGTGGTTTCACATTACTCTGCTTGTCTACCGCATCTGCGGCTCTGTTCCTGCTTCCCAGTCTGTACTGGACCCTATCCAGCCTGCGCTCCAACCTGCTAGTACCTACCTGTCTGCACTCCAGCCGTGCTTGCCAGTATCTCCCTGTCTGCACTCCAACTGTGCTTGCCAGTACCCACCTGTCTGCATACCAGCCGTGCTTGCCAGTACCCACCTGTCTGCATACCAGCCGTGCTTGCCAGTACCCACCTGTCTGCATACCAGCTGTGCTTACCAGTACCCACCTATCTGCATTCCAGCCGTGCCTGCCAATACCCACCTGTCTGTATGCCAGTCTAACCTGCCTGTTCCTGCATTTCCCGGAGTGGGTCAACAGCTGTGACCGGGGTCTGACCTGGAGTAGCACCTGGTCCCTCTGCTCGGTTCCTCCTTGATTCACGGAGTCGACTGAGCCGCCATGCGACCTTGGTCGGATCGGGTTGATACTTAGTTACACCCCTCCAGGCACTCCTCGGTTCATGGTACAGTGGGATCACTAATCACGCTCACGACAGTCAGTCCGGGCGTGAGCGTAACATGTTGTTTGCCAGAGGAATCAAATACTTATTTCTCACTGCAAAATGCAAATAAATTTATCTAATTTATATAATGTGATTTTCTTGATTTTTTTTGGATATTCTCTCAATGTTAAAATTAACCTACCCTTAAAATTATAGACTGTTCATGTCTTTGTCAGTGGGCAAACTTACAAAAACAGCAAGGGATCAAATAATTATTTCCTTCACTGTACATTGTAAACTTTTTAATTTCGCATTTCTACACTTGGGGTTTCCAAATCCAGAATTCATGTTTTGAAAAATAATCTTTTTATTTGGGGATTTTTACAATTAGGGGAAAGGGAAAATAAAATGTAATATATTACATCAACCTCAAGAAAACAAACTTGTAACATAGAAGAAACAAAGAAGAGAACAGGGAAAGAGTTTCGGAGGGTAAGGAAAAGGGGAAAGGAAAAGGGGAAAGGAAAAGGTGGACAAAAAAAGGGGGGGGTAAATTTAAATATGGAAAGAGGGATAAAGGGAAATAAAAGAGAAATCATACATATTATAATCATAGCTATAATTTCACAGGTTTTCAATTTATATGTATTGAAATAAAGAAATCTATATATTTTCTGGCTAAAAATAATAACACATTTAAGTAGAGAGGTTATTCCTGCTTGGGGAAAAGTACTTATTCCAGGAAGATCATCTAGAATAATATATATTTTTTTCCAATTCTTTATTTTTATTTTAGAATCAAAGAAGAGAGACTATGTAACACAGAGACACATATTTGATCCACTAATAGAGAAAACATAATCATTGCGTCACACAGTTATGACACAGTAAATACAGAATTTAACAATTTTCTCTTAACAAACAGAGAAATAATGCTAATCAAAACAAGTCAAAAAACAAACCCAATTACAGGAGAGTATCAGTGATGTTTTAACGCATTCTTAAAATTTATCCAATTCTTGAGGTATACCGATGTTGAGTACAAAAGAAGGAACTGACAAACCCATTTCCATCAAGATACAACTCTATAAGCCAATGTGCCCCCGAGTCTCCTTACAAAATTTGTCAATATATATGGAAAGTTAATATTGTTGCCTACAACATCCAATAGTGGTTGGCTATTCAGTCGAACACTGTGGCGTCCCCCAGACACTCAAGGGTCAAGAGGCAATGTCACCCTGTATATTGTGTCCACGGTGCCCAGGTCTTCATGAACTTATCGTGGGTCAAAGAGTCCCAACTTGTCAGCTCTTCTAACCTGAATAGGTCTCTCATTTTGCATTTCCATTCTTCTAGCGTCGGTGGGGTTTGCTGTTTCCATTTAAGGGCTATTAGCTGCTTTGCCGCTCCTAACATCAGAGGGGCCAATTCATGCTTTTTTGGGTGGAAGTTATCTGTGGGGAGGGATAAGAGCACCTCTACAACCGTCAAATCTGACTCAAGTATTTTGAGAGAGCGCATAACCCCCATAACCCCAGACCAAAATTGTCAGAGGGCCGGGCAAAACCAGAAGATATGGGACAAAGTGCCTCGCGCTCCCTCACACCTCCAGCATTGAGGGGAGTTAATTAGCCCCAAATGGTAAAGTTTATCCGGCATACAGTACCAGCGCGAGAGCAATTTGTACGTCATTTCCTGGGATACCACACAACGTGAAAAACCATGTGAGATGAGGCAAATCTTTTGTTTATCCTGTGAAGAAAGATGGATATTCAGTTCAGTCTCCCAGTAGTGTAAGAATAACGGTAAGGCATTGTCTGCCATATTCGTGAGATTAGAGTAAAGTTTAGATACAATTTTTGAAACAGGATGGTTAACTTTTGTTAGAATCTCCAGCCAGAGCCATTTAGAGCGGGGTTGAGGTAGCTTTTTGATCAAATTCATATAATGGGCAATATGTATATGTTGCAAATAATTGAGGGGGCGTTTCCCGGCCGCCAATGGCCAACCGTTAACACAAGGAATTTTCCCCTGTAGCAAATGTGAAATGGGTTTTTGTGGTAGAGATGACCACAGTTCGTAGGGGTCTGTAAAATCCGGAGAGAAGAGGTAGGGAATAAGTCCTATTGGAATTTTGTCTATAAAATTACAAGTTGGAGCTCGGATTGGAATCAGTGTACGTCTGATTTGTAGAGTGGCTAGGAGAGTATCCCCCAATCCCTCTCTTGGAAGGGGGCAATCTGTCCATAAATATTTTGATGCATGTTTTCCCAAGCTTTGTATTTCAATGTGCGAATCATGACCCTTCTCCGCCCATCTTATTAATTTTAGCTAGGAGGATGGCTTGATGATAGAAGGCTAGGTTAGGTAAACCCGCCCCTCCCTCGCATTTAGAGCGTATTAAGAGTTTCAAGGGTAGTCTGGATTTTTTGTATTTCCAAACAAATTTGGCTATTAATTGGTTGAGAGAGCGTATGAAGGAAACGGGGAGTTGGATTGGGATCATGCTCATCACATAGAAAATCTTGGGGAAAACATAGGACTTAAACACATTAACCCTACCGAGCCAGGACAGAAGAGGGGTATCATAGGAGAGTAGGAGAGTTTCCGTTTGTCCTATCAATTGGGAGAAATTGTGTTGAAAAAGTGTGCTAGCATCATCCGTTATATATATCCCCAAATATTTAAGTTTGTGTTGTTGCCATTTAAAGGGGGCAAGGCTTTTCAGGATTTGTACGTCCTCTCTGGGTACCAAAATATTCAGAGCCTCCGATTTATCCAGATTAATCTTAAAGTTGGAGAGTTCTCCAAAGAAGGAGAAGAGTTCCAAAATCTTGGGGACTGCCATTTTAGGGTTGGATAGTAGAAGTAAGAGGTCATCCGCAAAGGCAGCCGCCATCAACTCCAAATGGTTGATCTTCAACCCTTCAATCTCAGGCTGCTGCCTGATTGCTTGGATAAATGATTCCATCACAAGGACGAATAAAGAAGGGGAGAGAGGGCAACCCTGCCTAGTGCCATTAGTGATATTAAAAGGCGCTGACAGAGTCCCATTCACCCTGACCCGGGCTGTAGGAAAGGTATACAGTGACATGATTGCATCTATGAAAGGAGGGGGAAAGGCGAATCTATGCAAAACACACGTCATATAGCGCCAACTGATGCGATCGAATGCCTTTTCGGCGTCCGTGGAGAGTAATATAAGTGGCAGACGATTGTGCCTAGCATAAGAAATCGCCTGTAAGACTTTAGTAGTATTATCCTTTCCCTCTCTTCCACGAACGAAACCAGCCTGATCAGGGCGGACCAGGTCAGCCAAAACTAAGAGTATTCTATTGGCTAAAATTTTGGCACAAAGTTTGAGATCCGTATTCAGCAGGGAAATAGAGCGATAATTGCTGCACAGGGTGCCGTCTCTCCCCTCCTTAGGAAGCACAGTGATGTGTGCCTCTAAAGCCTGTGGTGGAGGAACCGAACCCGAGAGGAAAAGGTTAAACAATTCAATCAAATGAGGAACAAATACCTCCGCAAACGTCTTGTAATATATGATGGGGAAGCCGTCCGGACCCGGGGTCTTCCCACCAGGAATAGAGGCAAGTGCTTCCTTTACCTCTCGAGAGGAAATTGGGGCAAGTAAAATAGAATGTCCTGAAGCGGAGATCTCCGGGAGCGCAAGAGTAGAGAGAAAGTCATGAATGCGGTGAACTGCTGTAGGAGGGTCGGACATGGAATCATGGGGGTTTATATTGTATAGGGAGTGATAATATGTGCAGAAGGCCTCTTCTATTCCCTCTGACTCCGAGACTACCTTTCCCCCCTCTGCTCGAATTTGCCTAATGAAGCATTTGTCCCTCTGCGCCTTTAGCATTCTGGAAGTAAGTTTGCTGCCTCTGTTGCCGTGTACATATATTTTCTGCTTGCAGCGTGCATAAATTTTGGCTGAACGTATATTAAGTAAGTCCTTTAGTTTCTCTCTCAGATCCCTCAACTCCGATCGGATTTTGTCCGCTTTCTTTTGTTTATGCAAACGTTCCATGACATTAATTTGATGCAAAAGAGAGTAAATTTCTTTATCTCTTTTCTTTTTTATATGGGAACCCAGTGAAATCAGTTCCCCCCTTAGGACAGCTTTATGGGCTTCCCATATCATGGGGGTCAGTTTCCCGTCGACCTTATTCTCCCCAAAAAACCTTTGAAATGAGAAGGTAATCTGGGAAACATTGTCAGCGCTACTCAAGAGTGTTTCGTTCAAACGCCACGAGGATGGGAGCCGTGATAGGGAGTCTATTTTAACCGACAGAAAAATCGGAGCATGATCCGATAATGTCATGGATCCTATTGAGGTGGAGGTGATTCGTTTAATGGCTGAGGATTGGACTAGTAAGTAATCGATTCTGTGATACGTGTCATGAGGAGAAGAGTAAAACGTATAATCCTTTTCATTGGGGTGGGCTAATCTCCAGGGGTCTATTAAGTGAAAGGTTTGTAATTTATTAATCAGTTTTCTCTGGTCTTTGTGAGAAATTGTAGATTTCCCTGAGGAAGAGTCCAGGTTCGGTTGTAACGTCAAATTAAGGTCCCCTCCCAAAATTAATAGTCCTTCCATGAACAATGAGAGCGCGTCCAAAGCTTCTGCCAACCACTCAACCTGTCCTTGGTTTGGTGCATAGACGTTTGCGAATGTAATTGGGGTGTTGAATAGTAAACCCTTCACAAAAACGTATCTGCCCTCTGAGTCCAAGATGCTCTCTTTTAGGGTAAATGGAAGTCCCCTCTTAAAAGCTATACTGACCCCCTTGGAAGCCGACCCCGGACAGCTATGAAACCAAATTGGGTACTTAGAATAGGACATATTAGGGGATCTGCCCTTCTTGAAATGAGTTTCCTGAAAAAAAATTACCTGAGAGTAAGCCTTATTCAAGAGAGATAAGATCTGGCTACGTTTGACGGGGCTATTCAGTCCCTTTGTGTTGAGAGACGCCACAGTGAGCAAACCTTCCCACAGCGCTACTAGCCATATTCAGACGAGTCATTGGTAACCTCTTCCTGCACAATAAACCTGTATTGGGAATTAAACAAATTTAAAACAAAACTATGTATAAAAACAAAGATAATCTCATCTTCCGCAGGGGGGGATTGTAGGGACCCAATTGTTGAAGATGAGTTCCATAGCAACCAAGTGGAGTTCAAATATAATTCAAATAGTTATTAACATGTGACAAGAAAGAAACAAGTACACTTCAAACAGTCAGCTATAAGCCAAAAAAGAATTGTATGTGACTAGCGCGACCTTGCGCTTTCCTGATCTGTATCAGTAATTTGAGGAGACCCATGTCTGAGAACTCCCAGGCGTTCTGATAAACGAGGTCAGGGGAGAGGGTGGGAGGAAGAAAAATGGAATATCAGCTAGATAAGGAAAGGTGGGGAAAAGGGGGATAGACAGGAAAATCGGGTTAAAGGAGTAAACAGGGAGAAAAAAGGAAGGTTAGAGTATAGATAAAAGTGTAAGGAGCCCCCATCGTCGCTTGCAAGTCCCCAAGGAGGAGAAGGACAGCATAGGCAATCGGTATCGGTATCCACAGGAACGATAAGTGAACAAGTATTGGATGTAAAATTCCTTGAGATTAACAGTCTCTATCTACATCCATTACATAAACCCATCTCGTCAGACAGAGTCCCCTTTAAAGAAAGGTGATAGTCACATTCATGTGTGTTGCTGTCTGTTCGCTTGCTTTTTGGCCTTTGGTGATGTCGACTTTTTTTTAATCGACCAATCGTCGGGCTTATCAAGCCGTGGGATGAGCAAACCGATGTCGAGTGGCATCCACGAGGGAATGGATATGGGATCCATTTGTAAAGGTTCCCAGGCAGCTTCCAGGTCTTCTGGGGTGCGGATGGTGATCTGACGATCATCCTTAGTAATAACCACCCCAAAGGGGTATAACCACCTGAATCACAAGCCTTGGCCTAGTATTGCGTCAGTCAATGGTTTGAGAATTTTTCTCTTGGCCAGCGGTAGTTGGGGAGATATCCTGGAAAATTTGGTAATTGACGTCTCCATACGTCAGTGGTGATTTTTCCCTTGCTCTAGACAAAATAGCAGCCGTGTCGACATAACTGAGGAGGCCACAAATTATATCCCGTGGGCGTTTATTAGGTTTAGGCTTTGGTCTAAGAGCCCTATGATCTCTCTCGATGATAACCGCGTCGGCCCTTTCAATGCCTAGTATAGCCGCGAATATCTCTTTAGAGACCTTTTTGAGGGATTCTGGAGTGAACGACTCGGGAATGCCGCGAAAACGCACATTTTTTCTCCGGCTCCTGTTCTCCTGGTCCTCCAAAGCCAGATATACGAAATTGAAGTGTTGCTGATGGACAAGAATATGGTCGCCAAGGGTATTAGAGGCGTTTATTAAGTCCGCCTGTGTGTTCTCAAGTGTTTCAACCATATGCCCTATATGTCTTACGTCAGATCTGAGTTCAGCCAATTCCTTGACCAAGGGTTGTACAGTAGATTCCAGCAAGGATTTCATGTAGGACCTGGAGAGGGGAGCCGAGTCATCCGAAGTGGATCTGCAATCCGAGTCACCCGGACCGTCGTCAGAGTGATCATTAACCATAGGAGTCGCTTCACCACGGACCTTTTGCTTGTCTGGAGACTGTGACATTCCCAATTTTTTATTTAGGAATTTTTCCAAATCTCCCTTAGAAGTAGTAGACTGAGTTATAGAGGTTTGCCGTTGGAGGCTTTTTGCTCTTATTTTATGATCTGTGCGAACCATCATGAGGCGGCTGATTATAGGCGCTTGTAAACATCACTTGGTTACATCAGTAAAGTCATTTTATCTTCATATTTATGCGGCTTTGGACATAGTTGTAGAGTTTATATATCCAATAGTGTAGAAATGTAATAACCCAATTCTTCCAGCAGGTGGAGCTCACACTCCACAAATTGATGGGTACTAGTACTCAGACAAAGAAGATGTGTATAAAAGAAACTGAAATGGTGTTGAATGCCTGTATATGGACAGGACTCAATAAAAGTCACAGCTCTTCCCCTCTAGCAGTTTGTAACCACCATGAGGATATATTTGTGTCCTATAAATATTGCAGACACCGAGGACTATTTCCCCACCTGGCAGCTAGGGGTTAATGAGAGTACAGTTCAGCTGCCAGCAACTTCCCTCCAGGCGCTTGGGTAGCAGGAGCAGTGGCAACAGTGCAGTGGTGCCTTTCCCGCTTCCGAGGCTTCGTGGGCGGAGCTATACAGGGAAAGATGGCGCCAGCTTGATTTTTTTTTTGCCTTTTTGCAGAGGCACTCACCACCAGATCCCTCCCAGCGCTCTCCAACGGTACGATGCGGGCAGGGCCGGCGTCAGCACCCGGCGCACCCGGGCAAATGCCGGGGCCCTGAGCAGGCAGAGGGGCCCACTGGCGGTCGCGCACCCCGCTGGGCTATGGGCGGAGGAGAGCGGTGTCAGCGCCCGCCCTTCTCCGCCGCTTGCTCAGGGCCCCGGCAGCTGGATACTTACCTCTCCCCATGCCTCCGCAGATCAGCTGTCTTCCTGCTCTGCGCTCCCTGTGACGTCTCAGGTCAGAGGGCGCGGTGACGTCTTTACACCGCGCCCTCCCCTGAGCCGTCACAGGGAGCGCAGAGCGGGAAGTCTCCGACAACGTTGGAGTTCGGACCCGAGCAGCAGGTAGCAGGTGAGGAGAAGGGAGGTGAGTATTTGATTTTTTTTTTTTTTAATGTATGGAGGCATGGGGCAGTATAAAGAGAAGGGGAGGGGGTGGCATCCTCCATGGAGCATTATAAAGAGGGGGGGGGGCATCCTGCATGGGGCATTATAAAGAGAGGGGGGGACATCCTGCATGGGGCATTATAAAGAGAGGGGGGGACATCCTGCATGGGGCATTATAAAGAGGGGGGGTATCCTGCATGGGGCATTATAAAGAGGGGGGGTGACATCCTGCATGGGGCATTATAAGGTGGGGAACAGCCTGCATGGGGCATTATAAAGGGGGGGGGCAGCCTGCATAGTGCTTTATAAGGGGGGGGCAGCCTGTATGGGGCATTATGTGGGGGGTAACAGCCTGCATGGAGCATTAAAAGGGGGGGAGCCTGCATGGAGCATTATAAGGGGGGGACAGCCTGTATGGGGCATTATGTGGGGGGTAACAGCCTGCATGCAGCATTATATGGGGGCCAGTATCCTGTATGGAGCGTTATAAGGGGACCGGTATCCTGTATGGACCGTTATAAGGGGACCGGTATCCTGTATGGAGCGTTATATGGGGGCCAGTATCCTGTATGGAGTTTTATAAGGGGACCAGTATCCTGTATGGAGATTTATAAGGGGACCAGTATCCTGTATGGAGCGTTATATGGGGGCCAGTATTCTGTATGGAGCCTTATATGGTAGCCAGTATTCCGTATGGAGCCTTATATGGAGGCCAGTATTCCGTATGGAGCCTTATATGGGGGCCAGTATTCCGTATGGAGCCTTATATGGGGGCCAGTATTTCGTATGGAGCCTTATATGGGGGCCAGTATTCCGCATGGAGCCTTATATGGGGGCCAGTATTCCGCATGCAGCCTTATATGGGGGCCAGTATTCCGTATGGGGCCTTATATGGGGGCCAGTATTCCTTATGGGGCCTTACATGGGGGCCAGTATTCCTTATGGGGCCTTATATGCGGGCCAGTATTCCGTATGAAGCGTTATATGGGGGCCAGTATTCCGTATGGAGCCTTATATGGGGGCCAGTATTCTGTGTGGAGCGATTCACCGGTTTCTGAGCTATTGTGGAATTTACAATAGATATCACTCATGTAATGTAAGAGGTGAAATCTTTGCATTGTACTATATATATATATATATATATATATATATATATATATATATATATTTATTTCTCTGCCGTATCTCTGCATCATGAATCGTGGTATGTGTTAAAGGGGCCACTGAGACTCTTTCGCCCGGGGCCCAGAAAAACCTGGAGCCGGCCCTGGATGCGGGCACGAAGACTCCGAGGCCTGCCGATGGCTCCCGCACCGCTTCTGAGGACAAAGCTGAGGTAAGCGTCACGGGCTCCCTAACCCTCACTTACCCGGCGGATCGGGCCCCGCAGCCTTCCTCCGTGCTCTCTGTCTTCAAACTGCCGACAGAGCGGCCGAATCCGACACCCTGGGTCTCCAGGGGTCGCACAGCTCACCTCTGTGTCCGCGGTCTGTCTGGTGAGATGCAGATCATTCGGAAAGCTTCACCACAGCTCCAGTCACGCCGCTCCGGGGTCTCCTCCGCATTTTCCTCGATCCTCCTGGTCGTCACCAGGGTAAGAGTGACCTATTGTCCCCGCATGGTGGTAGAGAGGGGACACTGAAGGTTTCATATGCTGAAGTGTCAGAAAATCAGTTTTTTTTACACTTTTTGTGGCCTGGGAGCAGGAGCAAAGATCATGCACGACCAGCCATGCCAGAGCCCAGGCCACGCCCCCCATCTAGAATAATATTTTTTAAGAGAGTTGTTTCTTAAGGCAAAACAGTATTCAAAATAATTATGAGAAGACATTTTTTCTATAATATCTGAAATAGTAGGAACGTCAATAGACTTCCATTTAGATGCAATAAGTACTTTCATTATAGCAAATATGTGAACTGAAATATATTTTATCTTCTGGGGGAGCAAGTTTGAATTGAGACAAAGAAGAAATAGTTGAGGAGGGATTTTACCTGTAGTTATTGATTTTATTTAGTAATTTAGAGATTTATTTCCATATTGCAATAATTTTAGGACATATCCAGTAGATGTGTAGAAGATTTGCTTTATGTTCCATGAAAGCTTTAAGTGATACTGGTGTGAAAAACCAGCTCGATAGTATTTTAAAGTAATTTTCATGGAGATTAGGATTGACATTGGATTTGTATGTTACGTCAATCGCTTCCCTCCACATTTCAGGAGAGAAATTAAGGTTTAAGTCGTTTTTCCATTTTATCATGGGTTTAGATTTTTCAAAAACGGTATCAGAATTGAAAAAAGCATATATATACAGTACAGCCCAAAAGTTTGGACACACCTTCTCATTTACTGAAGGCATCAAAACTATGAATTAACACATGTGGAACTATATACTTAACAAAAAAGTGTGAAACAACTGAAAATATGTCTTATATTCTAGGTTCTTCAAAGTAGCCACCTTTTGCTTTGATGACTGCTTTGCACACTCTTGGCATTCTCTTGATGAGCTTCAAGAGGTAGTCACCGGAAATGGCTTTCACTTCACAGGTGTGCCCTGTCAGGTTTAATAAGTGGGATTTCTTGCCTTATAAATGGGGTTGGGACCATCAGTTGTGTTGTGCAGAAGTCTGGCGGATACACAGCTGATAGTCCTACTGAATAGACTGTTAGAATTTGTATTATGGCAAGAAAAAAGCAGCTAAGTAAAAAAAAACGAGTGGCCATCATTACTTTAAGAAATGAAGGTCAGTCAGTCCGAAAAATTGGGAAAACTTTGAAAGTGTCCCTAAGTGCAGT
This sequence comes from Phyllobates terribilis, assembly GCF_046119375.1. Lineage (NCBI taxonomy): Eukaryota > Metazoa > Chordata > Amphibia > Anura > Dendrobatidae > Phyllobates > Phyllobates terribilis. The sequence continues at coordinate 244,215,714 of NW_027362765.1, read as the reverse complement.
TGCAAAAACCATCAAGCGCTACAAAGAAACAGGCTCACATGAGGACAGCTCCAGGAAAGAAAGACCAAGAGTCACCTCTGCTTCTGAGGATAAGTTTATCCGAGTCACCAGCCTCAGAAATCGCAGGTTAACAGCAGCTCAGATTAGAGACCAGGTCAATGCCACACAGAGTTCTAGCAGCAGACTCATCTCTTCAATAACTGTTAAGAGGAGACTTTGCGCAGCAGGCCTTCATGGTAAAATAGCTGCTAGGAAACCACTGCTAAGGACAGGCAACAAGCAGAAGAGACTTGTTTGCGCTAAAGAACACAAGGAATGGACATTAGACCAGTGGAAATCTGTGCTTTGGTCTGATGAGTCCAAATTTCAGATCTTTGGTTCCAACCACCGTGTCTTTGTGTGACGCCGAAAAGGTGAACGGATGGACTCTACAGGCCTGGTTTCCACCGTGAAGCATGGAGGAGGAGGTGTGATGGTGTGGGGGTGCTTTGCTGGTGACACTGTTGGGGATTTATTCAAAATTGAAGGCATACTGAACCAGCATGGCTACCACAGCATCTTGCAGCGGCATGCTATTCCATCCGGTTTGCGTTTAGTTGGACCATCATTTATTTTTCAACAGGACAATGACCCCAAACACACCTCCAGGCTGCGTAAGGGCTATTTGACCAAGATGGAAAGTGATGGGGTGCTACGCCAAATGACCTGGCCTCCACAGTGACCAGACCTGAACCCAATCGAGATGGTTTGGGGTGAGCTGGACCGCAGAGTGAAGGCAAAAGGGCCAACAAGTGCTAAGTATCTCTGGGAACTCCTTCAAGATTGTTGGAAGACCATTTCCGGTGACTACCTCTTGAAGCTCATCAAGAGCATGCCAAGAGTGTACAATGCAGTCATCAAAGCAAAAGGTGGCTACTTTGAAGAACCTAGAATATAAGACATATTTTCAGTTGTTTCACACTTTTTTGTTAAGTATATAGTTCCACATGTGTTAATTCATAGTTTTGATGCCTTCAGTGTGAATGTACAATTTTCATAGTCAAGAAAATACAGAAAAACCTTTAAATGAGAAGGTGTGTCCAAACTTTTAGTCTGTACTGTATATTTCTTGTATTCCAAATATTAGCGTTTGTAAAGTTTTTAAAAAGGGAAATAATAACTCTAGGAAGAAGTATAGGGAGATTAAATTTTTTTCTAATATGTTTCCTAAGCTCTAGAAAATTAAAACATTTCCTCCTCTGAAAGATTATATAGAATTTTTAGGGCTTGAAAGTTAATAATTGCATCTTTTTTAAGACCCGGCAGGTAGCAGGCGGACGCTCCCAGGTGAGCAGGTAAGAGTCTCTGGACAGGCAGGTGGTCACAGCACGAGACGGCAGAGCCTCCAGGTAGGCTAGCAGGCAGGTAGCAGGCGGACGCTCCCTGGTGAGCGGATAAGAGTCTCTGGACAGGCAGGTGGTCACAGCACGTGACGGCAGAGCCTCCAGGTAGGCTAGCGGGCAGGTAGCAGATGAGCGCTCCCAGGTGAGCGGGCAAACAGATCCATAGACAGACTGGCAGGGCTGGTAGGCAGACTGTCGGACCGCAGGAATGTAAGCAGAAAGACAAGTATCAGGCAGGTATCAAGCAGGATTCTGGCAGGTAACTGGCAGGTAACTGGCAGGTATCTGGTTACGGGACCTGAGGGCTGAAGCAGAGTGATAGGCTATGCAACAACATTGCTCGGGCACCTCCATTTTGGAGGAGGTGCCTTATGTATGGTGAGGTCCTCCGGCCATTGGCCGGGGACTCCTTAGGATGGCGCGTGCGGCCCCTTTAAGAAAGGGGGAGCGCGCGCGCGCCCTAAGCACAGTGGCCGGGAAGCAGCGCGCGCTGCCAGCAGAGCGGGAGGAAGACGCCGGGCACGGAGCGGAGAGGTGAGGGGAACAGCGTCCCTGCCTAGCAGGAGGCAGGGACGCCGACGCTACATAATTAAAGCAGAGCAATTTACAATTCAAAATTTTTCCCATTTATCAATCGTAAAATTAGGAAAGGCAGTGTGGAAAAAAGATATAGGAAGTTTCTCTAATGGGTAGTTATGTTGGTTATTTTTTGTGATCTTAAATAATTTCCTCCATAATGTAATAGGGCATTTTATTAGTGTATGTTAGGGTAATAGAAGAGTTTGGCCTAATAAATGCGAAATAGTGAGTGCTAACAAAGAAAAATGTCCATTGTACAGCTTTTCCATTGCTGTTCAATTATTTTTCCCTTCATCTAGAAACCAGTGTCTGCTTTGGAGAATGATGTTGGTTTCAGAATAGGCCTGAATATTTGGTAGGCCCATGCCACCTTTTCTTTTCTTTTTGAATAATAATAATTTTGCGATTCTTGGGTTTTTTGTTTGCCATATGTAGTTAGAAAGCTGTTTATGAAGTTTTTCAGTCCATAGATCTGGTATTTGAATTGGGATTGATCTGAAAATATACTGCTATTTAGGCAAGATAATCATTTTGATAAAAAAACAATTCTGCCTAACCATGAAGTGTTGATTTTATCAAAATTGTTCATACTAGTTTGAATATGTTTTTGTGAGCAATTTAAGTTTTCATTCAAGATTTTGTTTAAGGGGTTCATAATTTTAATTCCTAAGTAAGGAATTTGGGATGTTTCCCAGGTGTAGGGAAATTCCCTTTCCATTGCTTTTTTTAATTGAGAGTCTAAAAAAACTTAACATTTTTGAGTTTTTTTAGATTAATTTTGTAATAGGATACTGACGAGAGCTCCCTAATTATTAAAGAAACAGCTCTTAAAGAGTTAATAGGGTCCATAATAGAAATTGAAATGACGTCCACAAATAGTCCAATTTTATATTGTCTATATTGTATACGGTCTATATTGTGATTGAATGGAATGCCCTTTATGAGATTGCTGGTTCTGATGTTTTCAGCGAAAGGTTCCATTATAAGATCAAAAAGAAGCTGGGATAATGGGCAACCTTAGCGTGTGCCATTTGAGATAAAAAAGGAATTAGAGAGTAGATTATTGACTTGGACCCTTGCTGAAAGGCACGAATATAGGGAAAAGATGGCCTTAAGAATTTGTCCCTGAAAACCAAATGTATTTAAAATGACGCACATAAAATCCCAATTGATCCTATCAAACGCCTTTTCTGCATCTAGAGAAATCAGAATGAAGGGGATTTTCCCCTTTTCCACATATGTAAGTAAATTCATAATTCTCCTGCTTCCATTTGAAGTCTATCTCCCCTTAAAAAACCCTACTTGATCAGGCTGAATTAATAAGGGTAAGATTTTCAGAAATTAGTTTAGCAAAAATTTTTATGTTTGTTTTTAAGAGGGATATGGGTCTATCATTCGAAATCGCCTCAAGAGCACTGTTTGGTTTGGCATAGCAACGATAGTCACTTCTAACGATTCTTTTGGAAGAAGGCCTTCGTTATTAGCTTGATTAAACATGGAGGTCAAGGGGCTGGATACTTTATGCTTAAATAATTTGTAATATTCATTGGGGAATCCATCAGGTCCAAGAGATTTATTTTCTTGTAGTTTTTAATGGCAATTTCTGTTTTGTCTATGGAGAAAGGGGAATTTAGCGAGTTACTTTGTTCAGAATTTAGTTGCCGTAGGTTGACTTTAGAAAGGAATTGATTTATTTCTTTGATGTTTGGTTGGGTGGTATTCACATCCTTTTTCAGGTTATGTAAAGTGGAATAGAATGCTGCAAGCTGCTCAGCTATGTTTTGCGGATGGACATAAGAGGCTCCAATTTTTTTAATAGAAATTGCCCTTGATCTTATACGTGGTTTTCTAACTTTAATAGCCATAAGTTTGGTCATTTTGTTAATAGGAGAAATAATAATTAAGTTTGATAGAGTTCATTAATTTATCGTAATTATTCCATAAGAATGAATTTAAGTTCTGCTCTAAGACTCAGTATAACTGAGTGGGTTTTATCTGTCGGGTTTTGTTGTTGTTTTTCCTCCTCATTAATCTTTTGAATTATATTTTTGATACTTTCTCTAGTTTTTCTTTTATGTTGTGAGTTTAATTGTTTGACAACTCCTCTAAGTACTGCCTTATGGGCGTTCCATATAGTAGCGGGGGAAATGTCTTGTGAGATATTTTCTTGGAAGTATAATTTAATTATTATCAGTTTTTGTTTTATACATTGGAAAATGTAGTAGAAAAAATTGCATTTCCACATTTTAGAGTAATTATTTGATTGTGTGGATTTCAAAGACAATTTGATACAAGCATGGTCTGAACAAGTGATGGTACCTATTTGAATATCCTTACATTTTTGTAGGGTATGTAAATTAGTCAGAACCATGTCTATTCTCGAAAAGGTTTTATGTTTAGCAGAATAATAGATGTATTCCCTTGAGGTCAATTTTACATTTCTGAATACATCAAATAACTCTTCCTTTATTAACCAATTTTTTAAAGTAAACATTTTACATCTCGGAGAAGCCGAAGTATCCAAATTTTGCTTGGGGATAATATTAAAATCACCAAAAATAAATACATTTCTTTTTTGGTGTCTATACCTTTTTCATTAATTTTTTGAGGAAGGAAATTTGGCCCTGTTAGGGGCATACACATTTACCAAAGTGTACGTTATTGTATCAATAATGCAGACAAGAATATGGTAGCGACCATTGTTATCTATAATCTCTTCTAATAATTGAAAGGACACGGTGTTTCTTATGGTTGTAATCACACCGTTCTTTTTTTCCTCCAAAGAAGATCTAAAAATATGGGGGAAATCTTTATGAGAAAATTCTGGTGGGTTATTTGAGAGAATTTAGTTTCTTGGAATGCCACTATATCACTGTTAGAGCTCTTGGCTTCCCTCCAGGCGGAATACCTCTTAAACTACTATTTAGTCCTTTGACATTCAGTGATAGAATTTTTAGCACCATTAGGATTTAAACAAGAAAAATATGTATAATAGCCAGAAAAAAACATATGTAGTGCTTTGTACAATATTTAAATGCATATACCTATGGTGAAGGTGGTAAAATGAAATGCAATTCTGTAGAAAACCAATCATAAAACAAAACAAAAAACAAAAGAAAGCCAGATTCTAATACTCCTTAGATGATCCGGGGGAAAAGGTTGAGAACAAAAATATACCAGTTCTCAAGCACCTCATGCTATATCTGGGAAAAGAAAGTTCTGCGAACTCTGCGTGCGAGTCCTGGAGTTAAAGCAATTTTAAGTAGAAGAAGAGAACTCAAATCAGAAGATTGCTTCTAATCAGCTGTAAAATAAAATAGAACATGAACAAGGAAACTGTATAGCAAGTTTTACTTTAAAACCTTAAACTACCATTACTCCGCAGTGTCTTCTTTTCCTTCATGGTCGAAGTTGTATCTATTTCCGGGTATTTTGCATTGTTTTAAACAGTTCCATATCGTCTCTGGATCCTGTAATGTGTTTGTCCTTTCATTAAAAAATACTGTGAGTTTAGTGGGGAAACTCCACTTAAAGGAAATGTGACGCCCAGCTGCGCTTGGTATCACAGATCCTAGAAGAGTGCATTGATGGATTCCTCCACAAGAGGCCCCCATAACCATTCACACATCTTCACCTTCCACCTCAGACCAGCAGAGGGAGCCCGTTAGGGAGATAAATAGGGAAGGTGGAGCCAGGCAGCAGTTAGTCTAGACTGGAGTCGACAGAGAGCCAAACCTGTGGAGAGAGTTCCTGCAGAAAAGAAGCCTAAGAGAGGTCAGTCTGCAGTGGAGCACATTCTAGGCTCAGTTGTAGCTCAGAGTAGTGAGCTTTAGGTGTGCCGGCGTCATAAGATCAGTGAAGCGCGGCAAGCTGCCGTTAGTGTGAGTAGCCTAGTGAGGGCCCGAGTAGGCCAAAGGCGAGTGGAGACTTAGTACATAGGGGGCAGAGGAGCTTAACTAGCTCACCCCGAAGAATTTACCGGACACCGGGTCCAAAGCTTACCGGGATCTCTATGACCCAGTAAGGTATAACCGGAATCCCTGGAGAACTACAAGTCCCAGGATCGCTAAAGTGCTGATACGTAGCAGAGCCGGGAGACACATAGGCCCCGCAAGCTGAGGAGCGTGTACTCCAAGAAAAGGCCCTACCACAAGGTCAGCCAGCGCAGGACAGAGAAAAAGTAAGGCCTATCTCCAGGCAGGTCAGAAACTTACTACGCAGAGGCAAGTAACAGGAGGCCCTACACCCGCTCATTGGGGAGGATCCTGACATGCACCCTTCACCCTACAGTGCTCCGGGACGTGCCTGAATTTCCATCAGTAAAAGGTACTGAAGTGTCCCTGTTCTTGCTCTGCCCCGGCTGGGTCTCGCCTGTCCTGCATCCCCCTTCATACGCTGCACTGAGGCCTAGTTCCACCTGTGGGGAGCTATTCCATCAAGCTGCCTTATCATCGGCCTCAGTGGACTGCGCAGCGCTGGTGATTCTCACCACAAGCCACAGGTGGCGTCATGAACTTTCATAAAAATAACAAACCTATTATCCCAGTATAATATCCACGCTTTTAAAAGAGAGACCCCAGGGTACGGGCCTGGGAGCCGACCACCGTGACATCCCCAAAGGCCAGGCAAAGGCCCGGGTACAGAGTCGCCCCCATCCCCCTGGGCTACTCAGAAATGTTGTTTGATCTTAAAATGGAAGTAATACCTGCAAAAGATTTTCTGGTGTCTAAAGTTTCTTTCAAGAAATCAAGAAAAACTTTAATCGACTCAGAGGGGGGAGGTGGGTTCTTGCGTTTTCTTAGATAGTCTCTTAAATTGATCTTTTGTAATCACTTCTCTTGGTGTTTCTTTTGGAAGAAAGCTAGGTTTTTGTAACCTATGTGCTCTGTCAATTTTAAATCTGCAGTAGGAAAGGAAGGCAAGGATTTGTGCAATATATATATTTAATTTATGGAGTAAGATCTGCTGGTGGTGCATTTTCCGGGATACTTCTGAATTTTATATTGTTCCTCCCAGTAGCATAGCTACCGGGGTGGCAGAGGTGGCGGCAGAGAGGCTCTGAGAGGGACCACAACGGAGCTACGCCAGTGTAACTGTATCAGCGTGCGCAACACGCCGATACAGTTACACGTTGGGCCAGAGCAGGGAGACTCGATGTCCCTGCACTGCCAGGTGGCCACTATCGGGCCCATGAGCAGGAGGGGGGGGCCCCCAGTGCCAGCATCGGGCCCCCCGCCAGTCACCCCAAGACAGTTCAATGATGAGAGAGGAAACGTGACGCTCCCTCTCCCATTAGGCCCCTCTGCACCTGACGCCGCTGAACGAGCGTGATGATGTTACACTTGGCGTCCGCTGTTCTGTAGATCTACGGGCACTTGGAGCAGTGAGGGAATGAGGAGGAAAGGTGAGTATTGTATTTATTTATTTTTATGGGGGTGCATTACTATATAAACTGCCTCTAGGGCTGCATTATACTATATACTCTGACTATGGGGGTGCATTATACTATATAGAAGCCTATGGGGGTGCATAATACTATATAGACTGCCTATACGGGTGCATTATACTATATGAACTGCCTATGGAGAGTGCATTATACTATATAGAGGCCTATGGGGGTGCACCATACTATATAGACTGCCTATGGGGGTGTATTGTACTATATAGACTGCCTATGGGGATGTATTATACTATATACTCTGCCTATGGGGGTGCATTCTACTATATACTCTGCCTATAGGGCTGCATTATACTATAGACTCTGCATATGGGTGTGCATTATACTATATACTCGGCCTATGGGGGTGCATTATTCTATATACTCTGCCAATCGGGGTGCATTATACTATATACTCTGCCTATGGGGGTGCATTATACTATATAAACTCTGCCTATGGGTAGTGCATTATACTATATACTCTGCCTATGGGAGTGCATTATAGTATAGACTCTGCATATGGGGTACATTATACTATATACTCTGCCTATAGGGGTGAATCATACTATATAGACTGCCTATGGGGGTGCATTATACTATATACTCTTTCTATGGGGATGCATTATACTATAGACTCTGCATATGGGGGTGTATTATACTATATACTATGCCTATGGTAAGTGCATTATACTATATACTCTGCCTATGGGGGTGTATTATACTATAGACTCTGCCTATGGGGGTGCATTATACTATATGGAGGCCTATGGGGGTGCAGTATACTATAGAGGCCTATGGCGTGCATTTTACTATATAGAGTCTGCCTATGGGGAGTGTATTACACTATAGAGGCCTATGGGGAGCGCATTATACTATATTGGGGACTATCTGGTGTGGTGCATTATACTTTATGTAGGCTACAGTGGGTATGGAAAGTATTCAGACCCCTTTAAATTTTTACTCTTTGTTTCATTGCAGCCATTTGGTAAATCTAGGTGTTAAGTTGAGTTCTGTTGATAAGGAATTGAATAGCCTTACCAATTTGAATTCCCAGATTTTTCTGGGAATTCAAATTGATAAGGCTATTCAATTCCTTATCAACAGGACTCAACCTAACACCTGGATTTATGACTCACTACATGGACACAATTCACACCTCCAGATAATTAAACATCCCCACAGCATCTCCACTTGCAACAAAAAAATAATAATTTGATCTCCTTGACTTATCAGTAGGAAGCATCACCCCTTCCACCTCGTGAACAAATGTCATACTGTAACATCTCTTAAATGTTGTGCATTGTGTTTTATGTATTCATTTGTAATAATGCCTGAAGAAGGAGCATCTGTGCTCTGAAAGCTTGCATATTCAGTATATTTTTCTGGTTAGCCAATAAAGGAATCACTCCTAGAATACTTTTGTCATTTTTGGACTTAAAAGTATTTACATAGATTGTCAGTTTCAATAATTTTGTGATTTATATCATCCAGTGATGTTTGTAAACTGTTAAACCTTTTGATCATATTGACATTCAATTGCTGTATTGTAGATGTCAGAAGGTCTAGTAAACACTTCTGTGATGCTGAAAGGTTTACAGAGTGTCTAGTTGTTGGGAATGTTTGGAAAATATCACTAGGAACATTTTTAGGTAGGAACAGCAAGTGTGGAAGAGGGACTTGTACAGTCCATTTTAGGTCGTTGTTTATAAGGTGTCACTTTTGGTACAAATATTTGGTATTTTTGGTACAAATATCTCAAGGGCTGTCACATTGAAGAAGGATCATCTTTATTCTCATTTGCACAAAGAAAGACTAGAAGCAATGGGATGAAACTGAATGGGAGGAGACACAGATTAGATCTTAGAAAAAACTTTTTGACAGTTAGGGTGATCAAAGAGTGGAAAAGGCTGCCACGAGAAGTAGTGAGTTCCCCTTCAATGGACGTCTTCAGAGGCTGGACAGATATCTGTCTGGGATGATTTAGTGAATCCTGCTTTGAGCAGGGGGTTGGACCAGATGACCCAGGAGGTCCCCTCCAACTCTACCATTCTATGATTCTATGATTCTAGTCTTCTGAATCCTTATCTGTTTCTACTGAAGGTGATTTCTATTATCATTCTTCCCACTGGCAAGCTCTTTCCTTTTATTTCTTGACAGTGAAACCCCTGCAAGAAATGTCATGTCCAGATCAACTATTTGGCTATGTGCGCAAGATGCGTATTTGAAGCAGAAATTTTCTGTGCGTTTCTGCTTCTCCTTGGCAGGTAAAATACATGCGATTTTACATGCATTTATGAAGCGTTTTTTTATGCATTTTTTGAAGCGTTTTTGTACATCAATGAATGATTTTTGGAGCTAAATAAAGTTATTTGGTGGGACATTGCTTAAACCTTGGATTACCATCAGAACTGGTGTGAGTATATTGGCAAAGAGGGTCTAGCCTATTTTTGCTCTCACATGAGATCTTAAGGAAGGTGAGTCACAATGCTCCTTTCTTGTGGTGTTGGTGCAGTGTGTCGGCCATTGTTGCTGTGGTTTTGTGCTTGTGGGGCGGCGCGGCCTTGAGTCATGGGGACTCGGTCTTGCAGTGTGGGTGCTGTGAGGCACCAGGCCGCCCGCCCTGCTGGTGCATTGTCGCTGTGGCGGCGGTTGGCGCACGGCTCCGCTCCCGTTCAGGCAGGAAATGTTAGGACCCGCTATGAGGTTTGCCGTGACGTGGCAGTAGGCTTCATACAGTCTGATCAGAATGTTAAACTGAGAACCTCATGTTCAGTTATATATATTTTTGCCGAAGAGGCATTAGATCAAATGTGTGATTTTTGGAGGTGCGGTCCATGCTCCCTCTTTTTTGCAAAAGAGCAAGATGTCAGCTAGGCCAGCTAGGCCAATTCACTCAATCTTCATTAGCATTTCTATTCACGGATTGGATGGTGGGCTCCTGTACCAACAGTGGACAGGTACACAACTGTCCAGCCAAGTGACAGTTTTAGAGGATGAGGAGGAACCGTGTTCACAACAGGATGGCACTAAAGGAAGTTTACAGCATCACTGGAGTGTGTCTGGGGGATACAGAGGACACAGACGATACACCTCCCACCCAGGCCAGCTTGTGGTTGTTATGATCTGCAACATGTACTAAGGAAAGATAAGGAAAAACTATCCCTACAGTAAAACTAAGCTGAATCTCTACGATGTAGCGGGCTGCCTGTTCCTAGCGAACAGACCTGTCCTCGGCTAGTCTGAACGAAGACCTATAGCATAAGGGGAGGGGTCCCTAAAAGAACTAAGGACTGGGACAAAAATGGGACACCTCCTAAACAGAGAAGTTGTTGCAGAACACAAAAAAGACAAACAGACAAAAAAAGTACTAGAGGTCCCAGATGGACCAAACGAACTGACAGAGAAAGGCACAGAAGCACCTGGCTAGAGAAACAGTCAAAAACTGAAGTCCAGCACAGCCAAAAGGGCAGAGCTGGAATATAAAGGCAGATGGTCACTTGACCGCAAAACACAAGATGGAAAAAACAAACAGGAGGATTCTAATAGTACCCCCTCTTTTATGAGGATCCTACAGATACTGTAGTCTCCCTCTATGCCATCTAGAGTTCAAGATACGAGAAATTTCATATTCACCGTCTTACACCACAGGAGGAACTGAGACAGTGGCATCCCTATCTGGTACATCAGCCTTTTTCAACAAGGAAACATGAAACACAGGATTAATCTTCCAGGAAGTAGGGACATCCAACCTAACAGCAGACGGCTTAACAACCTGAAGCACTTTAAATGGACCCACAAACTTAGGACCCAGTTTTTTAGAGGGAATCCTCAACCGCAGGTTCTTTGAGGACAACCAAACCATGTCACCCACAGTAAACAAAACCTCCTTACGTTTCCTGTCAAAATACTTCTTGGACTTCTTGTTAGCCTCTTGAAGGTTGCAACGTACATTAGTCCAAACTCTCTCCAAATCACTGGAAAAATTCTCCTCCGTCACCGCCGACCCCAATTTGGAGAACGAACCAAAAGACAGATGTCTCCCAGTACAACAAAAAAAAGGAGAACACCCAGCAGAGGAGGATGTATGATTGTTAAGAGCAAATTCTGCGAGAGGCAGAAACTCAGACCACACCTCTTGATTGTCTGCCACAAAACAACGTAAAAACTGTTCAACATCCTGGTTCACTCTTTCAGTCTGTCCATTAGACTCAGGATGATACCCAGACGAAAATGACAAATGGACTCCCAACCTGTCACAAAAAGCACTCCAAAAGCGAGCCACAAACTGAGGTCCTCTATCAGAAACAATATCTGTGGGAACACCATGGAGCTTGACAATCTCCTTAACAAACGCCTTAGCGAGTGTCTTGGCACAGGGCAACTTAATGAATGGAACCAAATGACACATCTTACTAAAACGGTCCACGACCACCCAGATGACAGTAAAACCCTCGGACAAAGGAAGATCAGTAATAAAATCCATTATGAGATGTGTCTAAGGCGCACTAGGAACCTCCAGAGGGCAAAGCAACCCCGCAACAGGAGTATGTGAAGCCTTTAACCTAGTGTGATGCCTGGCCCTGAGCGGCGGGGTTACTCAGAGCCTGGTCAGTGTAGGTGTTGCGGGGGATGCAGTCGTGGCCTGGACCTGTTCCGTGCCCAGGGCTGTCACATAAAAATTTAATGATGGATGAATGGGCTTATTGGATGAGTGGTTGTTCGACTACGCCACCTGTGGCTTCTGGTGAAGGACACCAGCGCTTCAACAGTCCACTGAGGCTGGTGTTAGGGGCAGCTAGGATGGGATGGCTCCCCACAGGTGAAGCAGGCCTCAGGGCAGTGTGCGAAGGGATGGTGGGAGCAGTGCCATGCAGGAATAAACAAGCGGAGGCGGAGAATGAAGTCATCCGGGTCTTTACTCACTTTAGATGAATTTTCAGCCTCAAAGTTTCTCTCTGCTACACACGGCGTACTGTGGCCACCGGGAAGGGGGTTCAGAAATTCCCAGGTAGATCAGGAGCACCTGTCGAGACCCCTCTGGTGTGTGTCCCTCTCCTTGGTAAGTTCTCCCTCTGAGTCTTCTCCTGACTGTGTGTGGTATGAACGTGGTGTAAGGCCGGGTCCCACTGGATAAACGCAGTGTGAGAGATACAGGTGGCAACTCCGCTCCGTCCGTATCCCCCTGGGATCCACTAAGCCTCCGGGCTTTTCTGACTGAGACGTGAAGTAACAAAGTCAGATATCGGGGGCCGGTTACCCCTTTTGCAGCAGGAATCCCTCTGGCTAGGCCAGAGTAAAGAATACAGGTGGCGACTCCGCTCAGTTCGTACCCTCCTGGGATCCTTTTGCCTGTGGAGCCTATCTCCTCTGCTCCCCTCCAAGGCCTTCTTAGGACAGGACCCTGACCGGGTAGAGACAGTGGTTAACTCTGACCCGCTCCTCGTCTCCAGGCCAGAGTACGAGGACCGCGAATCTTCAGCCAGCTACAGACTCTTGATGGACCCTGACAGAAGACCCTTAATCAAAGACCTTGAACTTAAGATGGCCGTAGATTAAATATGAATCAATAAGTGCTTCCTAAAAGTGTGTCCTCCACCCTCACCCACTACATGGTTCCCCCTATCTTTAGTTCCCCCCATCTCCTCCATCCCGGACCGGGGCAGCACCCTGGTGCATTTAGGCCCCCTACAGGAAAGGAGTGGTGTACTGTTGAGTGGTGAAGTGGGGAACTGTGAGATGCTCCATCCTTACCTGGAAGAGGAGATACCACAAATCTACTGAGGTGCAGTACCCCTGTGGCGACTGAACCCTCTGGGGCGCCACACTAGCACACACAGTACATTGACGCACCCACTTGATGACTTCCTTCCACCATCCAGGCCACCAAAAGCTGCGACTGATAAGTCTCTTAGTCTCTGAAATTCCTGGATGACCTGCCAACCGAGACTCATGACACTCCACAAACAAATCCCTCCTAAAGGCTCTAGGCACGAACAATCTCCCATGGGGAGTGTTAGATGGAGCATCATCTTGAGCTTTCAGAATCCCATTCTCCAAAACAAAGTCCAATGCCGCCACTACAACTCCTATCTGTAAAATGCTCTCCTCCTCCTCGGCACCGACCGTAGGAGAGAAGCTGCGAGATAAAGCATCGGCTTTAACATTCTTAGTACCAGGGATATAGGTAACAGAAAAATGAAACCGAAAAAAAAAAAGTGCCCACCTAGCTTGACGGGCATTCAAGCGCTTGGCAGCATCCAGATAGATCAAATTCTTATGATCTGTGAAAACCTGAATTGGAAATCTAGCGCCTTCTTGGTGAGATCAGTCAGAGGCTTGACAATTACTGAAAAATTCTTAATGAATTTCCTGTAATAATTGGCAAAACCCAAAAATCTCTGTATAGATTTCAAACCAATAGGCCTAGGCCATTCCTGCACAGCCTGAACCTTCACCGGGTCCATCTCAAAGCCCTCGCTGGAGACAATGTAGCCCAAAAAACTAATTTTCTGCACAGCGAACTCACATTTCTCCTGCTTAGCAAAGAGTGAATTATCACTCAATAAGTGCAAAACTTCACATATACTCTGCCAATGGGACTCTAGATCTGGTGAATAAATCAAAATGTCATCCAAATACACAACCATATTCTTACCAATCAAAGGTCTCAGGATGTCATTAATAAGGTTCTAAAAAAATGCAGGTGCATTGGTAAGACCAAAAGGCATCACCAGATTCTCGAAATGACCTACCGGAGTGTTAAAAGCAGTTTTCCATTCATCACCCTATTTCACTCGTAACAAATTGTATGCCCCCCGGAGTTCAATTTTAGAGAACCACTTGGCCCTCACCAACTGGTTAAACAAGTCAGGAATTAACGGCAATGGGTAGGAATTGCGTACGGTAATCTTATTAATTTCACGAAAATCCTGACATGGACGGAAACCCCCCCGTCTTTTTTTTAACATAGAAAAATCCAACTGCCACAGGCGACTTAGAAAGTCTAATGTGACCAGCAGCCAGGATAGTCTGTATGTACTCCTCCAAGGCCTTTCTTTCAGGGATAGTCAGATTAAACAAGCGACTCTTGGGAAGAGTAGCTCCAGGAACAAACTCAATGGCGCAATCAATATCCCTATTACCAGGTATAACTTGCGACTCATCCTCTTAAAAAACCCTCCAAAAATCTTGAATAGGTACAGGTAATTCCCCTTTTTCCACAGCCGCAATGCGACCATTGCAACATTTATCATAGCAATTCGGACTCCAAGACTTAATCACATTAGTAGACCAGTCCAGCAAAGGATTGTGCAGTGTTAACCAAGGCAATCCTAGAACGACCGGATAGGGTAAATTATCTAATACAACCAAGTCCAAAATTTCTTGGTGAACTCCATTGATAGTGAGGGGAAATGCAGCAACCTTGTGAGTAATACATTTCAAGGTAGTGTTATCAACTGCAATCACAGAAATAGGTGATGACAAAGGTTTGGATTTCAATTTAAGGTTTTCCAAAAACCCTTTATCAATCACATTAAGTGTTGAACCACAATCCACAAATACATGAAATTCAATCAAATTTTCCTGAAAAGTAGTACTCCCAGAAAGAGATACTCCTGCAGAGCGTAAACAAGATATACAGGCGAAACTGATCTTTTTTTTTTTCTTTACTTAAACGAAGCTCACAATACTTAATCAAATGGTCAGCTTTACCACAATAAAGACACAATCCCTCGGTGAACCTCCGGTCTGTTTCCTGAGAGGGGAGCGACTTCGCCCCAACCTCCATCGGTTCACCGCCGTCAGAGCAGATTTTCTGGGGACTAGGACCTGGCATTACAGAAGTCTTTACCTCATTCTGTCTAAATCTCAGTCTCATATTCCACTTACAGCTAATTGCATCCTGCAGAGTCTGTGGGGAATGCAATTAGCAAATATTTAACCCTTTCACTCAGACCAGCAAGAAATAGATATTTCAGAGCTGGATCATTCCATTTAACTTCTGAGGCCCATCTTGTGAAGTGTGTGCAATAATTTTCAACATCACCTGACCCCTGATTTAAATGCCTGAGTTCTGCCTCAGCAGATGAGATTCGATCAGGATCGTCATATAATAGCCCCATAGCAGAAAAAATTCTTCTACAGACCTTAAACATGGATCATTAGGTTGGAGAGAAAAGGCCCACCCCTGTGGTTCTTTGCGCAAAAGTGATATAATAAAACCAATGCGCTGTGATTTATTCCCAGAGGACCTTGGTCTCAAACGAAAATATAACAAATAAGCATTTTTAAAGGAAAAAAAATCTTGCTGTTTACCATAAAAAAAAATCAGGCAGTCCTACCTTGGGTTCCACAAAATGCGCTTCAGAACAGCTTCTCACGTGTTGCTGGAGTTCGGCCACCTCCAGAGACAATCCCTGTAGGCGTTGAGCCAAATCCTGAACAGAAACCATACTGATCCCCGAATTTATTTCCTTTTAGTTATTTTTTGGGCTGGACTTACTGTTATGATCTGCAACATGTACTAAGGAAAGATAAGGAAAAACTGTCCCTACAGTAAAACTAAGCTGAATCCCTACGATGTAGCGGGCTGCCTGTTCCTATCGAACAGACACGCCTTAGTCCTCGGCTAGTCTGAACGAAGACCTATAGCATAAGGGGAGGGGTCCCTAAAAGAACTAAGGACTGGGACAAAAACGGCACACCTCCTAAACAGAGAAGTTGTTGCAGAACACAAAAAGACAGACAAAAAAAAGTACTAGAGGTCCCATAAGGACCAAACGAACTGACAGAGAAAGGCACAGAAGCACCTGCCTAGAAAAACAGTCAAACCCTGAAGTCCAGCACAGCCAAAGGGGCGGAGCTGGAATATAAAGGCAGATGGTCACTTGACTGCAAAACACAAGATGGAAAAAACAAACAGGAGGGTTCTAACAGTCGTGCCTCTGGGCAGCTTGGCACACATTAGCGAAGGCATGCTGCGGTGCCTGCGCAATCATTGCCGCGTTGCCTGGATTGTTACCAGTGCAGATTACAGGGTGGCCACCCTGCTGGATCCTCTCTATAAGAATAAAGTACCATCCTTACTTCCGTCAGTGTTACGTGATCGGAAAATGCTGGAACACAAGCGCACAAGGCTAGACGCACTACTAAGAGTGTTGCCACCTGACAGTGGGGGCTCAGTGGAAGCTCAAGGCCAAGGAGGAGGAGTAAGTCGCCAACACTGCTGGGGCACTGGCACCACCTTGAAAAGGAGGGTTAGCCTGCCTCAGACTCAGGGAGTGAGACTAGGTCACAGCAAGCCACCCAAGCATTAAGTCGACTTGTTACCTGTTGAGCACAAAGTATTGGTGGCAGTCCTTGGGTAAGGATATTGAAGCTTGCACACGAGATCTGTGCCAAGAACAAAGTGCCTCACATCGCCCCGGCAGATAAACTTCTCCCCTTGCCTATTCCTGTATGTCCCTGGTCCCACATATCCATGGACTTCATTACATATCTCCCTGACTCCATGGGTATGCTTATGGTGTGGGTCATTGTGGACCAATTTTCTAAACAATGGCATTTGGTTCCTTTGGCTCAGTCCAGTGCGCAGGACTTGGTAGATTAGTTCCTTGTTCAGGTGATAAGATTACATGGGGTTCCTATGAATATTGTCTCCAATCGTGTGTCCCAGTTTGTCTCCAGATTCTGGAGGGTTTTCTGTAAACGCCTCTGGTCGGAACTCTCGTTTTCATCTGCATATCATCCTCAAACTAATGGGCCAACGGGGCGAACCAACCAGTGTCTTGAGTCCTATCTAAGTTGTTTTTGCTCCCATATTCAGCATGATTGGGGATCATAATTAGCCTTGGCAGAGTTCGCCCTAAACAATAGACAGCACAAGGGCTTGGGAATGTCTCCCTTCTTCTGTAATCTAGGATTCCATCCTCGGTCTCCTTGTTTTGATGGAGGAGACAATGTACTTCCAGCGGTCTCTGCTACTATCCACCACCTCAGGAAGGTTTGGGGGGAAGCCCATATCTATCTGAAGAAAACAGGGGAGAGCATGAAGAAGCAGGCCGATAAGCGTCGTCAACAAGGTTGCAAACTCAGAGTGGGGGACAGAGTTTGGGTGTCTATTAAGAATCTGAAGTTTAAGGTACCATCTCCTAAGCTTGCATCCGGGTTTATAGGTCCATTTCCCATTATCGAAGTTGTCAATAAGGTGGCTTTTCGGGTAGATCTGCATTCCTCTATGTGGGTTCCCAATATTTTTCACAAGATGTTAATAAAGAAGGTGGTTACCCCACTTTTGACACAGGATCCTCCTCCTCCTATTATGGTAGATAATACTGAGGAATTTGAGATAGAAAGTATTGTGGACTCTCGTAGAGTTAAAAACTCCATTCAGTATTTGATTCATTGGAAGGGGTACAGTCCTGAGGAGAGGTCCTGGGTCTCGAGAGATAATATACATGCCAATCGTCTCATTGCTGAGTTCAATAAGAGGTTTCCTGACGAGGTGGGTGGTGAGAGCCCGGAGGTCTCTCCTAGGGAGGTGGATACTGTTAGGAATCGTGATTCTGTGCTAACACCTGGGAATGGAGCAGGTCTGGTGCTACGCTACTCCAGTCGCAGGCGCCACCATTGCCCTGACTCTGCAGGGGGAGCTACTACGCATGCATAGAGACTGCCCCAATCTTATGGAGTATCACATTCTGGTGTTGTAGGATGTGTGAGGACATGGGTCGCCGTGTCTCTCACGGATTTCCCAGGTTGCTAGGCTATGCAGGACGCTGCTTTGTCTGACACTAAGCAGTGGTGCAATTATGTTCATTCTGCTGTGCAAGAAAGCAGGGAGTGGCTGTCTGTGGAGGATTGAGAGGTATTCAACACCTGAACATTAGGCAGGCTATTTAATCATGCTCCCTGCTCAGTGCTTTGTTCTTCACTGCAGTTCCTATGTGCAGTGGTGGTGAGTGGTGCTAGTACTAATGTTGTTAAATTTCAGGGGTTTTCTCATTTTCTCTTCTGGCTTCACTTCCTGGGGTTCTTGCAGAGGTACTCACCTGGTTCTTGACAAGGTACCAACCACGTCACCAGACACCAGCTCTCCGGCGACAGTGAACCTGGGAAGGGCTCTGCCAAAGTTCCCCTTCCATTTACTGGAAGCTGAGTGAAGAGTATTCCCAGCCTTCAGGGGGTTGCCTAGCTTGGCAGCTTGTGCCAAGTGCGTCTGTGGCTGTGCCTTTGCTGGTTTGGTGCCATTCTTGTTGGATCTCTCTGCAAAGCGCATAACAGAAACAAAGCTCTGGAGAGTTCTGAATTGGCAGCTATGAGTTAGGATTAGTGTTGATCGAGCATTAAATGCTCGGGTGCTCGAAGCTCGGGCCGAGCTCACCGTGATACTCGGGTGCTCGACCCGAGCGCCGAGCCCAATGTTAGTCTATGGGAGACCCGAGCATTTTTGCGGCGTCTGTAGAAAGCCTAAAAAGTGCCCAAAACGATAGTGACAGTGCTCAAATGACATGGGGACAGCATGGGGATCGCCCCAGGAATCATTTCTGACCCTCAGGTCACTGCTGTCAACAACGTGGGCAGAGGTATTTAGGCACTTTTACGGGCTCACAATAAAACGTTCAAAAACTAAACTGAATTTTTTTCCTGTGAAATATGTTAAGGAACATCCCTTCCAGGGTAAAGACTTGTGTATAAGGTAAAATAAATAACCAAAAACAAAAATACTCCTCCACACCTTGGGCTATGTTCACAAGTAGCATTTTTTATGTGTTTTTGCACTTTTGTATTGCTTTCAACCGAGACAAATGCATTCACCGGGAAATGTCGTTTTAACATTTTACAACCTTATCTGGCCATGTGCTGTGTGACACATGCATACAGTGCTGAAAAGACATGGGAACAGCATGGGGAAGACCCCTGGAAGCATCTCTGACACCCAGGTCACTGCCTAAAAGTGTGCCCATCATCAGAAGTGATCCTTGCCGCATCAGAATATCAGACAATGTGAACTGAGGTCTAAGATGGCAGACATACAAGAAACAGAGGCATGTTCACACTAGCAAAAAAGAAGCAAGACAAAAATATATCTCATACCCTACCATAATTATATATAAATGTAAAGCAAAGTTGCATAATAAATATAGGGTACTTAGTGAACTATTTTTGATCAAAATATTGTCTGGTTTTTTGACTTGTTTGCATTCTGTGCAATTTAAGGGTGTGGCATGCCCTTTGTTGAGCTGATTGGTATATATGTAGCTTACCACGGGCCTAGGTGGTCTGGAGTTGGGACCCGGTCCTATTTGTCTACCCTTTTATATGCATTACTTCAACTTTGATATACAGTAAGGTTTTTAATATAGGCAGTATAGGTACCGTCCCAATTTAGGGTCACCTTGCCGCTGGTGGGACGGCTTGTATACTTTTTTTGATCAAAAATAGTTCACTAAGTACCCTATATTTATTATGCAACTTTGCTTTACATTTATATATAATTATGGTAGGGTATGAGATATATTTTTGTCTTGCTTCTTTTTTGCTAGTGTGAACATGCCTCTGTTTCTTGTATGTCTGCCATCTTAGACCTCAGTTCACATTGTCTGGTTTTTTGACTTGTTTGCATTCTGTGCAATTTAAGGGTGTGGCATGCCCTTTGTTGAGCTGATTGGTATATATGTAGCTTACCACGGGCCTAGGTGGTCTGGAGTTGGGACCCGGTCCTATTTGTCTACCCTTTTATATGCATTACTTCAACTTTGATATACAGTAAGGTTTTTAATATAGGCAGTATAGGTACCGTCCCAATTTAGGGTCACCTTGCCGCTGGTGGGACGGCTTGTATACTTTTTTTGATCAAAAATAGTTCACTAAGTACCCTATATTTATTATGCAACTTTGCTTTACATTTATATATAATTATGGTAGGGTATGAGATATATTTTTGTCTTGCTTCTTTTTTGCTAGTGTGAACATGCCTCTGTTTCTTGTATGTCTGCCATCTTAGACCTCAGTTCACATTGTCTGGTTTTTTGACTTGTTTGCATTCTGTGCAATTTAAGGGTGTGGCATGCCCTTTGTTGAGCTGATTGGTATATATGTAGCTTACCACGGGCCTAGGTGGTCTGGAGTTGGGACCCGGTCCTATTTGTCTACCCTTTTATATGCATTACTTCAACTTTGATATACAGTAAGGTTTTTAATATAGGCAGTATAGGTACCGTCCCAATTTAGGGTCACCTTGCCGCTGGTGGGACGGCTTGTATACTTTTTTTGATCAAAAATAGTTCACTAAGTACCCTATATTTATTATGCAACTTTGCTTTACATTTATATATAATTATGGTAGGGTATGAGATATATTTTTGTCTTGCTTCTTTTTTGCTAGTGTGAACATGCCTCTGTTTCTTGTATGTCTGCCATCTTAGACCTCAGTTCACATTGTCTGGTTTTTTGACTTGTTTGCATTCTGTGCAATTTAAGGGTGTGGCATGCCCTTTGTTGAGCTGATTGGTATATATGTAGCTTACCACGGGCCTAGGTGGTCTGGAGTTGGGACCCGGTCCTATTTGTCTACCCTTTTATATGCATTACTTCAACTTTGATATACAGTAAGGTTTTTAATATAGGCAGTATAGGTACCGTCCCAATTTAGGGTCACCTTGCCGCTGGTGGGACGGCTTGTATACTTTTTTTGATCAAAAATAGTTCACTAATTACCCTATATTTATTATGCAACTTTGCTTTACATTTATATATAATTATGGTAGGGTATGAGATATATTTTTGTCTTGCTTCTTTTTTGCTAGTGTGAACATGCCTCTGTTTCTTGTATGTCTGCCATCTTAGACCTCAGTTCACATTGTCTGGTTTTTTGACTTGTTTGCATTCTGTGCAATTTAAGGGTGTGGCATGCCCTTTGTTGAGCTGATTGGTATATATGTAGCTTACCACGGGCCTAGGTGGTCTGGAGTTGGGACCCGGTCCTATTTGTCTACCCTTTTATATGCATTACTTCAACTTTGATATACAGTAAGGTTTTTAATATAGGCAGTATAGGTACCGTCCCAATTTAGGGTCACCTTGCCGCTGGTGGGACGGCTTGTATACTTTTTTTGATCAAAAATAGTTCACTAAGTACCCTATATTTATTATGCAACTTTGCTTTACATTTATATATAATTATGGTAGGGTATGAGATATATTTTTGTCTTGCTTCTTTTTTGCTAGTGTGAACATGCCTCTGTTTCTTGTATGTCTGCCATCTTAGACCTCAGTTCACATTGTCTGGTTTTTTGACTTGTTTGCATTCTGTGCAATTTAAGGGTGTGGCATGCCCTTTGTTGAGCTGATTGGTATATATGTAGCTTACCACGGGCCTAGGTGGTCTGGAGTTGGGACCCGGTCCTATTTGTCTACCCTTTTATATGCATTACTTCAACTTTGATATACAGTAAGGTTTTTAATATAGGCAGTATAGGTACCGTCCCAATTTAGGGTCACCTTGCCGCTGGTGGGACGGCTTGTATACTTTTTTTGATCAAAAATAGTTCACTAAGTACCCTATATTTATTATGCAACTTTGCTTTACATTTATATATAATTATGGTAGGGTATGAGATATATTTTTGTCTTGCTTCTTTTTTGCTAGTGTGAACATGCCTCTGTTTCTTGTATGTCTGCCATCTTAGACCTCAGTTCACATTGTCTGGTTTTTTGACTTGTTTGCATTCTGTGCAATTTAAGGGTGTGGCATGCCCTTTGTTGAGCTGATTGGTATATATGTAGCTTACCACGGGCCTAGGTGGTCTGGAGTTGGGACCCGGTCCTATTTGTCTACCCTTTTATATGCATTACTTCAACTTTGATATACAGTAAGGTTTTTAATATAGGCAGTATAGGTACCGTCCCAATTTAGGGTCACCTTGCCGCTGGTGGGACGGCTTGTATACTTTTTTTGATCAAAAATAGTTCACTAATTACCCTATATTTATTATGCAACTTTGCTTTACATTTATATATAATTATGGTAGGGTATGAGATATATTTTTGTCTTGCTTCTTTTTTGCTAGTGTGAACATGCCTCTGTTTCTTGTATGTCTGCCATCTTAGACCTCAGTTCACATTGTCTGGTTTTTTGACTTGTTTGCATTCTGTGCAATTTAAGGGTGTGGCATGCCCTTTGTTGAGCTGATTGGTATATATGTAGCTTACCACGGGCCTAGGTGGTCTGGAGTTGGGACCCGGTCCTATTTGTCTACCCTTTTATATGCATTACTTCAACTTTGATATACAGTAAGGTTTTTAATATAGGCAGTATAGGTACCGTCCCAATTTAGGGTCACCTTGCCGCTGGTGGGACGGCTTGTATACTTTTTTTGATCAAAAATAGTTCACTAAGTACCCTATATTTATTATGCAACTTTGCTTTACATTTATATATAATTATGGTAGGGTATGAGATATATTTTTGTCTTGCTTCTTTTTTGCTAGTGTGAACATGCCTCTGTTTCTTGTATGTCTGCCATCTTAGACCTCAGTTCACATTGTCTGGTTTTTTGACTTGTTTGCATTCTGTGCAATTTAAGGGTGTGGCATGCCCTTTGTTGAGCTGATTGGTATATATGTAGCTTACCACGGGCCTAGGTGGTCTGGAGTTGGGACCCGGTCCTATTTGTCTACCCTTTTATATGCATTACTTCAACTTTGATATACAGTAAGGTTTTTAATATAGGCAGTATAGGTACCGTCCCAATTTAGGGTCACCTTGCCGCTGGTGGGACGGCTTGTATACTTTTTTTGATCAAAAATAGTTCACTAAGTACCCTATATTTATTATGCAACTTTGCTTTACATTTATATATAATTATGGTAGGGTATGAGATATATTTTTGTCTTGCTTCTTTTTTGCTAGTGTGAACATGCCTCTGTTTCTTGTATGTCTGCCATCTTAGACCTCAGTTCACATTGTCTGGTTTTTTGACTTGTTTGCATTCTGTGCAATTTAAGGGTGTGGCATGCCCTTTGTTGAGCTGATTGGTATATATGTAGCTTACCACGGGCCTAGGTGGTCTGGAGTTGGGACCCGGTCCTATTTGTCTACCCTTTTATATGCATTACTTCAACTTTGATATACAGTAAGGTTTTTAATATAGGCAGTATAGGTACCGTCCCAATTTAGGGTCACCTTGCCGCTGGTGGGACGGCTTGTATACTTTTTTTGATCAAAAATAGTTCACTAAGTACCCTATATTTATTATGCAACTTTGCTTTACATTTATATATAATTATGGTAGGGTATGAGATATATTTTTGTCTTGCTTCTTTTTTGCTAGTGTGAACATGCCTCTGTTTCTTGTATGTCTGCCATCTTAGACCTCAGTTCACATTGTCTGGTTTTTTGACTTGTTTGCATTCTGTGCAATTTAAGGGTGTGGCATGCCCTTTGTTGAGCTGATTGGTATATATGTAGCTTACCACGGGCCTAGGTGGTCTGGAGTTGGGACCCGGTCCTATTTGTCTACCCTTTTATATGCATTACTTCAACTTTGATATACAGTAAGGTTTTTAATATAGGCAGTATAGGTACCGTCCCAATTTAGGGTCACCTTGCCGCTGGTGGGACGGCTTGTATACTTTTTTTGATCAAAAATAGTTCACTAAGTACCCTATATTTATTATGCAACTTTGCTTTACATTTATATATAATTATGGTAGGGTATGAGATATATTTTTGTCTTGCTTCTTTTTTGCTAGTGTGAACATGCCTCTGTTTCTTGTATGTCTGCCATCTTAGACCTCAGTTCACATTGTCTGGTTTTTTGACTTGTTTGCATTCTGTGCAATTTAAGGGTGTGGCATGCCCTTTGTTGAGCTGATTGGTATATATGTAGCTTACCACGGGCCTAGGTGGTCTGGAGTTGGGACCCGGTCCTATTTGTCTACCCTTTTATATGCATTACTTCAACTTTGATATACAGTAAGGTTTTTAATATAGGCAGTATAGGTACCGTCCCAATTTAGGGTCACCTTGCCGCTGGTGGGACGGCTTGTATACTTTTTTTGATCAAAAATAGTTCACTAAGTACCCTATATTTATTATGCAACTTTGCTTTACATTTATATATAATTATGGTAGGGTATGAGATATATTTTTGTCTTGCTTCTTTTCTGCTAGTGTGAACATGCCTCTGTTTCTTGTATGTCTGCCATCTTAGACCTCAGTTCACATTGTCTGGTTTTTTGACTTGTTTGCATTCTGTGCAATTTAAGGGTGTGGCATGCCCTTTGTTGAGCTGATTGGTATATATGTAGCTTACCACGGGCCTAGGTGGTCTGGAGTTGGGACCCGGTCCTATTTGTCTACCCTTTTATATGCATTACTTCAACTTTGATATACAGTAAGGTTTTTAATATAGGCAGTATAGGTACCGTCCCAATTTAGGGTCACCTTGCCGCTGGTGGGACGGCTTGTATACTTTTTTTGATCAAAAATAGTTCACTAAGTACCCTATATTTATTATGCAACTTTGCTTTACATTTATATATAATTATGGTAGGGTATGAGATATATTTTTGTCTTGCTTCTTTTTTGCTCGCATCAGAAGATGCAGACTTGCAACTATCCCCGTGCAAGTCCTTGCCCCAGGGCAGTGTTCAATTGTACCTCCCCCATTCCTTGCAATGCAAGCGCAAGTATGCAGCCTGCCATCCGCCCACCCACCCCCAGGCTGCAATACCATACTGCTTGCTTGCACTTGAAATTGGGCCTTTTAGGCATGTGGAGGCGGAATCTTGCCACCACGTCATGGCTGCGTCGGGGGCCTGGTATCCATACTCAGTCCCCAGCCGCTCGGCAGCCTGGTGTCCACGCTTGGTCCCCAGCCGCCAGGGGCAGCCGGGTGTCCATACTCGGTCCCCAGCCGCTCCGCGGCCGGGTGCCCACACCCGGTGCCCACACGCGGTCCCTAGCTGCCTGGGGGTGGCCAGGTGTTCATAAACGGTCCCCAGCAACCCCTATTTGTCCCAGTGCGCCTTATACACAAGCACGCATACCAAAACATTACCTGTGCCCTCCGCAGTGCATTTAGTGGGAAGGATAGCCTAACCACAAACATGTGGACAAGTGAATGTGGCCAGGGATGGTCCATCTCACTGACGCCTTCACACTGGGTTAATATTGTGGAAGCCGGGACACAGTTGGACACTGGGATGCAACACGTCCTCCAGACATAGAGGATTGCGGGTCCTGGGTCAATCAGGCTTCAACACAAAGTTCAGAAGGTAGACAGCAGCAGTGGTCGGCCTCCTACACAACGAGTAAATTATTCATGATCATGAGGACATCCATCGCCTTCGCTTTCTGTTCCTTGGAATGCAAGCGCAAGTATGTAGTAGCGGCTAGGCCTGAGGTGGTCAGAGTTTTGGCGCATATCCTACCTCCTCCGAGGATTGCTGGATGTTTTCCTGCTACTATCCCAGTTCTATGACTCCCGTTAAAACAAAGCTTCAGGTGGTGAATGATGGATGAGGGGGTGGCAAAGGAGAAAGAGCAGGAGGAAAAGGGACCAATCACATCAATATCAGGCTAGTCAACCACACATGTCTTGTAGGATATGTTTCTGTACCAAAAGGAGTGGTTCGGCTACACAGTTATAGGGCATACAGTGAGTGCAATGCCTACCAAAAATTTCGAGGCACTCCAATGCCCCTTGGAAGAGACATAGAGGTCAGAGGGCCTTAACTAAACCGTTTTTTACATTTATAGCAACTGGGTCTCCTGTACACTGTTGGCCTAAGCAGTGAATGGAAGGCTTTCCAAAAATTATGAGGAACTGCAATGCCCCTTGAAAAAGACGTGGATTACAGAGTACTAAAATCCTTCTACCCATCATTGGGGAGTGGGTCTCCCTTAGTGTTTGCATATGCATTGAGAAAAAAAAACTGATTAAAATTAGGAGGAAGAGTTGGAAGAGTCGTGGAGGTTTGAGGTAATTAAAAACAACATTTCAATGCCCCTTGGAAGACACGTGGAGTTCAGAGTGGTTTAACAAGACGGTTTTAATGCCCCTTGGAAGAGAAGTGGAGGTCCCAGTGGAATAACAAGACAATATCAATGCCCCTTGGAAGAGTGGTGGAGGTCGCAGTGGAATAAAAATACAATATCAATGCCCCTTGGAAAAGTGGTGGAGGTCGCAGTGGAATAAAAAGACAATATCAATGCCCCTTGGAATAGTGGTGGAGATCCCAGTGAAATAAAAAGACAATATCAATGACCCTTGGAATAGTGGTGGAGATCCCAGTGAAATAAAAAGACAATATCAATGACCCTTGGAAGAGACGTGGAGGCCACAGTAGCTTAACAAGATGATTTTAATGCCCCTTGGAAGAGACATGGAGGTCCCAGTGGAATAAAAATACAATATCAATGCCCCTTGGAAGAGTGGTGGAGGTCGCAGTGGAATAAAAAGACAGTGTCAATGCCCCTTGGAAGATTGGTGGAGGTTACAGTGGAATAAAAAGACAATATCAATGACCCTTGGAAGAGACTTGGAGGTCACAGTAGCTTATCAAGACGATTTTAATGCGCCTTGGAAGAGACGTATAGTTCAGAGTGGTTTAACAAGACGGTTTTAATGCCCTTTGGAAGAGACGTGGAGGTCACAGTAGCTTAACAAAACGGTTTAAATGCCCCTTGGAAGAGACGTGGAATTCAGAGTGGTTTAACAAGACGGTTTTAATGCCCCTTGGAAGAGACGTGGAGGTCCCAGTGGAATAAAAAGACAATATCAATGCCCCTTGGAAGAGTGGTGGAGGTCGCAGTGGAATAAAAATACAACATCAATGCTCCTTGGAAGAGTGGTGGAGGTCGCAGTGGAATAAAAAGACAATATCAATGCCCCTTGGAAGAGTGGTGGAGGTCACAGTGGAATAAAAAGACAATATCAATGCCCCTTGGAAGAGTGGTGGAGGTCGCAGTGGAATAAAAAGACAATATCAATGCCCCTTGGAAGAGTGGTGGAGGTCACAGTGGAATAAAAAGACAATATCAATGTCCCTTGGAAGAGTGGTGGAGGTTACAGTGGAATAAAAAGACAATATCAATGACCCTTGGAAGAGACGTAGAGGTCACAGTAGCTTAACAAGACGGTTTTAATGCCCCTTGGAAGAGATGGGGAGGTCACAGTAGCTTTACAAGACGGTATTAAAGCCCCTTGGAAGAGACGTGGAGTTCAGAGTGGTTTAGCAAGACGGTTTTAATGCCCCTTGGAAGAGATGCGGAGGTCCCAGTGGAATAAAAAGACAATATCAATGTCCCTTGGAAGGGTGGTGGAGGTCGCAGTGGAATAAAAACACAATATCAATGTCCCTTGGAAGAGTGGTGGAGGTCACAGTGGAATAAAAACATGATATCAATGCCCCTTGGAAGAGTGGTGGGGGTTGCAGTGGAATAAAAAGACAATATCAATGCCCATTGGAAGAGTGGTGGAGGTCACAGTGGAATAAAAAGACAATATCAATGCCCCTTGGAAAAGTGGCGGAGGTCCCAGTGGAATGAAAATACAATATCAATGACCATTGGAAGAGTGGTGGAGGTCACAGTAGCTTAACAAGACGATTTCAATGCCCCTTGGAAGAGACGTGGAGTTCAGAGTGGTTTAACAAGACTGTTTTAATGCCCTTTGGAAGAGACGTGGAGGTCACAGTAGCTTAACAAGACGGTTTTAATGCCCCTTGGAGGAGACATGGAGTTCAGAGTGGTTTAACGAGACCGTTTTAATGCCCCTTGGAAGAGACATGGAGGTCCCAGTGGAATAAAAAGACAATATCAATGCCACTTGGAAGAGTGGTGGAGGTCGTAGTGGAATAAAAATACAATATCAATGCCCCTTGGAAGAGTGGTGGAGGTCGCAGTGGAATAAAAGATAATATCAATGCCCCTTAGAAGAGGGGTGGAGGTCACAGTAGCTTAACAAGATGATTTTAATGCCCCTTGGAAGAGATATGAAGTTCAGAGTGGTGTAACAAGACGGTTTTAATGTCCCTTGGAAGAGACGTGGAGGTCACAGTAGCTTATCAAGACGGATTTAATGCCCCTTGGAAGAGACATGGAGTTCAGAGTTGTTTAAGAAGACGTTTTTAATGCCCCTTGGAAGAGACTTGGAGGTCCCAGTGGAATAAAAAGACAATATCAATGCCCCTTTGAAGAGTGGTGGAGGTCCCAGTGGAATAAAAAGACAATATCAATGCCCCTTGGAAGAGTGGTGGAGGTTACAGTGGAATACAAATACAATATCAATGCCCCTTGAAAGAGTGGTGGAGGTCGCAGTGGAATAAAAAGACAATATCAATGCCCCTTGGAAGAGTGGTAGAGGTCACAATAGCTTAACAAGATGATTTTAATGCCTCTTGGAAGAGATATGGAGTTCAGAGTGGTTTAACTAGACGGTTTTAATGCCCCTTGGAAGAGACGTGGAGGTCACAGTAGCTTAACAAGACGGTTTTAATGCCCCTTGGAAGAGACGTGGAGCACAGAGTTGTTTAAGAAGACGGTTTTAATGCCCCTTGGAAGAGACGTGGAGGTCCCAGTGGAATAAAAAGACAATATCAATGCCCCTTGGAAGAGTGGTGGCAGTCACAGTGGATTAAAAAGACAATATCAATACCCCTTGGAAGAGTGGTGGAGGTTACAGTGGAATAAAAAGACAATTTCAATGACCCTTGGAAGAGACATGGAGGTCACAGTAGCTTAACAAGACGGCTTTAATGCCCCTTGGAAGAGATGTGGAGGTCACAGTAGCTTTACAAGACGGTTTTAATGCCCCTTGGAAGAGACGTGGAGTTCAGAGTGGTTTAACAAGATGGTTTTAATGCCCCTTGGAAGAGACGTGGAGGTCCCAGTGGAATAAAAAGACAATATCAATGTCCCTTGGAAGAGTGGTGGAGGTCACAGTAGAAAAAAAATACAATATCAATGCCCCTTGGAAGAGTGGTGGAGGTCGTAGTGGAATAAAAAGACAATATCAATGTCCCTTGGAAGAGTGGTGGAGGTCGCAGTGGAATAAAAAGACAATATCAATGCCCCTTGGAATAGTGGTGGAGGTCCCAGTGGAATAAAAAGACAATATCAATGACCCTTGGAAGAGACGTGGAGGACACAGTAGCTTAACAAGACGATTTTAATGCCCCATGGAAGAGACTTGGAGGTCCCAGTGGAATGAAAAGACAATATCAATGCCCCTTGGAAGAGTGGTGGAGGTCGCAGTGGAATAAAAATACAATATCAATGCCCCTTGGAAGAGTGGTGGAGGTTGCAGTGGAATAAAAAGACAATATCAATGCCCCTTGGAAGAGTGGTGGAGGTCGCAGTGGAATAAAAAGACAATATCAATGCCCCTTGGAAGAGTGATGGAGGTCCCATTGGAATAAAAAGACAATATCAATGATCTTTGGAAGAGACCTGGCGGTCACAATAGCTTAACAAGACGATTTTAATGCCCCTTGAAAGAGACGTAGAGTTCAGAATGGTTTATCAAGACGGTTTTAATGCCCCTTTGAAGAGACGTGGAGGTCACAGTAGCTTAACCAGACCGTTTTAATGCCCCTTGGATGAGACGTGGAGTTCAGAGTGGTTTAACAAGACGGTATTAATGCCCTTTGGAAGAGACGTGGAGGTCCCAGTGGAATAAAAAGACAATATCAATGCCCCTTGGAAGAGTGGTGGAGGTCACAGTGGAATAAAAATACAATATCAATGCGCCTTGGAAGAGTGGTGGAGGTCACAGTAGCTTAACAAGACGATTTTAATGCCCCTTGGAAGAGATAAGGTTTCACGATACTAGTGGATACAACTGGACACCAGTAGCTAGGTCACAGAGACTGCAGACACAAGAGTTAAACAAGTGATATTGTATTGATGATTTGAATGCAATACAGCATAGAAGTTCAGACGAGTCTTTAGCCAATCCAACAGACAATAGCAGCAGAGCTTACACTCGGCAATATAGCATGCAAAGTCACTGAGCAATAAGAGCACCAAGATGTCCGGCACTGACAGACTCTCTTGCAGAGCAGAGGAACACAAGCTGGCGGGAGTTCTTACATAGCCGCAAGTGTAGTCAGGTTGGAGATTTCTGAAGTCGGGTGTTAGCAATCACTCGGTCACCAGGCGGGGATCCAGACGTGCAGGTCGGCAGAGGACTCCGCCGTTAGGAAAGGACCAACAGGGATCGTAAGTCCAGGCTTGAGACTGCAGAGGAACAAGGTCCAAAACATAATACACAAGCAAGGAAACAGAAACAGGTGCTGACTTTATATATATCTTTGGCAGGAAGCAAGATGGCCGATGTGAAACATAAAGATCCATGTTAACTAAGGGCAAAAGAAACAACAGGTTCCAGGCCTAGATCCTGACATTACTCCCACCTCAAGAACGGGCTCAGGACGATCCCAGACCAGGCTTGCCAGGGTACCTTTGATGGAACTGCTCAATCAATCGGGATGCATTAATATTATCCACGGGTTCCCAGGAATTCTCCTCTGAAGAATAGCCTTGCCATTTAATCAAGTACTGCAATCGATTTCTGTAGATTCTCGAGTCCAGAATCCTCTCAACGATAAACTGTTCTTGACCATCCATGAGAATGGGATCGGGAGGAGGAGATGAACGTCCTGGAAAAGGATTTGGTACTACAGCCTTAAGTAAGGAAGTATGAAAGACGGGATGTATCCTCATAGTTCTTGGAAGTTTTAAGCGACATGCAACAGCACCTACCAACCCACTGATCCTATAGGGACCGATATACGTCTGTCCCAACTTAGGGGCTTTAAATTTTTTGTAGACAACCAGACTAAATCTCCTACCTTGAATGTTGGTGTTGGTTTGCGAAATCTGTCAGCTGCCTTCTTGTACCTATCTTGTGCGGAAACCAAAGTCTCTTTCAGAAGTTCAAGGTTCTGCTGAAGTGAAGAGATCCTGTCAGCAACTGCTGGTAACGATGTATCTACCGGTAATCTGGGAAGAATGCTAGGGTGATATCCCAAGTTAGCGTAAAATGGTGACTGCTTGGTGGAAGCACTCTGGGCATTATTATACGAAAATTCGGCCAATGGGAGTAGTCTTACCCAATCATCTTGTAAATGGCCAACATAACAGCAAAGGTATTGCTCCTATGTTTGATTGGTACGTTCTGTCTGCCCGTTGGACTGTGGGTGGAAAGCAGAAGATAAATTAACCTCAATACCTAACGCCGAACAAAAGCTTCGCCAGAACTTTGAAGTAAATTGAACTCCACGGTCAGAAACAACTTCATCCGGAGCCCCGTGCAAACGAAAGATGTTCTGGATGATTAGGTCAGCAGTGTCCTTCGCAGAGGGTAAGCCGGAGCAAGAGATGAAATGGGCAGCCTTGGTCAGGCGATCGACCACCACCAAAATTGTACTCTTTCCCTCGGAAGTGGGCAGTTCCACAATAAAGTTCATGGAAATGGACCCCCATGGGCGAGACGGCACCGGCAAAGGCTGTAGCAGACCTGTAGGGGAGGCACGTGGGATCTTGAATTTAGCACATACCTCACAAGATGAAACATACTTCTGAACATCCTTCCGAAAACCTGGCCACCAGAAGAAGCGAGATAAGAATTCTTGAGTCTTCTGAATTCCTCTGTGCCCCGCAACCTTAGAGTGATGAACCAATCTCAACACTCTTAGCCTCACGATCTCAGGAATGTAGAGGCGCCGTTCTCGGGTCCAAACTCCATTCCTAAAAAGAAGGCTTACCTCATCAGATGGCTGAGACAGGAAAGAGTCCGAGTTGTAAGCCTCTTTGCAACAAATCTTGATTATGAATGACTCCTACAAAATTGTGATCAGAAAGTATGGTCTTAGGTGGAGCATCTGGAACAGCATCAGTGGAGTACATACGAGATAAAGCATCTGCTTTTCCATTGCGAGAACCTGGTCTATAAGATATTGTAAAATTGAATTGGTTAAGGAAAAGACTCCAGCGGGCCTGTCGTGGGGTCAGACATCTTGCTGACCTGATAAACTCGAGGTTGCGATGATCCGTGAGGACAATGATCGGCTGTGAAGCTCCTTGGAGAAGATGTCTCCACTCCTTGAAGGCGGTAATGATAGCCAGTAATTCTTTATTTCCTACATCATAGTTCTTTTCGGCTGGAGACAGTCGCTTGGAAAGGAAAGCACAAGGATGAAGTAAGTTCTTCTCACCTGTTCTTTGGGACAGTATAGCCCCCGACGGCACAGTTTGAGGCATCTACTTCAATAATGAAGGCGAGTTCCGGGTCAGGGTGGATCAGTACTGGTGCCGATGTGAACTTGATCTTGAGCCGTGAGAATGCCTCTTGGGCTTGAGGGGACCAAATAAACGCTGTCTTCTTCTGTGTCAGCCGGGTGATGGGTGAGATGATGTCAGAGAAGTTCTTAATAAAGCGTCTGTAAAAGTTAGCAAACCCGATGAAACGTTGGACCTCTTTGACGTTCTTGGGGATCGGCCACTCCTGAATCGCCTTGATCTTACTGTTATCCATACTCAGACCCTGTGGAGAAATTACATATCCTAAGAACTGGACCTCAGTCTTGTGAAATTCACATTTCCCCAACTTGATGTATAGATGGTGTTCCTTCAAACGCTGCAGGACAGTCTTGACATGTTGCTGATGTTCCTCCATGGAGCTAGAAAAAAATCTGAATGTCATCCAGATAGATTACGACAAAAAGGTCCAGAATATCTCTAAAGATATTGTTTACTAGATGTTGGAAGGTCGCTGGGGCATTACAAAGTCCAAATGGCATGACCAGATACTCAAAGTGTCCATATCGAGACCTAAATGCTGTCTTCCATTCGTCTCCAGGTCTTATACGGTCTAGATTATATGCCCCGCGTAGGTCCAATTTTGAAAAGACCTTGGCCTGACGGACTCTCTCGAGAAGCTCCGGAATTAATGGCAGGGGGTAGCGGTTCTTGATGGTCACTTTGTTAATTTCCCGGTAGTCAACACAGGGTCTGGGGGATCCATCCTTCTTTTTAACGAAAAAAATGGGTGCGCCGGCTGGAGAGGATGAGGGGCGTATGAAACCTTTGGACAGATTCTCATCAATGTATTCTTTGAGGGTCTTGAGCTCAGGACCGGACAAAGGATAAATATTTATAAAGGGAATGGCAGCAGCAGGTAGGAGCTCGATTGGACAATCATAAGGGCGATGTGGTGGCAACTTGTCTGCATTCTTTTTATCGCACACATCCGAAAATTCATTATAAACTTCCGGTAACTTTAAATCCGAAGATGGGTCGCCTGAAGATGGTCCACTCAAATCCCCAGAAATTACCTCCCTAGCTGGGAAGCGCAATCTCTTGGTCTCCCAGTCAATAATGGGATTCTGAGCCTGCAACCAGGGTAAACCCAAGATAATAGGGAAGTGTGGGGAGGAAATCAGAAGGAAGGGCAATTTCTCCTGGTGGTCATCTCCCATGAGAATCTTCAGGGGCTCAGTCTGCAGGTCCACTGGCCCCGAGACCAAAGGAGAGTCATCCACAGTCTCCATCAGAATAGAAGATGCTCTTTTCTGTGATCGGATTCCATATTCATTAGCAAAGGAGGTGTCCATGAAGTTACCGCTGGCCCCCGAATCTATCATGGCGGAACTGTTCACCCAATGTGAGTCAATCCAGATCTTGATAGGGAGATAGCAATGTGAGTCTTTTTTCTTACTGTAGAGGTCTGAAACTGCAGAAGACAAAATAACAGCATTGATAGGTAGCACCGTTTCGGATGTAACAGAGTTCATGTCTGAAAAGTCATAGTCCGGAACAGCTGCTGCAATTCCGGGTGGCCCTGGTTCGGAAACCACGGAGCGTGAGTCTGAGAAGTCGTGTTCAACCACGGCTGCGGTTATTCTGCGAGAACGGCTGGGACAATTGATAATAAAATGCCCTGATTTTCCGCAGTAGAAACATAAATTCTCCTTTAAACGAAATTCCTTCCGTTCGTCACTTGGTCGACTTCGTAGGGAATTTACCTGCATCGGTTCGGGTGCGGACTCCTGTGGACCTGGATACAGAATCTCCTTGGGAAGGAAAGGTAGAAGCGATTTATTGCTGCGGTTCAGCTCAGACCACCTCTCTAGTCTTCGTTCGGAGATGCGAGCATCTAGGCGAATACAATGATTGATGAAGTCGCCTAGAGCGGTGGGGGCCTCCGCACGTGCAAGCTCATCCTTGATAGAACTGGACCACCCCTTCTTGAATATTGAGTACTTTGCTGCACTATTCCAGGTGGTATCCTGGGCCCACCTTCTAAAATCCATAGCATACTGAGTCACTGGTCGTTTACCTTGGAGCAAGTTCAGCAGGGCCGTTTCCGCTGTAAGGCTACGGTTCGGATCGTCAAACATCTGCCCCATGGCAGTGATAAACATATTGAAGTCATTCAGACATGCATCCTGCGATTCTATCAAGGGGTTTGCCCAGGCAAGAGCCTTGTTAGTCAGTAACATGATGATAGTCAATACTTTGGATCGATCCATAGGAAACTGTGTGGCATGTGCAGCAAAAAATAAACGACACTGGTTCAGAAATCCACGGTACTTATCTCGGTCGCCACCGACCCTGAATGGCGGTAGTTTGGGGATGGCAGGGACTGAAGTCTGGGGCTGTGCTTCCAGGGCCGCAACCCGGGCACGCAATTCCTGAATGGTCTGACTAAGTACTTGCACATCATATTTTGTTTGACCCTCTAGGCCTTCTATTCCGCTCTTCCATGTCTGCATCTCAGCGTGTACAGCGGCAGTGACATTATTAAGCTTCTTAACACGCAAGTCCAAAGTCTCTGACCCAGCGGCATCCATTTTAGTGGCTTGTGTATCCTGTCACGATACTATTGGATACAACTGGACACCAGTAGCTAGGTCAAAGAGACTGCAGACACAAGGGTTAAACAAGTGATATTGTATTGATGATTTGAATGCAATACAGCATAGAAGTTCAGACGAGTCTTTAGCCAATCCAACAGACAATAGCAGCAGAGCTTACACTCAGCAATATAGCATGCAAAGTCACTGAGCAATAAGAGCACCAAGATGTCCGGCACTGACAGACTCTCTTGCAGAGCAGAGGAACACAAGCTGGCGGGAGTTCTTACATAGCTGCAGGTGTAGTCAGGTTGGAGATTTCTGAAGTCGGGTGTTAGCAATCACTTGGTCACCAGGCGGGGATCCAGACGTGCAGGTCGGCAGAGGACTCCGCCGTTAGGAAAGGACCAACAGGGATCGTAAGTCCAGGCTTGAGACTGCAGAGGAACAAGGTCCAAAACATAATACACAAGCAAGGAAACAGAAACAGGTGCTGACTTTATATATATCTTTGGCAGGAAGCAAGATGGCCGATGTGAAAAGTAAAGATCCATGTTAACTAAGGGCAAAATAAACTACAGGTTCCAGGCCTAGATACTGATATAAGGAGTTAAGAGCGGTTTAACGAGACGGTTTTAATGCCCCTTGGAAGAGACGTGGAGGTCACAGTAGCTTAACAAGACGGTTTTAATGCCCCTTGGAAGGGACGTGGAGTTCAGAGTTGTTTAACATGACGGATTTAATGCCCCTTGGAAGAGAAGTGGAGGTCCCAGTGGAATAAAAAGACAATATCAATGCCCCTTGGATGAATGGTGGATGTCCCAGTGGAAGAAAAATACAATATCAATGCCCCTTGGAAGAGTGGTGGAGGTTACAGTGGAATAAAAAGACAATATCAATGACCCTTCGAAGAGACGTGGAGGTCACAGTAGCTTAACAAGGTGGTTTTAATGCCAATTGGAAGAGATGTGGAGGTTACAGCAGCTTTAATAGACGGTTTTAATGCCCCTTGGAAGAGTGGTGGAGGTCACAGTAGCTTAACAAGACGATTTTAATGCCCCTTGGAAGAGATATGGAGATCAGAGTGGTTTAACAAGACGGTTTTAATGCCCCTTGGAAGAGACGTGTAGGTCCAGTAGCTTAACAAGACAGTTTTAATGCCTCTTGGAAGAGACATGGAGTTAAGAGTTGTTTAAAAGCCGGTTTTAATACCCCATGGAAGAGACGTGGAGGTCCCAGTGGAATAAAAAGACCATATCAATGTCCCTTTGAAGAGTGGTGGAGATCGCAGTGGAATAAAAATACAATTTCACTGCCCCTTGGAAGAGTGGTGGAGGTCGCAGTAGAATAAAAAGACAATATCAATGCCTCTTGGAAGAGTGGTGGAGGTCACAGTAGCTTAACAAGACGATTTTAATGCCCCTTGGAAGAGATGTGGAGTTCAGAGTGGTTTAACAAGACAGTGTTAATGCACCTTGGAAGAGACGTGGAGTTCAGAGTTGTTTAACGAGATGGTTTTAATGCCCCTTGGAAGAGACGAGGAGGTCCCAGTGGAATAAAAAGACAATATCAATGCCCCTTGGAAGAGTAGTGGAGTTTACAGTGGAATAAAAATACAATATCAATGCCCCTTGGAAGAGTGGTGGAGGTCGCAGTGGAATAAAAAGACAATATCAATGCCCCTTGGAAGAGTGGTGGAGGGAGGTCACAGTAGCTTAACAAGATGATTTTAATGCCCCTTGGAAAAGATATGGAGTTCAGAGTGGTTTAACTAGACTGTTTTAATGGCGCTTGGAAGAGACGTGGAGGTCACAGTAGCTTAGCAAGATGGTTTTAATGCCCCTTGGAAGAGAAGTGGAGGTCCCAGTGGAATAAAAAGACAATATCAATGCCCCTTGGAAGAATGGTGGAGGTCCCAGTGTAATAAAAAGATAAAATCAATGCCCCTTGGAAGAGTGGTGGAGGTTACAGTGGAATTAAAAGACAATATCAATGACCCTTGGAAGAGACGTGGAGGTCACAGTAGCTTAACAAGATGGTTTTAATGCCCCTTGGAAGAGATGTGGAGGTCACAGTAGCTTTACAAGACGGTTTTCATGCCCCTTGGAAGAGACGTGGAGTTCAGAGTGGTTTAACAAGACGGTTTTAATGCCACTTGGAAGAGAGGTGGAGGTCCCAGTGGAATAAAAAGATAATATCAATGCCCCTTGGAAGAGTGGTGGAGGTCGCAGTGGAACAAAAATACAATATCAATGCCACTTGGAAGAGTGGTGGAAGTCGCAGTGAAAAAAAAAGACAATATCAATGACCCTTGGAAGAGTGGTGGAGGTCGCAGTGGAATAAAAAGACAATATCAATGCCCATTGGAATAGTGGTGGAGGTCCCAGTGGAATAAAATGACAATATCAATGACCCTTGGAAGAGACGTGGAGGTCACAGTAGCGTAATATGAGGATTTTAATGCCCCTTGGTAGAGACGTAGAGGTCGCAGTGGAATAGAAAGACAATATCAATGCCCATGGAAGAGTGGTGGAGGTCGCAGTGGAATAAAAATACAATATCAATGCCCCTTGGAAGAGTGGTGGAGGTCGCAGACGAATAAAAAGACAATATCAATGCCCCTTGGTAGAGTAGTGGAGGTCGCAGTTCAATAAAAAGACAATATCAATGACCCTTGGAAGAGACGTGGAGGTGACAGTAGCTTAACAAGACGATTTTAATGCCCCTTGGAAGAGACGTGGAGTTCAGTTTGGTTTAACAAGATGGTTTTAATGCCCCTTGGAAGAGACATGAAGGTCACAGTAGCTTAACAAGACGGTTTTAATGCCCCTTGGAAGAGACATGGAGTTCAGAGTGGTTTAACAAGATGGTTTTAATGCCCCTTGGAAGAGATGTCGAGGTCCCAGTGGAATAAAAAGACAATATCAATGCCCCTTGGAAAAGTGGTGGAGGTCACAGTAGCTTAACAAGACGATTTTAATGCCCCTTGGAAGAGACTTGGAGTTCAGAGTGGTTTAACAAGACGGTTTTAATGCCCCTTGGAAGAGACGCGCAGGTCACAGTAGCTTAACAAGACGGTTTTAATTCCCCTTGGAAGAGACGTGGAGGTCCCAGTGGAATAAAAAGACAATAACAATGCCCCTTGGAAGAGTGGTGGAGGTCACAGTGGAATAAAAAGACAATATCAATGCCACTTGGAAGAGTGGCGGAGGTCGCTGAGGAATAAAAAGACAATATCAATGCCCCTTGGAATAGTAGTGGAGGTCCCAGTGAAATAAAAAGACAATATCAATGACTCTTGGAAGAGACGTGGAGGTCACAGTAGCTTAACAAGATGATTTTATTGCCCCTTGGAAGAAGCGTGGAGGTCCCAGTGGAATAAAAAGACAATATCAATGCCCCCTGGAAGAGTGGTGGAGGTCACAGTGGAATAACAATACAATATCAATGCCCCTTGGAAGAGTGGTGGAGGTCACAGTGGAATAAAAAGACAATATCAAAGCCCCTTGGAAGAGTGGTGGAGGTTACAGTGGAATAAAACGACAATATCAATGACACTTGGAAGAGACGTAGAGGTCACAGTAGCTTAACAAGACGATTTTAATGCCCCTTGGAAGAGACTTGGAGTTCAGAGCGGTTTAACAAGATGGTTTTAATGCCCATTGGAAGAGACATGGAGGTCACAGTAGCTTAACAAAACTTTTTTTAATACCCCTTGGAAGAGACGTGGAGTACAGAGTGGTTTAAGAAGACGTTTTAATGCCTCTTGGTAGAGACGTGGAGGTCCCAGAGGAATAAAAAGACAATATCAATGCCCCTTTTAAAAGTGGTAGAGGTCACAGTGGCATAAAAAGACAATATCAATGCCCCTTGGAAGAGTAATGGAGGTCACAGTGGATTAAAAAGACAATATCAATGCCCCTTGGAAGAGTGGTGGAGGTTACAGTGGAATAAAAAGACAATATCAATGACCCTTGGAAGAGACGCGGAGATCACAGTAGCTTAAGATAACGGTTTTAATGCCCCTTGGAGGAGTGGTGGAGTTCACAGTATCTTAACAAGGCGATTTTAATGCCCCTTGGAAGAGATAAGGAGCTCAGAGTGGTTTAACAAGATGGTTTTAATGCCCCTTGGAAGAGACGTGGAGGTCCCAGTTTAATAAAAGACAATATCAGTGCCCCTTGGAAGAGTGGTGGAGGTCCCAGTGGAATAAAAAGACAATATCAAAGCCCCTTGGAAAAGTGGTGGAGGTTACAAAGGAATAAAAATACAATATCAATGCCCCTTGGAAAAGTGGTGGAGGCCTCAGTGGAATAAAAAGACAATATCAATGCCCCTTGGAAGAGTGGTGGAGGTCACAGTAGCTTAACAAGATGATTTTAATGCCCCTTGGAAGAGATATGCAGTTCAGAGTGGTTTAACTAGACGGTTTTAATGCCCCCTAGAAGAGACGTGGAGGTCACAGTAGCTTAACAAGACGGTTTTAATGCCCCTTGGAAGAGACGTGGAGTACAAAGTTGTTTAACAAAACGGTTTTAATGCCTCTTGGTAGAGACGTGGAGGTCCCAGTGGAATAAAAAGATAATATCAATGCCCCTTGGAAGAGTGGTGGAGGTCCCAATGGAATAAAAAGACAATATCAATGCCCTTTGGAAGAGTGGTGCAGGTTACAGTGGAATTAAAAGACAATATCAATGACCCTTGGAAGAGACGTGGAGGTCCCAGTGGAATAAAAAGACAATATCAATGCCCCTTGGAAGAG
Organism: Phyllobates terribilis; assembly: GCF_046119375.1. Taxonomy (NCBI): domain Eukaryota; kingdom Metazoa; phylum Chordata; class Amphibia; order Anura; family Dendrobatidae; genus Phyllobates; species Phyllobates terribilis. Next base: position 244,175,687 of record NW_027362765.1, on the reverse strand, counting down.
TGGTGGAGGTCCCAGTGGAATAAAAAGACAATATCAATGCCCCTTGGAAGAGTGGTGGAGGTTACAGTGGAATAAAAATGCAATATCAATGACTCTTGGAAGAGTGGTGGAGGTCGCACTGGAATAAAAAGACAATATCAATGCCCCTTGGAAGAGTGGAGGAGGTTACAGTGGAATTAAAAGACAATATCAATGACCCTTGGAAGAGACGTGGAGGTCACAGTGGAATAAAAAGACAAGATCAATGCCCCTTGGAAGAGTGTTGGAGGTCACAGTGGAATAACAATACAATATCAATGCCCCTTGGAAGAGTGGTGGAGGTCGCAGTGGAATAAAAAGATAATATGAATGCCCCTTGGAAGAATGGTGGAGGTTACAGTGGAATAAAAAGACAATATCAATGACCCTAGGAAGAGACATAGAGGTCACAGTAGCTTAACAAGACGATTTTAATGCCCCTTGGAAGAGACGTGGAGTTCAGAGTGGTTTAACAAGACGGTTTTAATGCCCCTTGGAAGAGATGTGGAGGTCACAGTAGCTTTACAAAATGGTTTTAATGCCCCTTGGAAGAAAGGTGGAGGTCCCAGTGGAATAAAAAGATAATATCCATGCACCTTGGAAGAGTGGTAGAGGTCGCAGTGGAATAAAAATACAATATCAATGCCACTTGAAAGAGTGGTGGAGGTCGCAGTGAAATAAAAAGACAATATCAATGCCCCTTGGAAGAGTGGTGGAGGTCGCAGTGGAATAAAAAGACAATATCAATGACCCTTGGAAGAGACGTGGAGGTCACAGTAGCTTAACAAGATGATTTTAATGCCCCTTGGAAGAGACGTGGAGGTCCCAGTGGAATAGAGAGACAATATTAATGCCCCTTAGAAGAGTGGAGGAGGTCGCAGTGGAAAAAAATACAATATCAATGCCCCTTGGAAGAGTGGTGGAGGTCGCAGTGGAACAAAAATACAATATCAATGCCACTTGGAAGAGTGGTGGAGGTTTCAGTGAAAAAAAAAGACAATATCAATGACCCTTGGAAGAGTGGTGGAGGTCGCAGTGGAATAAAAAGACAATATCAATGCCCATTGGAATAGTGGTGGAGGTCCCAGTGGAATAAAATGACAATATCAATGACCCCTGGAAGAGACGTGGAGGTCACAGTAGCGTAACATGACGATTTTAATGCCCCTTGGTAGAGACGTAGAGGTCGCAGTGGAATAGAAAGACAATATCAATGCCCATGGAAGAGTGGTGGAGGTCGCAGTGGAATAAAAATACAATATCAATGCCCCTTGGAAGAGTTGTGGAGGTCGCAGACGAATGAAAAGACAATATCAATGCCCCTTGGTAGAGTGGTGGAGGTCGCAGTTCAATAAAAAGACAATATCAATGCCCCTTGGAAGAGTGGTGGAGGTCCCAGTGGAATAAAAAGAGAATATCAATGACCCTTGGAAGAGACGTGGAGTTCACAGTAGGTTAACAAGACGATTTTAGTGCCCCTTGGAAGAGACGTGGAGTTCAGTTTGGTTTAACAACATGGTTTTAATGCCCCTTGGAAGAGACGTGAAGGTCACAGTAGCTTAACAAGACGGTTTTAATGCCCCTTGGAAGAGACATGGAGTTCAGAGTGGTTTAACAAGATGGTTTTAATGCCCCTTGGAAGAGATGTCGAGGTCCCAGTGGAATAAAAAGACAATATCAATGCCCCTTGGAAGAGTGGTGGAGGTCGCAGTGGAATAAAAATACAATATCAATGCCCCTTGGAAGAGTGGTGGAGGTCGCAGTGAAATAAAAAGACAATATCAATGCCCCTTGGAAAAGTGGTGGAGGTCACAGTAGTTTAACAAGACGATTTTAATGCCCCTTGGAAGAGACTTGGAGTTCAGAGTGGTTTAACAAGACGGTTTTAATGCCCCTTGGAAGAGACGTGCAGGTCACAGTAGCTTAACAAGACGGTTTTAATGCCCCTTGGAAGAGACGTGGAGGTCCCAGTGGAATAAAAAGACAATAACAATGCCCCTTGGAAGAGTGGTGGAGGTCACAGTGGAATAAAAAGACAATATCAATGCCCCTTGGAAGAGTGGAGGAGGTCGCAGAGGAATAGAAAGACAATATCAATGCCCCTTGGAATAGTAGTGGAGGTCGCAGTGAAATAAAAAGACAATATCAATTACTCTTGGAAGAGACGTGGAGGTCACAGTAGCTTAACAAGATGATTTTATTGCCCCTTGGAAGAAACGTGGAGGTCCCAGTGGAATAAAAAGACAATATCAATGCCCCCTGGAAGAGTGGTGGAGGTCACAGTGGAATAACAATACAATATCAATGCCCCTTGGAAGAGTGGTGGAGGTCACAGTGGAATAAAAAGACAATATCAAAGCCCCTTGGAAGAGTGGTGGAGGTTACAGTGGAATAAAACGACAATATCAATGATACTTGGAAGAGACGTAGAGGTCACAGTAGCTTAACAAGATGATTTTAATGCCCCTTGGAAGAGACTTGGAGTTCAGAGCGGTTTAACAAGATGGTTTTAATGCCCTTTGGAAGAGACATGGAGGTCACAGTAGCTTAACAAAACGTTTTTTAATACCCCTTGGAAGAGACGTGGAGTACAGAGTGGTTTAAGAAGACGTTTTAATGCCTCTTGGTAGAGACTTGGAGGTCCCAGAGGAATAAAAAGACAGTATCAATGCCCCTTGGAAGAGTGGTAGAGGTCACAGTGGCATAAAAAGACAATATCAATGCCCCTTGGAAGAGTGGTGGAGGTCACAGTGGATTAAAAAGACAATATCAATGCCCCTTGGAAGAGTGGTGGAGGTTACAGTGGAATAAAAAGACAATATCAATGACCCTTGGAAGAGACGTGGAGATCACAGTAGCTTAAGATAACGGTTTTAATGCCCCTTGGAGGAGTGGTGGAGTTCACAGTATCTTAACAAGGCGATTTTAATGCCCCTTGGAAGAGATAAGGAGTTCAGAGTGGTTTAACAAGATGGTTTTAATGCCCCTTGGAAGAGACGTGGAGGTCCCAGTGTAATAAAAGAAAATATCAGTGCCCCTTGGAAGAGTGGTGGAGGTCCCAGTGGAATAAAAAGACAATATCAATGCCCCTTGGAAAAGTGGTGGAGGTTACAAAGGAATAAAAATACAATATCAATGCCCCTTGGAAAAGTGGTGGAGGCCTCAGTGGAATAAAAAGACAATATCAATGCCCCTTGGAAGAGTGGTGCAGGTTACAGTGGAATTAAAAGACAATATCAATGACCCTTGGAAGAGACGTGGAGGTCCCAGTGGAATAAAAAGACAATATCAATGCCCCTTGGAAGAGTGGTGGAGGTCCCAGTGGAATAAAAAGACAATATCAATGCCCCTTGGAAGAGTGGTGGAGGTTACAGTGGAATAAAAATGCAATATCAATGACTCTTGGAAGAGTGGTGGAGGTCACACTGGAATAAAAAGACAATATCAATTCCCCTTGGAAGAGTGGAGGAGGTTACAGTGGAATTAAAAGACAATATCAATGACCCTTGGAAGAAACTTGGAGGTCCCAGTGGAATAAAAAGACAAGATCAATGCCCCTTGGAAGAGTGGTGGAGGTCACAGTGGAATAACAATACAATATCAATGCCCCTTGGAAGAGTGGTGGAGGTCGCAGTGGAATAAAAAGATAATATGAATGCCCCTTGGAAGAGTGGTGGAGGTTACAGTGGAATAAAAAGACAATATCAATGACCCTAGGAAGAGACATAGAGGTCACAGTAGCTTAACAAGACGATTTTAATGCCCCTTGGAAGAGACGTGGAGTTCAGAGTGGTTTAACAAGACGGTTTTAATGCCCCTTGGAAGAGATGTGGAGGTCACAGTAGCTTTACAAAACGGTTTTAATGCCCCTTGGAAGAAAGGTGGAGGTCCCAGTGGAATAAAAAGATAATATCCATGCACCTTGGAAGAGTGGTAGAGTTCGCAGTGGAATAAAAATACAATATCAATGCCACTTGGAAGAGTGATGGAGGTCGCAGTGAAATAAAAAGACAATATCAATGCCCCTTGGAAGAGTGGTGGAGGTCGCAGTGGAATAAGAAGACAATATCAATGACCCTTGGAAGAGTGGTGGAGGTCGCAGTGGAATAAAAAGACAATATCAATGCCCCTTGGAAGAGTGGTGCAGGTTACAGTGGAATTAAAAGACAATATCAATGACCCTTGGAAGAGACGTGGAGGTCCCAGTGGAATAAAAAGACAATATCAATGCCCCTTGGAAGAGTGGTGGAGGTCCCAGTGGAATAAAAAGACAATATCAATGCCCCTTGGAAGAGTGGTGGAGGTTACAGTGGAATAAAAATGCAATATCAATGACTCTTGGAAGAGTGGTGGAGGTCACACTGGAATAAAAAGACAATATCAATTCCCCTTGGAAGAGTGGAGGAGGTTACAGTGGAATTAAAAGACAATATCAATGACCCTTGGAAGAGACTTGGAGGTCCCAGTGGAATAAAAAGACAAGATCAATGCCCCTTGGAAGAGTGGTGGAGGTCACAGTGGAATAACAATACAATATCAATGCCCCTTGGAAGAGTGGTGGAGGTCGCAGTGGAATAAAAAGATAATATGAATGCCCCTTGGAAGAGTGGTGGAGGTTACAGTGGAATAAAAAGACAATATCAATGACCCTAGGAAGAGACATAGAGGTCACAGTAGCTTAACAAGACGATTTTAATGCCCCTTGGAAGAGACGTGGAGTTCAGAGTGGTTTAACAAGACGGTTTTAATGCCCCTTGGAAGAGATGTGGAGGTCACAGTAGCTTTACAAAACGGTTTTAATGCCCCTTGGAAGAAAGGTGGAGGTCCCAGTGGAATAAAAAGATAATATCCATGCACCTTGGAAGAGTGGTAGAGTTCGCAGTGGAATAAAAATACAATATCAATGCCACTTGGAAGAGTGATGGAGGTCGCAGTGAAATAAAAAGACAATATCAATGCCCCTTGGAAGAGTGGTGGAGGTCGCAGTGGAATAAGAAGACAATATCAATGACCCTTGGAAGAGACGTGGAGGTCACAGTAG